>NC_087436.1:110458757-110779798 GCF_036321535.1 Camelus dromedarius | reverse complement strand
ATTTGTGACCTGGAGGAACCAATTTATTGAGGATGAGGGTCTGATATGAAAAGAGATATTTAATAGTTGGCCCCCAATTCTCTGTGTTAAGCCATTTAGCATTCTCTGTGTTTTCTGATCATGATTTTGTCTTTCCAATGTTTTTCCTTTACTTATGTAATTTATTTAATCCAACTATCTACCTATGTATAGATTTTCATCCCTTTTCTTAAGCCTGCATTCCAAGCATCATCTTGCAACTTCAATCATCTATCACTTAGAAATTACATCTGGCTTTTTTATAAAAAGTCCCTTCTCTCAATAGTGATTTCAGTAAGATAGAAGCTTAATTTTCTCTCATGTAAAATAAGTCTGGAGGTAGGTTTCACAGTTTTATCAGGGACTAAGACTTGTATTTTTTCCCGTGCCATCCTTGGCCAGTGGCTTCCATTTCTCAAGATTACCTGGTGCAAAATGACTGCTGGAGCTCCGACCATCACATCCCCACTTCTGGCAGTAGGAAAGAAGAAGCAGAAAAGAATGAATGCTTCCTGAGAGTTCTGTATAATGCGTCTGCTTATAATCATTGGTAAACACTTACACACAGGGCTACAAGGGAGGTGAAAAATGTAGACTTTTATTCTAAGTGGCAATATACCCAGCTAAAAATTATTATTTTTTAACTAAGAAGGAAGAAGAGACTTGTGAAAGTGGGAAACTGGCAGCCTTTGATATAGTATGTTACTCCAGCCTTCATTATATTACATCTGTTTTTTTGAAGACTTTATACTTCCACTAATATATACTTGCCAAGAATTCCATCCTACCAAGTCCTACTGGTGTCTATTTGTCTTGCTGCCTTTAAAAGTCGATCTCAACTTATGTATTACTAACACTCTGTGCCTTGATGCATGCACATCTGCTCATTCTGCACATGATAATTCTTGGTCAAAGTCCACCCTTCTTAATCTTAACCTTCAGTCTTACATCTCACCAAGGGAGAGAACAGCCAGGGCGTACTGTGCAAAGTGAACGCAGACACCTCGGATATATTTGAGGAGACATACCTCAGTCTATACCCATCTAAATGAGGAATACATTATTTTCTTTACCCAGATTTACTTGTTCCAAAAGTGCCCTGTTTGATTTGTTGTCAACTTTGCCTCCCTATGACCCCCTTCTCATATTTTCTCTGCATTGCAGAAGAGAAGTCAGGAACTACATTTATCCATGTCCTCATTCCTATATTGCTCCAGTTTAGAATTTCCTAATGAAAGGAATTTGTATAAGATTTGCAAGCAGGAGAGCAGGAGAAACCAGTGTTCTCTGGAGGCCACTGCAAACCCGTGCAGCTTCCTGGGCTCTCTGAGCCCGATATACTTGTTGCCTCAAGCTGAGTTCCAGCTGCTGACCAAGCTACCCGTGGGTGGCTCTTCTGTGATTTCACTGGTAACTTCTTATGCCTCTCTTCCCCTAGATCTTCTAATGGCTGTAAAATTCCCTAACTCCTGTATTAAATACTTTATGTTGACATAATAGAATGGCTTTTCTTTTCCTAAATGAGGACTGGTTGATATGCTCCCTCTCATCTCAGTTATTTGCTTACAAAACTTTGAAGGCTCTTTTCTTGGAAGACTATTTCTATAGCCCGGCAGGTGTATTTATTTACATTGCAAATATCTTTTAAAACTGTATATATAAGAATATTAAATATATATAATTTAATTATATGTCACATAATTATATATTACAATTTATGTTAAGTCTTTATGTAAGTATTTCTCTCACCCCCCTCGAAGGGTTGATTTCCCCAGAGTTCTAGAGAGTAACTAATACCTATCACTTTAATAAAAGTATGACAAGAATATCTCCCACTTTTCGCTGTAAAAAGGCATTAGGAGCCAATGGTGAGCTGGAGGGGAGAGTAGGGGAAGTGATGGAGTCAAAAAGTGAGGGGACGCTCCAAGCCTGGTGGGACTCCAGCCTGAGCTCCCAGCCCTGCACTCCTTGTTCGGTTACAGAGCTCAGCTTCCATTAGTTGGTGAATGAGTGATCCACCCAAGATTTCATTTGACGGGAAGTATTTCACTGCTTAAAAATAAAGTTGAAAAGTGCTACTTTAAAACCTTAGATTCGAGATGTGTATTACAAGTTTCAGCTCCTCCACTTGTTAGCCACATGACTTTGGGCATGTCATGAGAACTCTCTGAGTTCAGCTTCCTCAGGGTTACAATAATACCAATGCCAAAGCATTGTTGAGAAGATGAAAAGAAATAATGCCCAGAAATGTGAAGGGCTGTACCAGTCAAGGGTCATGCTCTCAAATGCCTGCGGGGGTTAAGCCACTGACATGAATGAATGAAATAGGCCAGCGTAAATGGGAACGCATATGTCCCAATGAAAAGGGGCATTCTTAATTTATGTTTTTGTTAACATTTGGGAATGTGATCAAATCTTTCCATTTTTGAAGAAAATCTGGAAATAATGGATTTTTAGAGGAGAATCTCAGGATTTTTTGAATGTTGATACAAATATAAATATGTTGCTAATAATATAAATTTTAAAAGACCCATCAAAGCACGCTTGTTCATTTGTGGCTTCTTGATATGACCTTTACACAGATAACCAATTACTATTATTTTTAATGTGCCTTGGAAGCTGTTTTTCTTTAGCCTTTCCTGTGAGCCCACCTATGTCCCTGATTCTGGTGACACACCTTCCCCCTTGACCCAGTCTGGCTGGTTGTAGTTTCCCATCTGATGGGGTATTTGATCAAGGTGGGGCCAATCAGGTTTCTTCTAGGGATCAATATGTGGACTCCATGGGAATTAGGCTGTCTTTCCTCCCTTGTGTTACTCGGCTGGTCTGAAGTCGGCCTAGAGATGTCAGTGGCCATATTCCTTAGCCACTTGGTAGAAATCCAGTAGAAACAGAGAATAAGGCAAAAAGGCAGACATAAAAGAGATTAAGAGTCTTGGCAGTACTAAGTCAGGAAGAACTTTGCTTTTACAGCTCTTCTTTAATCCTGAGAATTACAAAATTATCCCTTTTAGCCATGAGGACCTGTGAATTCCCTTTCGGTTTGCTAATGATAATTTGAATTAAGCTTGTTTTAATCACATCCAACCAAAAAGACTATTTACTATTAGTAATAGTAGTATTAGTAGAGGTAGAATTTCATTATCCATCAATTACTTTAAATACAAGGTAAAAGTAAATTTTTGGATTTTGAAGAACTATCCTTGAACTAAAATTAGTTTTGAAGCATTTAAGAAAACTTGGTATTTGGGATAGTGCAAAGGTTAAAGCACAAAATGAGGCTTTCTATTCTCATAGTCTGGAGTGTGCACTGGCCCTTCATATATTCTCTACAATCTGTCATCTCTTCATAGGATCTTAGAGAAGTTTCCTGGTACCATTGTGTGAATAATGCAATAGATTTTTATTCTTCTACAGCAGAAACCAAGAGCATAGGTCTAGAGGGAAAGATTCAGTAGGCACTGACATTATCTGTCTGGGATAAGTACCGATTTGATAAGAAAATGAAAAATAATGCCTTAAACAGAGCACTTTCCTAGATATGTGACGTTTGTAACTAAATAGGAGCATTTGTCTTTGCTAAATATAACTAAAAGCACTTGAAACCAAGCTATGAGGGGGAGAATTAGAAGATACGGAATCATTTTTTTTTTCTGAAGAGTAAACACAGAAATCATTTTTTTGGTTTTAATTTTAAGTGCTTTTTCATCTGAACTTAAAACGGCAACTGGGCTTAAAGATGAATGACTAGCCTGCTCCTGTGGAGTCAGAGGTGATGGTCCAGGGTCTAGAGAATAGAGAAGCCTTAGGTGGGTTCAGAGTGCAGCCAGAAACATCTTTGCTTCCACATACCTACAATGCTCCCCTACCCAATCCATTTGCAGATGGTATCACGTTTCCAGATCTTTGGACTTCATCAAATAAAGTAGATGGAATAAATAATGTGTAGGACTCATACATGAGGTGATATAAAGGTAAAGCATAATCAAGAGTTGAGATGCCTCTCACTTAGCATAATAGGAATTTATTTAGGCCTGGAAGGTTAAAGAGCTGATATTGGTGGTAGGAAAAAAAAATTATGTGTTAACTCCATGACACTCCAGAAAGATGTAGTGATTTCTGAATGATTCTGTACATGGTTAGTTTTATTTTAAATACTATCAAAGTGAGCAGAGATTTTATAGAGAAAAACTTCCCCAGAGATAGGCAAGCATCCTGTTGGGAGCACAGTTATACAAATGTTCCTCAGAGCTGGCGGAAAGCCCAGCAGTGTGCTTCTAAGCATCACTTAAGGTGTCTCAAGCTCCATCTTCATTCAGGCCCACGCTATTTTGAAATTGTGAGCCTTTACCGGGGAAAAAAATCTTAGATGTCAAAACAGAGTTGAAACAGTGAATTCTGTGGGCACTTGGGTTAAAAAAAACCTTTCCAGATACTGCTCTCTAATTGGGATTGTTTTTGTGAATTTAGTCACATTAATGCATGTCTCAGTTAATTATGCAATAACATTTACATGCCTGGAGGCAAATTTACAATTTTTGCTCAGACTTTTTCTGAAAATGTGTTGTTACACTTTGATAAACAGTGCCAAGATACTAACTATAAATCGAATTTTGAGGGGGTTAGAATGCCTGATCTGGCTCTGCTGCATGTTAGAATATGAGGGGGTGGCCCCTGCCATTCTACTCATCCTAGTGACACTAGGCTGAGTTTTCTACTAAAGATTCAAATTTTATCTGCTGACTTCACTCTTTAAAAAGTTCCTTTACTCTTGTCTGTAAGATAAAGACCTAAACATTTCAGCCTAGCATTAAATACTCTAGCTTCACCATTCTAGACTATACCTCATGCCAGGCCAGAGTGACCCTGTCAGTGCTCAGGATAAATGCTTGTTGGAGGTGTGAAGTCTGAACTAAGAGGCCAGGTGTGATCTTCACTTCCCTGAGCTACAGTGTGGCCAGATGGAGAGTTATGTGTGTTTCGGTTTTGAGACTTTCCTTTAGAGTCTTGAGGTTGTAGACGCCTACTGATTACACAGGAGTAGATATAAACTATGCCTAAATATTCCCGAAAGGTTGCTGGTGATGCTATTAATTTTGCCTGCTTTTAATTAAAATTCCAGAATTTTCTAAGGTAATATATTTTGATTTATCATAACTGTGAGAATCAGAAGATTATGGAATCTGGGAGGAGAAAATCTTTAACTCATTTAGCTTTCAACCCAAGGCACAAATGTCTTCCACTATGTTTTTCATGCATTCACTCAGCTGGGAAATATTTATTAAATGCTATGCTGAGCCAGAGATTTTGCCAGGTTTTATGAAAGACTCTGAGAATAGCAAAATATGCTCTGTCCTCAGGGGGTTATAGTCTCATAGCAATTATGCTACATGTTTAGAAAAACACTAGCTGATGACAGGGATAGATGGATTAATAGAACTGGAGATGGAATGCTAGAGGAGTTTCAGTTTAGGGGAGATTAATTTTGACTGATGGGTAACGATAAAGTAGAAAAGGTAGTGGCCTTTCAGTTGAGGTATAGAGAAGTGTAGTTAGGTTTGAAGCTGTAGAGATAGATGGGAGAGAAAGAAATTCTGGTTGGAAAGATAATGTGAGAAAATGAAGGGGTTTTGTACAGGGGACATGGGGAAGGTAGGTGTGGCTGCAACATAGGACATGATTAGCAGGATAACTGGCTGGACGCATGGGTAGAGGGATGCCGGAGGAGGGGCAGATTTCTGCCAGGTCATTGAGTCTTTTGAAAGGCAGCCGAAATATATTGTGTGCTACTCTGCAGGAACGGGGGAGGCACTGGCAGTTCTCAAGCAAGAAAATGGCTTGATCAAACTGAACTATAGGAAGATGACTGTGGGGGCTGAATATCAGGTGGAATGGAGAATGAAGAGACGAGAGTCGGAAATGAGCTGGGGGCCATTACACGGTTCAGGTAAGAGGTTATTAGCTCTAACTAGAGAAGTAGCTGGAGTAACCATGAAGAGGGGGTGGTGTCAAACCTGTGGGATGCCATGACTGAATAATGGTGGAGGACAAAGGGAGGAAAGAAGTAGAAGTTACCTTAGCAGTTTTTATCTAAGTACCTCGGAAGGTGGTGGTGCTGAGGAGCAGGAACAGATCTGGTGAGGGGACAGTGGGAGTTAGGATGAGTAGGCATAAAGGCTGGCAGCTTGTTAAGGTGGAAATGTCCGGAAAGCAGTGGGAAATGTGACAGAGAAAGCAGGAAGAAGCATTAGCAGTATAAGCAGAGACTTGGGAGTAAAAATGACATTTGATGACATGAAATTGCAGGAGGTCACACAAGGAGAGGGTAGAGAGGAAGAAAAGAGGAACAAATTCAGATATTTATTCTGAAGAATTTATACATTAAGGGAATGGGAGTTCACAGAGTGAGTATAAACTAAAGGAGGAACAGTTACAGAGGAAGGAAGATAATCAGGGAAAAAGTGAGACGAGAGCTTCTTAGACCCAGGGATGTGCTCAGTATGAAATGTCCCAAGGAGATCAGCAAGGTTGAGGCTTGAGAGAAAGCCAGTATATCTCTTAGATGAAGTAGCTACATGATCACTTGAGAACCCTTTTGGAGAGCATTGTTGCCATAAATCAGCTTGTAAGGGTTTAAGAAAAGAGCTGAGACATCTGTTCCAGATGGGGCAATGTGTTCATGCTGTGTAAATACCTTTTTTGTTCCAAGCACACAATTACAGATTTATAAAAAGTAAAAAAGGTTGTAAAGGACCTAGTGGGAGATTCTAAACTCAAGGCGAATAAAACCACACAACACTGGTGACAGCTGCAGCCCAGACCTGCTGGGCTTTCTATTTTGAAGCAGGGAATGGCTCTGGGAGCCTATTCTCTGCAGACGTGCTCCTTGGGAGGCGGGGAGCACAGCCATGCCACCGATGAAGGCTGCACAGTCTCCACCACATGGGAAGGGAGACTGGAATAAAAATACTCATGATGTGTAACTGGTGATCGGCTTTAAAAAGCTGTGGACTGTGGGGGTTGTGGGGAGCTTGGGAAGTAGAGGTGGAAGCAGGGATTCAGGAGAGAAAAAACACAGCCTCCTGCCTAGCAACTCGGTTCTGGCTGCCAGCGGGCTTTGTACCTGTATCTGTGCATTCCCATGGGAGTGAAGTTCGCCTGGGTTTGGCCTGGGTCTGGCCTGGGAGACCAGGTTGACCAGTGGACATAACGACAAAACTTCTAGGCATGAGTGTAAAAGGCATACGTGTGAAACACTAAAACAAGACACACAGACAAAGATAACATTTAAAAAAATGTCTAAAAATCTATCTACTCCAAACAAGTTTGTAAACAGGATTTTAAAACACATGAAAAAATGAATACTGAAAGGGCAATGAGCAAAATTTTAAAAAATCAGAACATGAATTAACTCCAGACGAAATTATTATAGGAAACTAGTCTGACAAAGACTTTCGTGTTACGGGTGTTTAAAACATCAAAGTGAAAAACGAAGACATGTCTTCTATTAAAACTGGAAGTATTACAGACAAGATGCGACAAAGAACCCAATACAAAAAAACTAGACCAAATGATTCCTGTTTTATAAAATTTAAAAATTGGCAAAACTCATGTGGTTTTAGAAGGCAGGATAAGGTGAGAGTTATTTTGTAGGATGAGGAAGAGAGAGGCTACAAGGGGACATTTGAGAGACTTTTTGGGTAGTATTAATATTTTATTTGTTGAATAGATTATGATATTCACTAATTTTTATATATGTACACTCATGATTTATAGTCTTTTCTGTACATATATTATAATATAAAGAGTTTATTTTAAAAACGAGAAAAGAAATAATAAAACAAAACTGGTAGGGGGAGAGTATAGCTCAGTGGTAGAGCACATGCTTAGCATACACAAGGTCCTGGGTTCAATCCCCAGTACCTCCTCTGAAAATAAATGAACCTAATCACCTCCCTCCCCTGCCAAAATAAAATAATTTAACAATATAATAATAAAAAAATAAAATATAAAAAAATAAAACTAGGTAAAATAAGAACAAGTGGCTTTATAAATGAATCTTGGGAATTAAAAGTATAGTTTTTTTTTAATCGAAGTATAATCAATTTACAGTGTTGTGTTCATTTCTGGTGTACAGCATAGTGATTTTGTTTTCCATATATACATATATATGTGTGTATACATATGTATAGTTATTGAAACGAAGAAGTATAAAGTTACTTGGGGTTTTGTGGGCTCCATGAATAACACCCCTCTTTACACCACTTTTTTGAAACCAGTTGAGAGACAGATTCAGGGGCCAGACAGATAGTAAAAGTGAGCTTTATTAAATGGAAGAAGCCAGACAAAAAAGCCACATGTTGTATGATTCCATTTATACGAAATTACTAGAATAGACAAATCCACAGAGACAGAAAGTAGATTAGTGGTTTCCAGGGGCTAGGAGTTGGGTAAAGTGGGTATGATGGCTAATGGATACAGGGTTTGTTTTGGGCATGATGAAAATGTTCTGGAACTAAACAGTATGGTTGCACAACTTTGTGGATATATTAAAAATGAATAAATCATACACGTCAAAGGAGTGAATATTATGGTCTGTGAATTACGTTTCAGTTTAAAAAAATAAAACCTAAAAAGTGAATTTTATCACTGATACAAAAGCTGGGTTGAAGGACAAGGCCAGACTATGCAACCAAGTGCCAAACAGGTTTGCTGATGTTTCTTGCTTGCCCTGCCTCTAACTTATACCCACACTCCAGTCTGAGTCCTGCCTATGGAAAATTTTGGGGTGGCACACACACCCAGAATTGCTGCTTTATACCAGTTCACAGCACAGAAGGAGAAAGACTGCACTCCCAGTCTGACAGCCTTTATAACGGATTAGCTCCGTACAATCAAAGAATGTGAAGTAATGGCTGTCACCCAGCAGTCAGGTGGGAGGAGGATGGAAGGGGTGGAGCAAAAGGAAGGAATGTTCCTCCATACAGATACCTGGGGAGTGGGGGATAATAAATCTTACTGCCTAAGAAAATTATCTCTAGACTGGATACAAACTGAAAAATCATGAATTAAAGATAGTACTGAGGAATTCACTCTGTGTTCATCACTGTTTTCTCATTTTAGGAAAAACTGCAAAATATCAGAGAGAAAGGAAAATCTTAAAGCTCTGACAGGAAAGACAGACTGCCAAAAAAGAAACAACAGTTAGGCTCACAATAGACTTTTTTCTTTTTCTTTTTTCTTGAAGTATAATCAATTTACAATGTTGTGTCAATTTCTGGTGTGCAGCATGATGTTTCAGTCATATTTATATATACATACACATATTCGTTTTCATATTCTTTTGTTACAGGTTACTACAAGATACTGGATATAGTTCCTTGTGCTATACAGTATAAACTTGTTGTTTATCTATTTTTGTATATTTTGTGAGTTAGTATCTGCAAATCTCAAACTCCCAGTTTATCCCTTCCCACTCCTTCCCCCCCAGGTAACCGTAAGTTTGTTTTTTATGTCTGTGAGTCTATTTTGTAAATAAGTTTATTTGTGTCTTTTTTTTTTTTAGATTCCAGATATAAATGATATTATATGGCATTATTTCTTTCTCTTTATGGCTTGCTTCACTTAGAATGATGATCTCCAGGTCCTTCCATGTTGCTGCAAATGGCATTATTTTATTCTTTTTTTTATGGCTGAGTAGTATTCCATCATATAAATACACCACAACTTTTTTTATCCAGTCATCTGTCTATGGACATTTAGGTTGTTTCCATATGTTGGATCTTGTAAATAGTGCTGCTATGAACATTGGGGTGCATGTATCTTTTTGAATTAGCATCTCCTCTGGATATATGCCCAGGAGTGGGATTGATTGATCATCTGGTAAGTCTATTTTTAGTTTTTTTTAAGGAATCTCCATACTGTTTTTCATAATGGCTGAATCAAACTACATTCCTACCAATAGTGAAGGAGGGTTCTGTTTTCTCCACACCTTTTCCAGCATTTGTTGTTTATGGACTTTTTAATGCTGGCCATTCTGACTGTTGTGAGATAGTACCTCATTGTAGTTTTGATTTGCATTTCTCTGATAATTAATGATCTTGAGCCTTTTTTCATGTTCCTCACAATAGGCTTTTCAATTAGCAAAAACAGACCAGAAGACTCTTAAGTACAGTTGCAAAATATCCAACCAAGGCTAACAACCCAGCTAAATTATTTATTCAAGAATAAAAGCAAATATATTTTAGATATATAAAATTATGAGTTTACTACACAAAGATTGTCAATGTAAGAATTATTAAAGTATGCTAAAACAAAGTGGGGGTGAGGGAGAATTCGATGGATACAGAGTGTGAGATCCTTGTGTCTAAAAGGGAGATAAAATACTATAATCTTTAGAGTATTAGGTTAATGTATTGTTAATTATGTATGCTAAAAGAGTAACTAAAATAAAATCTACAGGTAGATGAAAAGGGCATGTAAAAAATATTATCCACCTAATGGAGATAAGGAGAAAATATAAAGAAGCAAAAAAAAAAAAAAGTTGATAAACTCCAAATTCAGGTATTACAATATGTGTAAGTAGATTAAGCCTTTAAAAGACTGGGATTATTAGATGGATATAAAAACAAAACACCATCCAACCATATGCTGCTGACAAAGGACACTACAAAAACAAAATCACACAGAGAGGTTAAAAACAAAGCAGTGGGAAATAAACTGATTAGTGTAGCAACATTAATATCATACAAAATAGATTTAAAGTATTACTAGCAAAAGATGACAGTTATATAAAGAACAATCCTCTGAGAAGATGTAACAATCATGACCCGTTTGTACCTAACAGCATATCCTTGGAAAACATAAAGTAGAAAAGGGACAAAAATATAAGGAGAGATGAGCAAATCAACAATTTTACTGGGGTATTTAACCCCTGTCAGATACTTAAAGAACAAGCTGAAGAGATGTTAGTAAGAATAGAGATTTAAGCAACTCAAGAAGCTACTTGTAATAGATAATATACAACTCTGAGTTAAACAAATAGGGAATATTAGATGCTTTTCATGTATACATGGAATAGTTACACAATGATCACATTAGGACACTGAAGAAGTATCAATAAATTTGAAAGAATCGGTGTAATAAATTCCACGTTCTCTAATCAAAAGGCAATTAAATTAGAAATCAATAAGAAAACATTAAAAACATCACAATATGTTTCAAAAGTGAAATCATACTTAAGAATAATTAATAAATTAAAGATTAAAACCCAGTGAGAATTACAAAATATTGGAAGGATACAACAATAGAACCTTAAGTGCATTTCTTAACAAATAAATGATTGAACATAAATGAATTAAGTATTTGGTTCAATAAGGTAAAACAAAAAAATAGACCTAAAGACTAGGAAAAAGAAACTAATAAAAGACCAAAAATTTAAACAGAAAATAAAGGAACTATACAAAGAAGCAAGAACATCTAAATATTGTTCTTTGATAAAGAAAAAATTAATAATAGATAAATCGTTAGCAAAACTGATAAGAACAGAAAGGTGCAAAGGAATGAAAGAGTATGTATAGCCAAGACATGAAAACAATCTAAATGTCCATCGACAGATAACTGGATAAAGTTGTGGGGTATACACACACACACACACACACACACACACACACACACACACACACACAATGGAATACAACTCAGCCATAAAAACAAATAAAATAATGCCATTTGCAGCAACATGGATAAATCTGGAGATCATCATTCTAAATGAAATAAGCCAGAAAGAGAAAGAAAATTACAATATAATATCACTTATATGTGGAATCTAAAAAAGACAGAAATGAACTTATTTACAAAACAGTCTCACAGACATAGAAAACAAACTTATGGCTACCTGAGGGGAAAGGAGGTGGGAAGGGATAAATTGAGAGTTTGAGATTTGTAGATACTAACTACTGTATATAAAATAGGTAAACAAGTGTATACTGTATAGCACAAGGAACTATATTCAGTATCACATAACCTATAATGAAAAAGAATATGAAACTAAAAATATGTAAGTATATGTATGACTGAACTATTTTGCTGTACACCAGAAATTGACACAACATTTTAAACTGACTATACTTCAATTAAAAAAAAGTGTATGTAACTGGTTATACAATAGGGATACAAAAACATCAGAAAGAACACTATAAAAATATTTATGCTATAAAAATAAATTTCAACACAGATAAAATAAATAATCTTCTAGAAAAATTTGTTTAAAATATCAATTTGAGCCTGGAACATGTAGAGAGCTTTAAATAAAAGAATAATAACTAGAGAAGTTGAGATAGTATTTAAAATCCTACCCCTCTCTACCTGTTAACCCTGATCCCCATCAGCCCCACCACGCAAGCATTAAAGTCATCTGTCTTCTGGCCCATATGATTTTAACAAGTTTTATCAGTCCTTGAGGAACAGAAGATCCTCATCTTATAAGACTGTTTCAAATAATTGTCAGCTTATTTTATGACAATATTATAATTTGATATTCAAACTAGACTAAGAAAGTAAAATACAATTACAGATAAATTTCACTTAGGAATACAGATGCAGAAATACCAAATAAAATATAAACAAATTGACGTCAGCATATGTGTGCGCTACATATACACTCTCAGGTAGAAGCAGAGGTTATTCCAGTGATGTAAGGATAGCTCTGTATGAGAAAATCTAATCATGTAATTCAGCATATTAACAGATTAAAAGGGAATAACATAATCATATCAACAGATGGAGGAAAACACTGATAAAATTCAATACTCAGCCACAGTTATATATCAAATAATATTATATAATATTTTTATATATAAGTATTATATATTTAAAAAATTCTTAGCCATTTGGAAATAAAGGGAACTTCCTCAAATTGTTTATTTCTATTGAAAATTTATAGCAAACATATTAAAGAATGGTAATACTATATAAGTATTCTTATGTCAAAAAAAATTGAAGAAGGCAAATTTAGTTATTTCTATTATCATTATATTAAAAGCCATATCCAATGCAATAAATCATAGATAGAGAGAAATCAGGGTTGAAAGCAATAGAACAGATGTTTTAAATTGCAATGTGATCATTTCCATAGAATAATCCAATAGAATCTAGAAACTGTTAGAAATACTAGAGCTCAAGTTTATAAGTTATGAGATCAATGTGCAAACATTAATAGCCATCTTAAATACCAGCAGTAGCAAAATGGTATGTATAATAATATAACATTATAAGATGTTATGGGGTAAATTTAACAAAAGATATTTATTATCTTCATGGAGAAAATTACAAAATATTTTTGAAAGTCACAAAATGACATGAATAAATTAAGAGATATACTATGTTCATGGTTAGAAATATATCACTCATCCAAAGTTATTCTAAACATTCAATGAAATTCTAATTAAAATCCTAATTTTTCATGGATTTTGACAAGCTCATCCTAAAAATCATATGAAAGAAGAAAGGGACAGAACAAAATTTTAGAAAAAGAAGATGATAAATTTCCATATAGATATAAAAATTACTGTTAATACCACAGTAACTGAGACATGTGCCATTGGTTAAGGGTTAGACAAATGGACCAGTGAAACAAAAGAGATCCATGGGTATGTAGAAACTTGATATGTGACACAAGTGGCATTAAAAAGTATTGGCAAGGGGAGAGGGTGTAGCTCAAGTGGTAGAGCACATACTTAGCATGCATAAGGCCCTGGGTTCAAACCCCAGCACCTCCTCTAAAAAAATAAAAAAGTCTAATTACCTCTTCCCCCCAAATTAAAAAAAAACCACAATGATAAATAAAACAATTAAAAAAAAGTATTGGCAAAAAAATTACATGGCAAAAACTAATTGGAAAAAAATAATTAAAATCAAATCCCTTTCCACCAGCATACCGGAAATGGCTAAAAACAGAAACATGATAAGCAAATGTTTAAATATTTAGAAGAAAATATAGGAGAAAATCTTTATGACCTTTCCAAAAATATTTTATAAAAACAAAAGCAAAAAGCATAAACTCTAAAGAAAAAGAGAAACAAATTTGAGTACACTAAAGGGAAAATTTTTTTTATTGTAAGACAGCATAAAGTTAAAAGACAAGTCACAGACTAAATGAAGATATTTATTACCCATGTAAATTACAAAGGTTTAGCTTCCAGAACTTAAAAAGAACTCCTACATATTGGTAAGAAAAGACAAACACTTCAATAGGATAATGGATAAAGGCAATGCATAAGCAATCTGCAGAATAAGAAATGTGAATGGCCAACAGATGTAAGAAAAATGTAAAATAAAACAATGAGATTCCTTTGCACGGTTATCAAAGTGAAAAAAAATGTAATTAAAGTTGCCTAACTCCAAAGTTTGAGGGTGATGTGGAGACTTGGCAACTCACATGCCCTTGTTGGTGACAGTAGCCACCGTTCAATTAATTTGGAGAATAATTTGGCAGTATTTGATCAGTTTGAAATGTGCCTTAATTTGGTCTGGTTCTCCAGAAGCCAACTTTGGATGAGATTTGTGTGCAAGTGATTAAGAAAGTGCTCTCAGGGGAGACTAGTAAGTGGGTGGGCAAGCAGGCCATGGAAGGAGAGGAAGGCAAGTAATGGTGAGGTCTCAGGCAGAGTCCTGCAGACCTTGCCTCCCCTAACCCCAGAGGGGAGCTCTGGAGTGAAAGTTACTCTGAGAAATTGTTCTAAGTGGAAGCAGGGGGAGTTGGTCTTTCCTTCCTTCCTTCCTATAGTGCACCAGACAGTTATCACTCAAGGGCAGATGAGATGGGGAAATGAATGCTTGATAGTTCAGGGTTGGCTTCAGATGCTCTGTGTTAGATTTCACCCCTAACCTGGGGTGAGGGGAGAACACAATAAATGGGGGGAAAGATTTGGGTTGAACATTGACAGAGGAATACATGTCTACACCACAGTCCAGCAATTCCACTTTCTCCTTGCTCTTTGTACACCAGGAGTCATACACAGGAACCTTCATAGAAGTGTTGTGGATGGTAACAAAACACCAGAAGTAATCCAGGAGAATAGTTAAATAAATTGTGCTGTGTAAATAACCAGAGATACTTAATAGCAGTTAAAACAAATGAATGAGACTGTATGTTTCTTCATAGTTACAGCTCAAAAATACAAAGTAGTATAGTTAAAAAAAGCGGTCTGCAAGATGAAAAATGCAATATGATACCATTTATATAAAGTTTGAGAAACCTACAAAATTGTATTTTTTAAGGATACATGCATAGCCAATAATGGTGTAAGACATGCAAAAGAAAAATAAACGCAAAATCAAGATAGTGATTACCACTGGAGAGGCAGGAGGTAATGTGTTCGGGCAAGTGTACAAAGGGAGCATTAACATCTATAATGTTTTGTTCGCTAAAAAAATCTGAAGCATAATTTGATTAAGCTCGATTCCTTTCCAATCTTGTCTTTTTCTTCACTGTGAAACTCTTTACCTATTCATTTGGTTCTAAATACCTTTCCCTAAACTTCAAGAATTTTGATGTGAGTGCATGTGAGTTACCAGTCTTTCGGTGGAGCCAGAAATAAAAGTGTTTGTAATAATGAGATTCTGGGAAGAAATCAAGGTAGAATAAACCCAAGTCTTGAAATTACATTTGTCACTTTGATGAAGATAAAGTGGAAATGAGAGTATGAGGGGCCAGCAGAGCCAAGCCTTAGTCTTAAAGATCCGCTGCCATTATTAACCACCTACGAAGCCCCAGGCACTGAACTACCTGTTTCACACACTTGATCAGTTTAATACCATGATACAAGGTAGATGTGGCAGAATTGCCTCATACAGTCCTATATGCATTTAACTTGGGTGCATTTCAGCTCGCATGGGGGAAGCCATGTAAGAGGGAGGAAAAGCAGAAAAGGAAGAGAGAGAGAAGGAGGAAAATGGGAAGAGGAAAGGGGAAGAAGGAAGTATTTTGCACAGGGTATATTTAAATACTGCATTCAGTTCTGGTAGGACCTCTGATTAGTGTTTGGCTTGGAGTAACCCGAAATAGACACATGACACTGTTATTCCTTAAAATGGCCTCTGTTTCAAATGCTTCACATTTTGTGAGCTTCAGCTGTGCTGAATGCAAGTCTAATACTTAAATCTAAACCATCCCCATTTAATGTGGCCCTCAAATGTAAGCCAGTGGCTTCATCTGGTCCTTAAATGAGGAAGCAGCCATTTTCCCCAACACTAGAGGAAAAGCTGTCTTTGCTGGTCCTAATGAAATGCACAGTGGCACAAGGACTCCAAAGTAGCAGCCTTCTCAGAGATTAAAAAAAATCTGCATGACTTTTACAGTCTGACTAGAGTCAAACCTCTGAATGTGCATTAATATTGTCTTCTTTAATCCTAAAGTGCTGAAACTGATGCCTAGAAAGGGTTATCCACTTCCTCAAGGTTGGGGAATAAGGCCAAGTTGGGGTTTGAGCCCTTCTCCTTTTCCAGAGCTCTCTTCTTGTCTTATCTGAGGCTTCATGAAAAGTACGGAAGAACAAAGGTTGGCAGGTATATTTTGAGTGCCAGACAGAGGACAAATATTGCACATCTTTTCCTGGGGTCTGATTGCAGCAAGGTGCTAGAACGACCTAACGATGCTGGATTCAATGCTGGATTCCAAACCAACATCACTATATGTAAAACTGAACTTTAATTTCTGCAAAACAATCGGTTTCCTTAGATAATGCTATTCCCTTGATAGAGTAGCTTCTAAGGGCATGTTTCTCTTTCCTTTAGGGAGGATAGTGAATTCCCTAGAAATAAAATGGGCCTATTTGTCACTTGAAATGACCTGGTGACTTAGAATAGCTCTGCTTATTTCTGCAATTTGTCTTTCCCTCGCCTTCACCATGGTCATCTGGGTTTTATATCGTGGGTGGTGGAAAATGAAAGGCAGTGTGTATTTTTCGTGAGATTTTAAAATTTGAATTTCCTGCTGTGAGTGCTCTTGCCGCTCAGTTGAAATTAGAGCAGGATGAACTTCTTGAACTGTCGCCAACTTGGCCACAGGCTGACTCCAGGACCTCCTGCAGGGAAAGTTCCCTGAAGGGACAGCATAAAATGTCTCTGCAGGAGAGATTAAATGGTTTAATAATGTCCTATTAAACCTGCAGCTTTCAAACTGAACCTTTCAGTACCACTTGTCACCCCAAAGCTCCTGTTGAAGTGATTTTAATCTCAGATAAGGCTTTTACTATTAGAAAGAAGACACTGGCAACATTATCACTTTTTAGCTTTTTGTGGGGGTGAGAGATGATGAGCTTTTGTCAATTCTCATAAAGCTTTTAAGAATGGTTGCTAATGCAGGTAGGAGGAGAATGGAGTGAGTTTCGTAAATAAACAAGAATAAATAATAATAAAATATAATGAAGGGATGAATCAAACACCAGTGATGACCATATACCATGAACTGAGGGTTTTGATTGACTCAACTCTGTCCATAAATTAAAAAGAAAACAAACAGAACAAAACAAGGACACAGACCAGATCCCACTAGAACAGAGCATATCTGTGTTGTTTCCATTCCCAATGAACAAATGAAGTTTCAAAAGTAAGTGTATAATCTCATCAGGGAAATCAGCAGAGACTCCAAATAGGTTTTTAATACTCATTATTCACTTCTTAGAGTGATTGGACATCACACTCTTCTTTAAAATGCCATTTGTGTTCTTACTGTGGTCAGATGATTCTTTAAAATAAACTTTTAATTTTAGAACACTTTTAGATTTTGAAAGATAGTACAGACCTACACCATACCCTGTGCCCTAGTTCCCCTGTTACTAACAGCGTACATTGGTGTGGCATGTTTGTTATACTTAATGAGCCAATACTGATACATTATTATTAATTAAAGTCAATACTTTATTCACATTTCCTTAGATTTTACCCAATGTCTTTTTCTGTTCCAGTAGCTCATCCAGGATCATATTACATTTTGATGCCATGTCTTCTTAGGCTCCTCTTAGCTGTGATGGTTTCTTAGTCTTTCCTTGTTTTTGATAACTTTGACATTTTTGAGGGGGTACTGATTGGATATTTTGTATACTGTACCTCAACTGGAATTCATCTGATGTTTTTCTCACAGTCAGACTGGGGTTATATGTCTTTTGGAGTAAGATCACAAAGGGCCAATTTTATCATGCCTCTCTATCTCTGTCTCATCTTTATCTCTGTCTCGTGACCTATATTTATGTATCTATCTATCTGTGTGTGTGTATAAAATATATATGTGTGAGAATGAGAGGTAGGGGGAGAGAGAGAGAGAGAGGAAGAGAAGAGATGAGAGGAGAGGAGAGGAGGGAGAGAAGCTGAGAAAAAGAGAGATTTTAAGGAGTTGGCTTATGCTATTGTGACAGTGTGAGTCCAAAATCTGCAGGGCAGGCTGGAGACCCAGGCTGAAGTTACAGTCTGAGTCCAAAAGCAGTCTGCTGGCCAAATTCCTTCTTTATCAGACAAGTCAATCTTTGCTCTGTTAAGGCATTCAATTGATTGGATGAGGTCCACCAAATTATGGAGGGTAATCTGCTTTACTGAAAGTCCATTGATTTAAATGTTAATTTCATCCAAAACAACCTTCCCAGAAATGTCCAGAGTAATGTTGACTAAATATCTGGGTAATGTGGTGCAGCCAAACCGACTGATAAAATTAGCCATCAGAAGCAGACTTATGAAAGGATAATAACACTTTCCTCTTACAGCCCTACTCCACCCCCAACCTTATATTCTAAAGGCCCAAGAGAGAATTCATGGGGCTTCGAATTAAGAAGTGGAGCTTGATTATTTGATTAAGGGCAGAAAGAAGTCTAAGAATGGTGTGCTGGAAGTTACTTGAGTTCAGAGGCAGAGTATTGGGTTCCCCAAGACTGGGAATTTGAAGAGATAGCAGGTTTCTCAGTGAGTCAAGTCCTATGCCTCATGCTCATGAATCTTCTCAGATGAGGTGATGGTGTGGAAGGCTGTGTGGGCTGAAATCAGGGTGCCAAGGATTGGACACCTCTGGTAAATATTAAGAAGAGACCATCAGCCTTCACTGAGCATTTCAACCGCAATCAGGATGGATTGAAAACCAGAGGCTTTTCTCCATTTTCTAGGTGCCATTCAAATCCTAGGATTTTTGCTAAGCCTCAGGAGGAAAGAAGGAAGTGAAAAAGGAAATCTGATTGCAATTAATTTTCTTGTTACTCTGGTGAATGGAACCTCAGATTAAGTAGGTTACCTATAATTCAGAATAAATAAAATAATGGGCTGCACTTGGCCTCTCAGTGTGTGGTACAAACCATTCCACTATAATAACTTCAGTCTTTATAATTGCTTCTCAGAGTTTTTTGGCAACTAATTTATTTTGAAATAACTATAATTTTAAAATGTGAGGAATCTGAGAAATCCTTATGTGCAAAGACCTGTCTTCAGCGATGAGGAAACTGACCTGCTCAAGGTCACGTGGTGAAGAGCAAAGGCAAGGCTAGAACCCAGACTTCCCAATCCTCGGTGCACATGCTTTCCCTCTATCTCAATTTCATATAAATCTGCTACTTTATATTATATAGGTCAATTATTTTATTTTAAAATATAAATTAATTTTTTACTTTTAGAAACTGTTATGAACTGAGTTGTGTTCTCCCCAAATTTCTATGTTGAAGCCCTAACCCCCATTGTAACTGTCTGTGGATATAGGCTTTTAAAGAGGTGATTAAGGTCAAATGAAGTCATAAGACTGGGACCCTAATTCAGTAGGGCTTGTTCTTACAAAAGAGAGAGAGAGAACACCAGAATGTGCACCCACAGAGAAAATGTCAGTTGAGGACACAAGAAGGCGGCTGTCTGCAAGCCAAAGAAAGAGCCCTCGGGAAATTTTCAATCTGCCAATACCTTGATCTTGGACTTCCAGCCTTCAGAACTGTGAGAAATACATTAAACCTCCCAGTCTGTGTGGATTTTATGTTGGCTTAAGCAAACTAACTCATAAGTCATTGTACTTTCCATGAATACATTTTCTTATATAGGTAATTCACTGCTAGACTAAAATCTTCTCAAGTGCTCCCTTAAATATTTTTGTTCTTTCAGCTGTTCTATTTTGTTAATTTCCACTTATGCTCTATATTCTGTTTATTCCTCTTCTATAGACTTTTGGGGAGCATCCTTTTCCCCCCTGCCTGTTATTTGGGACTGAGGTCCAGCTGCTGGTGTATGTTTAGTGAGTAGCCCCATTGTCCTGGGAGGCAGAGTGATCTTGGACCCAGCTTATAGTTCTAGGACACCTGTTAATGAATCAGAGGGAAGCTTCTCTCTTCCCTGGTTATTCATGTGCAAGAGCTGCAAATCTCACTCAGCCAGCTTCATAGCCAGAGAGGACCCAATGTCCCAGTGGTTTAGCTTCCTTGGGGCTCATGCAGTTTGAAGTAGTTAGATGGATCAGCTGGTCCCCAAGGTAAATTCATATGGGTACACCTAGCCTCTTTGCCTGCGACCTTAGATCTCCCAGACCAGGCTCTTTCCAGAATTTATCCCTTAGATTCAACAGGTGCTCAGCCTCTCATCTGGCCAAGAGTGTAAAAATTCCCTTATAGCCCAACTCTCCTTATGGACCTCAGCAGAACTAAGATACTGCTTATTTAAGGACCACCAGCTCTTGTAGCTGGTGGGCTCAGGAAAGTGAGGTTCTGTACTTGGCTTTTTAACCTAGATGACATGTGAAGCTTCTCAGGGAGGACAGATAGACATTGGAAAGGAGTGTGTGATATTTGGTCTTCATCCCCATTTCTGGCACAGAGCTCCTAAAACCCTTGGGATTTCCTACATGATGAGAGAGTGATTAAAGGTGTCTTTCTTATGTTAATGAGACAACTTTTGGACCCCTCCTAAAGAAGGAGGCTGGTTGCCAGAAGAACCAACCATATGATTACAGGATGTTGGTTCAAAACTTCTGGAATTTCTCAGGTGAAATCTGACACCGGCCCCCATTCACAGAGGGTAAGGAGAGACCAAAGAAAGATGAAGACAACCCCACATTGGTAGGTGGCAGGTTTAATAAGCAAGGGAACTTACCTACAAGGCTTCTTTTGTTGGTCCAAAGATGAGTAGATCTCTGCATCTGCTTGCCAGAGTCTTAAAAGTCTTATATAGAGACCTTAATTGGGTTCATTCACATATTCAGTCCAGATAGTCTCAACAACACATTACTCCCTCAAGGCTACATCCTTGAAACGGCTCCTAGTGTGGGAAGAGTGAGCAGAATGTACATTCCAAGGACAAGGGAAGGGGGCGAGGAGCCTGATTGCCTGCATCTAGCTCATAGGTCAACTGGCTGTCATGTCCTCTTGACGACCTTCTCCAATAGAGAGTTGGAACTTTCAATCCCAACCCCTGATCTCTGGGGAGGGGAGAAGGATTGGAGGTTGAATCAGTCTCCAGTGGCCAGTGATTTAATGAACTGTGCCTATATAATGAAGCCTCCATAAAAATCCCAAAGAAAGAGGTTTAGAGAGCTTCTGTGTTGGTGAACATATGGAGATGCTGGGAGAGTGGCACACTCAGCATAGAAGCGCTACTCCCTTTTCCACATACCTTGCCCCAGGCATCTCTTCCATCGGGCTATTTCTGAGTCATATCCTTTGACAGTAAACTGGTGATCTAGTAGACAGAATGTTTCTCATAGTTCTGTGAGCTTCTCTAGAAAATTAATAGAACCAGAGGAGGGCATTGTGGGAACCTCTGATCTATAGCCAATTGGTCATAAGTACAGGTAACAACCTGGAGTTGTGATGAGCATCTGAACTCCAAGGAGGGGGTTGCTGGACCTCCAATCCATAGGTTGTTGTGTAGAAGCACAGGTGATAACCTGGGCTTGTGACTGGCATCTGAAGTTGATGGGAGAAGTCTTATGAGACTGAGCACTTAACCTGTGGAATCTGATGCTACCTCTGGGTGGATACTATCCTAACTGAGTTGAGTTGCAAGACATCCAGCTGGTATTCAGAGAACTGTTTGTTTGTATGGGAGAAACTCCTCTCCCCACACACATTGGAATTGGGTCGAAGAACCTGTAAAGAGATTGGGAAGGATATTTTAGGTGGGACAAAGTACATGAGCAAATGTGGGGAATGTCCGAGGAAGAGGGAATAAGTAAATCTGGCTGTAACCAAGGCTCCTACACTCATAAAATCACAGCACATCTGTTCCACAAAATACATCCTGAAGAACAGCTACTTTGAAAAATCATTATATATTTCCTTATAAATATATATTTATTATACACATAAATTTATATTATATATGAAGGTATCCATAAAGTTCTTGTGTCGTTGGAATTTGTAATAAATTTACTTCTACATAGGATGTAAGCAATCTTCAAAATGTGACAGAGAGAGGATTTATTCAGATTTAAAATATTAAAATGTTAACATTCAACAAGTCTACCATCATCTCAGATACATTTGGATATAGCCGCTATTATGCACAGGGTTTATTACCTAGAAAGTGGAATAGAGATATTAGAACAAATTAACAATTTATTTAGATCTTGAAAAAATATCCTCTGTTGCATTCTGCAAATTGTTCTATGTTACACAGACATGATTTGTTTACTTTTGACACTGAACCAGGACTTTATGTACACCTTGTACTTACAGGATACACACACACACACACACACACACACGCGCGCTCGCGCACATGCACACAGCGGTAGTTCTCAAACTTGAGTATGCATCAGAATTACCTGGATGGCTTGTTAAAATGCAAACTGCTGGGTCTCATCTGAGAGTTTATCATTTAGTTGACCTGGGAGAGGACCCAAGAATTTATCTTTCTAACAAGCTTCCAGGTGATGCTTATGCTTCTAGTAGGGAGCCACATTGAGAAGACCGCTGGTTTATATACAGTCATTGAGCAGAATGCACTGGGGGTACATTCTCTTTCATTCCTTTCTTCCTTCCCTCCCTCCTTTCTTCCCTTTCCTCCTTGCTCCCCCGGGCCCCTTGCTCTCACACTCTCTCGTGTCTGCATGTATGTATGTATGTGTATATGTATGTGTGTGTATATGTATGTGTGTGTGTATGTATGTATGTATGTATGTGTGTGTTTCAACCTTCCCCAGGTAGGACTGATTTGACATGGCAGTTACTGCCAATGTTTGGTGGTCCTAGCTAACAGGATAGAGTGACATGATCACTTATTGCCCTTCATCCTGCTGCTTGTCATGGTCTCTTTACCTTTTGTTGCCTCCCGTCTCTTTTGTCGGATTCCTTCCCTGCACAGTTGCCAGTTGCTGTCTGAAAACAGGTCACTTCTGAAACTTGTAATGACTTCCACTGATACTCAAGTGGAGAGAAAATTCAGACTCAGCTCTACTTAACTTTGAAGTAAGTAGTGCTTTTAACTACTACAATATCCTGTCTTCCTCATATGGGTAAATGGAATAGATAATTAAAACATAAGCTTCCCCATTTTAGGAAATAACTTAGACCTTATTCCTAATTAAGCTATTACATTCTGACCTGCAAAGAAATTGTTTGGTTGAAGTCCAGAAACATTTGATAAATTCCTATAATGGACCCAACATTGTGTAGATAAATGTATCTTTCCTATTTTATGAACATGCTTTTGAGTTTGAGTAATGGCATTGCCAAACAAACAGAAAATCCAAAGGCAGGGGGAACCCTTCAAAAAACAAAAGGCAGAACACAAGAGGGAGATGAGACAATCATTCCCTGAGACTGCAAGTAACAAATGCTTTAAAAAAAAACCCCAAAACTTTCATGAATTCTGTTTCTAAAAACTCAGGCACACTTAGCCAAGAAAAAACTCAGGAAAACTAGAAATAGTATAGAATTAACATGAATTGTAGCACCAGCTCTTCTAAAACTAGTCTTTGTATTTTTGATCAGTTACTTTCAATCTCTCTTCTTTCATCTGTAAGATAAAGGGCTGGGCCAAGGATATCCTGAGAGTTCCTTGCAATACCAATCATTCAGGATTGCAACGTTCTGTGGACAAACACACAAACCAGTCTTTAATTAGAAGTTTGCAAAGGCATCTAGGGGGCCAGCGACATCTGCTCCTAAAGTCTTAAACCTTTATTAATTACTTGTTTCCCAAGGCACCTCTGTTGGTGGGAGGAGTGGGGCAGAGAAGCAGAGAACCCCTTGGACCATAGTGTTCTACTTCTGGCTTCTCACCACAAAATATTCCCCAGGACTTAGGGGCCAGATGGCAACATTTTTGAAGATGCACTAAGGGTTTGAATTCTGGTTCATATTAAATATCACATGTAAATTATTAATCTGTGGCAGATGTAACTGTATATTATTACACTGCATTAAACATTAATGTTGCAAAGACCAGCCTATGGACCACATGGAGCTGCTGGGGACTACCATTGGTCCTCCAATTAAAATCCAGGTTTAGAATATAGGTAAATTAGGCAAAAGTCTTTAGAAGGAGTATTTATTACCAATGTGATATACAAAGAATGTGGGTATTGTTCCAAAGTAAATGATAATAGCTAGCATTCACTGAGATCTTACTATGTCCCAAGTAGTCTTCTAAGTGCTTAACACATTGATAAATTTAATTTTCCTAACAGCTCTGTTAAGTAAGCATTATTGTTTACCACTGTTAGGGAGCAACCTTTATGAAGTACCAACTCTGTACTGGGAGCTGTTTGAGGTAGTGGAGATACAGAAGTGGGGCCAGACACTGTCATGGTTTTATGGAACTTACTTTCTCATGGGATGAGACAGACAATATACCCCCAGACAAGTAAGTGAACAAAATAATTTCAAAGAAGGATAGTGCCATGAAGTAAATAAGTACAACAGAGTTACATGATCATAAGGGACTCGGAGGGGGTTAATTTAGACTGGCTGGTCTGGAGAGTCTTCTCTGAGGAGGCGAGGGCCAATTTCTGTCCAATCTACAGCTTTTTCTTCTCTCAGTTTACATCTCTATTTGGATGATTCCATTTTTAAATTTTGCCTCAGCTTGTCTATGAGTGGATTGAAATAGTTTGTAGAGAGAGTAGCTGGGCTGCTGTAGTGTAAAAATGAAATTTTTGCTGCTGTTATTCTAGCCTTTCTCTGAGTCCGTCCATCTTTTCCTCTCCCAGGATACCATTGTCAGGAAAATGACCTTGTTATTGTCTCTTAAATAACACTATCTCTGGAGACCTGTTTCTTCTTTTGGGAGATCTTTTCTTTTACCCTCTTTGCTTGCCTTAGAAGCCAGTCAAGTCTCCTCAATTTTTATCTCTGTTCACTTAAAAATTACTAAAATTTATGTTTGTTGCCTCAAAACTCATCCTATTCCACTTGGAAATTGCTTTCCTTTATTACAGAGCCTGGAGAGCCAAAAAAAAAAAAAAAAAAAAAACCCAAAATAAAAACAAACAAAGAAACCTTGCTTAAACTACTTTGTGGCTATGGTGTAGGCACAGGACCTAGGATCTGCCAATTGAAAGACTCCCAGATTTTTGGAGATGAAAACAAGCAAAGGGAAAGGACAGTATGTCACAGAGAGACGAATCATCTAGGATAGTCCTTTGAGGGGCTAGAATGGTTCTTCTAGGCACATTTATCTAGCTGCATCTATCCTGGATTATGTAGCATAAATCTGGTAATTTGGGTCTCACAGAGATTATATGAACCACATAATGTTTTTTTACTAAATTATTTTCTGCTTAAACTAACTGGAATGGATCCTGTTGTCTTTGACTAAGAACTCTGATCAACACATCTGATGTATTTACATTTTACTGAGTTACTTGATGATGGTGTCTTAGTCTGTTTGGGCTGCTCTAACAAAATACCACAGTCTGGGTCGTTTATAAACCACATTTATTTCTCACAGTTCTAGAGGCTGGGAAGTCCAAGTTCGTGGTGCCAGCTGACTTGGTATCTGGTAAAGGCCTTCTTCTTAGACAGCTGTTTTCTTGCTGTGTCTCCATGTGGAAGTGACAAGGGAGTTTTCTTGGTCCTTCTTTATAAGGGCACTCATCCCATTCATGATGACTTTGTCATAACCTAACCACCTCACAAAGGCCCCCACTTCCTAGTTTTATCACCTAGGGGATAGGATTCAACATATGAATTTTAGAGGGACACCAACATTCATACCACAGCAGATGGAAAAGCATCATAGGATGGATGTTGTGATGGTGGGATGACTAATACTAGCCTCATTTGGGAGCTCTAATTCATACCATATTGGGGGTCACTTATTCCTTATCCTCATAAATCTAGTTGCCTTTTCATTCTTTCTTATAGTTCCCTTCATAAACATGGTTTCTTCCTCAATGGAAGAATCAAAGCCATAACTATCTCACAAGCATGTTGTTTTAATTTAAATAAAATGACTAGTATCTGTTGCCATGGAAGTTTAATAGTAAACTCAGCCAGCATTTTACTAGTAACTGGAGGGGCTGATTAGTTCTGTGTAGGGTAGTTGATGTCCTCAAACAAGGAAGAGCGAGTCTGGGAGAAGGAAACGGGGAGAGGAAATATCTCCAGAGTCAGCACATTCAGGGAGCCAAAAGGATTCTGAATGACCAAATTCTTGTAGGGTAGGGTGGAAACAGTTGGAGGGGTACTGCTAGAATAAGCAGTGGTACTAGAGGTAAGATGCGGGCTAGGTGACACAAAAAATCATAGGCCCATATTTCATTATGGGGCAGCCGTGATCTCAGTCCCTTCACCACAATCCAGTCGGAAGGACTTCCTCCTTCCTCCTTTCCCTACATTAACTTAAGTAGTCACCTTCGATTTTCAACCATGTGCGTATCCTTGTTAGCTACCTGGGGGCAGGGTCCTGATCAAGTGATTGAATTCATCTCTCTGAAACATTGAGAAGATTGGGCAAAATACATGCTCAGGCTATGGCAGAGATAGGAAGAGTCATTTTAAAAACTCTTTGATAAATATGTGCTTGAAAAATTCTGGTTGATTGAGGGTTTGGACCCCTTGAATTCTGGTAAATTCCTTCATTTATTTATGCTCCAGTTTAAAAAAAATGCCAAAACACTCTTGGGAAAGCTATGAATTCAATAATAAAACTGAATCTTTCTCATGCCAGAGTCCAAAGGGCCAATTTTCCACTAAACAATGCATTGATTTGACCTAATAATTTTAGAATTTCTTTTTTTCTTTCCTACCTCCCCTCTTTCTCCTCCTTCTCCTGCTCCTTCTTTTTAGTTAAACTCAAATTCTCTATTGAAGTTTAGAATTAACATCTTGATGCTTAATCCAGAATTACTTCTGTCAGTTTCTGGAAATTGTCTTTATTTCAGATATTTACAGACATCAGCAGTTCCTTTAAATCAAGGAACTGTTGATTTTATCTGAGGCTTGCCCAAGTACTATTAGCACAAAGAATAATTATTTCATATAAAATAGTCAGAAAAAACTTGAACAGCCATAGGTCAGTGATAGGAAAAGCAGTCATTATTATGGGCCAGGGCAAACCCAGCCATGATTTTTGTTTTATTTTGTTTTTTTTTTTTAAATGTGTTAAAACTGAAAACATATTTTGCCAGCCACCTCCTCCCTTGTCTTTTTGAAAGTCCGTATGTTCTTCAGGGGAAAATTGAATTCAGCTTCATTTGAGTCTTTGCAAAATTTTAAAAGAGCTGTTTGATATACAAGATTTCTAGGTCCTTAGAAATCAGATCTAAAGTCAATTGCTTGGACAAAATTCAAATTGCATTTTCTCAACACTTTAAAACATATTTGGGTCAGATTCAAAAGTTCAATCTTCTGCTACTTGGAACAACATGCACACACTGGCAGGGCATATTTACACATTGCTTATTTTTCAGGAGACTTTAAGAGGTCATAAATTTTGCCCACATTTAGTATTCAATTATCCACATTCACACTCAATAAACATGTTTTGCTTTGAACTAGCATCTGGGTATAGTAGCTTTTGCGATTCCCCCCTCTCATGGGTAAGAGTGGATTCATTTTCGTGGTAGAAGAATACATTACTCTGTGTGTCAAGAAATGTTGAGAGAAAATAACCAATTGTGGGTTGTCTGAGCCTCCTTAAATCTGTTTCTACCTGCTCTGGATTGGGCGTGAACCTGATTATCACAGTATTTGAGTCTAGATTAAGATCCCATTCAAATGGGAGAAAAAGTGTACTGCACTGCGGTTAGGAGGAGGAATTTGAATTCTAATCCTTTGCTTTCTCATCACCTGGCTGTGTGACCCCATGAACATTTTTTTTTTTTTTTTTTTTTTTTTTTTTTTTTTGCCTTGGGCCTGAGTTTCTTCATTTAATTAGAAGAGGATAGACCATAGCAGTGTTTTCAAACTGGATGGGCTCTTCCGAGCCCTGTGGTTCCAAAAAGTTGTCTTCAGAGCTCTCTGGCTTTTACAGGATCTACATGTAAAGATTTTGCAGAAAACTGCTTTGTATTAAAAGGATTCTGCTGCTATAAAACAAAGATGAAAAAACTCTCAATTCTTGTATTTTAGCTTTTTAAGTTCAGTTGTTTTTAGTGAGCATTTACTATGTCTTGTCAAGGGTTTTAAATTATCTGGAAGAAGTTATACCTGGATGTGAGCTGAGGAAACGGAAATTCAGTTTTACCTGTTGACACTGATCTCTTAGATTCCAGAGTCCACAAGCCTGGAGTTGCTTCTCTGCTGTTTGAAATAGACTGCTGGGTTTTAAAAATGGCCTAGATTACAGGCACCTTGGAAAAATTGGGTGGCAGTATCTCTTATAGCTAAACATATGCATAACCTATGACCAGAAATTCCACTCCTAGATAAATGCCCATCATAAATGTATGTACATATTTCCCAAAACACATGCACAAGAATATTCATAGCAGCATCATTTGTAACAATTCTAATATGGAGAATCTAAAAGTTCATCAACAGTGGTAAAGATAAATAACTTTGTATTGTGCTCATAATGGAAAATTACTCAGCAGTGAGAATGATGGATATACAACTACACATAACAATATAGATGAATTTCACAAGCACAAAAGAATACACATAATTACAAATTCACTTATAAAATATAAAGACAGGCAAAACTAATCTATGTTGTTAGAAGTCAGGATTATGGAAACCATTGTAGAGGGAGAAGAAAAGTGGGAGAGGATCGTGAGCAGGGGCTTCCGGGATGCCAATAATGGACTCTTCCTTATCCTGGGTGCTGGTACATATGTGTGCTTAGTTTGTGAAAATGCACTAAACTGTATCCTTATGATGTGTCTTTTAAAATATACATTATATTTATTAAAATTTTAAAAAATCTGCTAGATTGTCTTCTCAAATCTGCTTCCTAAGATTAGTTAGTGCAAAAGAAAGTAACTTTATCAGTTCTGGTAGTACTTTATGTCATGGGCAAAAGGGCATGTGTTCAACTTCAAGGTATTAAGTTGAAATAATATTGGGCTGAATGGATTCACCTAATACAAATGATTACCCGTCACCCTGCACCTGTGAATGTTGGTCAGCGTGCTTCTCCCAGTTGTAATTTTAGAAGGTACTGGTTTAAACTCTCTTATATCACATGACAAGCCTTTCTTTTTCTTATTGACTGTTTAAAACCCAACTCATGGAGTCTTCTGGTTCCTCTCCTGAAAGATTAATTGCAAAAGGAATTTCTCTCCTGCCAGAAACAACTATAACTGGGAAAAATATATGAACTAATGGTTCCCAGACATTAGACAATAGGCAGTGCAGGACTGTGATGCCTAAGAGAGGGAAACAGACATGGGAAGCCCTTTGATTGTCCTGGTTTACTCCTTGAAAGGGGAACTAAAACAGAGAGTGGCCTCACTGTGTTGAGACAGAATTCAGGGAGGCAAAGGCAGCTAAAATTTGAGGGACAGAGAGAAGGGAGCTAGCGAAAGTGAGGGGGGGAGGGAGGAGGGAAGCGCATGAGCCTCTAATCTTGGCCAAGGACTAGCACATGTATGTAAGAGAGGGAAGCGCCTGAGGCTAGGGGAAGAACCACTGGAAGAAAAACAGGTGAAGATTTCTGAAGCTCACAAAGGACTAATTGTTTGTATTCCCACAAGCCATAGCTTATTATTCTAGAGATTTGGTAAAATCTTCAGAAGGGTTACACTGTTAATAGTGGGGTTAAATTAGCCCCAGCTAAAGGTCTGCTCATGACCTGCCATAACAGAATTTAAAAGGGAGCATTGTAAGGATTAATCTTGCTCTTCAAGTTATTTAATTGGGTGCTGTGGTAGGCTGAATAATGGCTCCCCAGAATATACAGGTCCTAATCCTTGAAAACTAAATGTAACCTGCTATTAAAAAGGGGCCTTTGAAGATGTAATTATGTTAAGGATCTTGAGATGGGAAGATTATCTTGGATTACTTGGGTGATGCCTAAGATTTCATTACAGAAGAAGACAAGGCGAGGTACTGAGGGAAGCAGAGACTGGAGAGATGTGGTCACAAGACAAGGAATTCTGGCAGCTACCGAAGCTAGAAGGGGCAGGAAATTCATTAGGAAGAACCAGACTTGCCAGCAACTTAACTTTCTAAGACACTTTGGACTCTAGCCTCCAAAACTATAAGAAATTAAATTTGTGGTGTTTTAGCCACTAAATTTCTGGTGATTTGTTATTGTTTCAGTAGAAACTAATAGAGGGACCAAAGCAAAACTCAATAGTCTTTAAAGGAATAAAAAAATAGAGAACCCAGCAATGTTAAAATTTATGAGGTCTACCATTCAGAAAAAATTACTAGATGTGAATAGACAGAAATATATCACACATAACCGGGAAAAAAAAAATCAGTCAATAGAAAAATACCCCCCAAAAAGGAATTATAGAGGGACTTTGACAGCTGTTATAAATCTTCTAAACATGCTCAAGAATATTAAACATTTCAAGCTTTAATATGATGAATAGAAAAATGAAAGATATAAAAGAGACACAAATGGAACTTTTAGGGATGCAAATATAGTCTCTAAAATGAAATATTCACTAGATGGGATTAATGGACTGGATTAGATTAGATATTGCAGAAGAAAGTACCACTGAATTTGAAGACATAGCAATAAAACTATCTTAATTTAAGCATAATGAGAAAAATGGGTGGGGAAAAAAGCCTCAGTGAGCTGTGGGACAGTATCGGGTGAATTACCATGTAAGTAATTGGAATCTCAGAAGGAAGAGAGGTCAGAAAAACTGCAGAAATGATAATTGAACATTTTCCAAATTTGATGAAATCTACAAACCTACAGATCCAAGAAGCTCAAAAATTCCCAAGCAGAAGAAGCATATTAAGAATCACATCGAGTCAACATCATAATGAAACTAGAGAAAACCAGTGAAAAAGAGAACTTCCAAAGCAAAGAAAAAAGACATTATATACAGAGGGACAAAGATAAGAATGTAGAAGACTTGTCAGAAACATACAGTGCTGAGAGAAAAAACTGTCAACTATACCTAGTGTTAGCATCTTTAAAAATTAAAGGCAAATGAATAACTTTTTCAAATTATCAAAATCATAGAAAATTTATCACCAGCAGACCTGCACTACAAGAAATATTGAACGAAGTTCTTCAGGCAGAAGGAAAAGGAAGACAAATTGAAATTTGGACCTAAAGAAAGGAATGAAAATTGCTAGAAATGGCAAGTGTAGGGGTGAATAGAAAATATTTTTTTAATCATCTAAAAAATCTGTTGAAAAGATAATTGATTCTAGGGCAGTGAAACTATTCTATATGATACTATATAGGTAGATACATGTCATTATACATTAGTCCAAACACCAAGAGTAAATCCTAACTTTGGGTGATTATGATGTGTGAATGTAAGTTCATTAATCACAACAAGTGTACCACTGTGGTGGGGGAGACTCCTGCATCAATGTCAATAAATATCATGGCCAAGGTAGAGTGGAGCTGATAAGAATACAGATTCAAATTGGACTTTAAATATGGGGCTCAGAAAAACTCCTGTTTGGAAGAGTAGGTAGCTATGATGACTTTTTATTTGGTTCCTGTGGTTCAACTTGGTGCCTGAAGAATTTGGATGTGCACCTTCAACTCTAGGATAGAAAGGAGATCAGTGGTTGCCTAGGGATGGCAGCGGGTGGGCAGGGAAAGATTGGAGGGAGGGATTTCAAAGAGGCATGAGGAAACTTTTGGGAGAGATGGATACGTTTATTATCCTGATTGTGGTGACAGTTTTCACACAGGAGGAAAAAAGGTAGGGTAGGGCACAATCATTAAAAGAATGGCTCTGCAGTTAGCACCAAGATGATGGAAGATTCAACTCCTAGTAGACCTTGAGCTTCATTATACGCTCATTGTAATACTTAAACTGCTAAATGGCCCTCCCCCAGGTGCCAACACAGTTTCAAGGGTCACCATAAAAGGTCAAAAAGTGAGTGATGGCCGAATTCCTGGGAATCCTCCACCCCTTCCCCAAAGTAATTGGAATAATCTTCCAACTTGTTAGCACATGAAGTTACTGAGCCCATAAAAACTAACCATCCCGCACCTTGTGTTCACTCTTTCTTGCCTTCTGAGATGGCCTGCACTCTGTCTATGGAGTATGAATCTCTCTAAGTAAATCTACATTCACTCTACTATGGCTCGCTCTTGAATTCTTTTCTGCATGAAGCCAAGGACCCTCACCCGGTGGGGCTTGTCCCAGGGACTTGACCGAGACCTGGGATGCGGCCATCCTCTCGTGCCCCATTTTTCTTGCATCATTTTCACAGATGTATGCATATGTCAAAACTTGTCAAATTGTACACTTTAAACACATGCTGTTTATTGTATGTTAATTACACCTCAAGGAAACCGCTTGCTTGCTTCTGCTGCTTGCTTAACCAAGTGATATTGCAGAGGTGGCTGTTCATGCTTTTATTTCATCTTAACTCTTCTGGAATTAGGCTTATTATCATGTTGAAAGTTGCAGGCATTTGTGATGATTTAAGTGACACAAGAGGCAAATCAGTATTTCAGTTTAGGAGTGCCAGCAAGTTCCAAAAGGTGGAGGAAGTTTGGTTTGAGATACTTACATGGGGAGAGGCCACTTCTGTTGTTCAATTTTCTGCTCAGGTCTCCATCTAAGACTCTTTGGATACTCACATTCTTGTATTTCTGGCACCTAGCTGGCTGAATCTCATCTTCCCAGTCTTCCTACCCTTTGTTGACCTGGAATGAACTCATGCAAATCATACGCAAATGAAGAGTATTCACGCATTTAATTATTTTTCAGTGAAATATGGAGCTGTTTAATTTTTGACAAGACTATTTATTGCAGTGATAAAAATTTCCAGACTTGAATTTGAAATTTCTTATTTGCTAGAATAATATCTTATTACTGAAGCATTAATTCCAACAAGGATGAAATTAAAAAATTCATATTCCTTGATTCCTTCAGAATATGAAACATTGGAAAAGGCAGGGACTTTTAAATCAAATCAGAGAGACCTATTTTCAACTCTTTTACAGACAAAATCTGTTAACGGTGGGTAAGTTGTTTAAATTTTCTCCAGTGCAACTTCCTTCAGTGTAAAATGGAGACAGTAATAGCTTTCTTGTATTTGTGTGTGTGTGTGTGCGTGTGTGCGTGTGAGGATTAGAGCTAATGCTTGTAAAGTACCTATCATAATGCCTCAATGAATCCTCAATAAACTGTAGTGGATTTTTAGTTTGTAAACACAACCAGATTTCATGACTTTTTAAAAATCACTTTTTATTGATAATACAAGGCCGGGCATTTTGATTCTCTTTCCCTCTCCCCCTCCACACTCACTCCTATGTGCATATATATTTTAATTTCCTTGATTCTTTCTCCCTTGATGAGTGAAATACTAATTTTAGCTGTCCTGAAGTTAGTCCTTTTGTGGTGAATTCTTCCCTTGTCTTTCTCCCCCATTCAGATCTCCTTTTCCAATGTTACCAAGCCAAGACAAAAATGTTGGCTATGAGAAATATTTATTGGGTGCCATTTAGACAAATATAAGAATCTGACTGAATGCTCTCCACCACTGGCAGTTGAAACTAAACCCGGAGTTGCCATGGATACTGGTTGCTTGGCCTCTGCTCCAACATATTAGAGCCTTTTTAGTTCAACAATGTGCAAACCACAGATGTTGCCATGCATTGTATTCGTAATCAGCTTGGATCCCTTAGCAGAAGAAAATTTTGGGTTTGCTTTAGCACAGAAGGATCTAAATTCTCAAAAGGAACAGAACACCCCGTGTCCTCCATTGTGTCTCCTGGTAGAGGTAGTAATCTCTGTAGACACTGTTTTCACCTTTCTCTCTGCTTAATTTAATCTGAAGAGTTTACTCCTCTCTTGATATTTATTTGGAAATAAGAATCCCTACTGCATATTCTGTAAAACACAGCAGGGGCAGCAGTTAGGAAAATTGCACACAGCTTTGGGTGCAGGACTTAAAACAAGGCATAATCGAAGGAGAGAGAATACAAGAAACCCTGGGTTCTATATGAGAGCTGGAGTAGAGTCACAGCAGAGAGATCTCAGGTTGATTCGAAAAGCACTGACTTTGCCGCCGCTCACTAGCTCTGTGTCCTTGGGCAAATTAATCCATGTAAACTGTAGTTTCCTTATTTCAGTGGTTCTTCCACTTGTATGGACCTTTCTGAGTACACGGGGCCCACCCGAATAATCCAGGGTAATCTTAGTTATTTAAGGTCACTTGATTATCAACCTTAATTCCATCTGCAACCTTAATTTCTCTTTGCCATGTAACATATTCACATGCTCTGGGGATCCAGAGACATATGTGGCCATTTTTGGGAGGGGGCCATTGTTCTATAATGCAGTGGTGCAAAAGAAATTTCTCTTTCTTTATTGCCCATAAGTGTCTATGAATTCCCTTTTCAGTGTAAAAGGAGACAATTCTATCTGTTTTAGGTCTTCTCAGCCTCTTTTGATAGATACTCAGTTTAATTCCCATCCAGGGCTGTTTGTCTCCCTTCAAATATTCACTCCTTTCCTCTCTCTCTCTTAAGTTGTTATCTGGGCATTAAGGGCATAAGTGCCTTCATAATGGTGATGTGAGTGTGAGAGAAATGGTGCTGAAGGAGACTGGGGAGTGGTCTCTCCCACCCTTTCTTTCTGTACAAATATTCAACACAAATACTATCTTTGCTCTGCTGAGGCTGCCTGGACTTAACTATAGCTGAGAAGCATTCTCTCTTTTAATGTGTATGATGTGTAAAAATTTCTTTATATTATTGAGCATCGTATTTTAAAAAATGCTTCCGTAAGTAATATGCAGTTATCTGCAAGGCACTGAACCAAGAAATATTTTGTGCAAGAAATATTTCCCTTGCCCACTCCCATCCATTTTGATGCCTAAAGTCCACAATTACATTCTTGTTGCCCTAAGCCTGTGCTAAATCACTGGATATCTCATGGCTGAAACAATGATATGATTTTTCCACCTTGTTACTGCAGCAGACAATTAGGCAACTAGAATTCCAAATTGAATAATGTTTACAGGAAACACTGATTGTTTTGCTAAAAAAAATTGTGGTTATTATAAAGAGAAGGGATATCCAATCCCCTTTACTGAAGTCAAGTGGCCACAAGCCTACTGGAAACAACATAACCCAAACGTCTTCTCTTTTCACAAATTTCTGGTTGTCAAGAATAATTATAAGTAAGATAGTTGCTTCAATAGCACTGTGAGCCACTCTCGTTTGGTTTTTCTTCCCTGTCAAGCTGCCTCACTGTGAATGGTGCATCATTTATTGTTAGCCATAGGCAGAGCTCTTTGTTGAGAAGAGGTAAACAGAAATTGAATTTGTGAGCCAGCCCTGGGTGAAATATGTGGTGAGCCAAGTTTTGTGGTTAGAGACCCAAGCTCTTCTACTGTGATCCCCTGTAATGATGAAACAATGGTATAATTTGAAGAGGAAAATTTCATTGTTGAATTCAGCCCTGGGACATAGTGGCAGTGATGATGGTGGTGGTAGAGGAGAGAAGAGAACGGGGGCTAATCTTACTGAGTCCTGAGAGTATGATGTGCTAGATTCCCTCACAAATAAACTATTTATACTCCCTATGATGCTGCAGACTGGTAGTACTGTTACGGACATGGAGATGGTAACTGACTTTTTCATGCTCCCCACGTTCATTTGTTTCAAGTTATAATGATTTCTGTACATTTCTACTTATATTATTATGGTCTAAGCTCGTGTCTGGTCACCTGTAACTACCCTTCAACAGTTCTCTTTCTCTCTGTGGCTATTCTTTGACCTTCAACATCCGTTTACACACATTTATAAACATAAATTATGTCCTGTCATGCTCCTCATTAATTTCCCCAGTGTCTTTTCAAAGAACTTAGAATAAAATACCAAATCAGTCAAGATGGGTTAATTTCTTGTGCAGTAACAAAAATAATGTTTATTTTTCTTGCATGTTGCATATTCATTGTGAGTCTATACTATAGACTGAATTATGTTCCCCTGCCGAAATTCATATATTGATGCCCTTACCCCAAAGTGATAATATTTGTAGACGGGTCCTTTGAGAGTTAATTAGTATTAGATGAGGTTATGCAGATGGGGCCCTGGTGATGTAATTAGTGGCCTTATAAGAAGAGATATCAGAGAGCTTCCTTCCTCTCTCTCTCTCTCTCCCCACCATGTGAGGACACAGTGAGAAAGTGACCATGCGCAAGTTAGGAAGAGGGCTGTCACCAGGTACTGAATCAGTGGAAACCTTGATCTTAGGCTTTGCAGCCTACATGTGGTGAGAAATAAATACCTGTTGTTTAAGTCACCCCGTGTATGGTATGTTGTTATGACAGCTCAAGCAGACTAATACAGCCTGCTTACAGGCTCTGGTCATCATGGGCACTCAGGGACCTAGACTGATTGAGCCTCTGTTTTAATCCTAGGCTTCTACAATCACCGAGGCAAGGCAAACAGATTCAGTGAATCGCAGGCTGGTCTTTAAGCTTCTGTGGGGAAAGAAACCATTTCTTTTGTTCCTCGACTTGTGTTGGTGAAGCAAGTACTTGCATTTAACTCAGTAGAGAACAGCTATTATATCACTTTACACTAAATGAAAGAACTAGAACATTGCGGACAGTCCCAAGGGACCACCACAGATATAAACCTGTAACAACATTGACAAGTGTGTGTTTGATACATTGCTCTTCACTTCCTGGATTTCATCTCCCTTTATCATCCATGTTGTTGCTATGTGTTGAGCCATTTGCTTGGAATGCCCTTCCCCTCAGTTCTTTGCTTGACGGTCTCTTTTGTTTATTAAAATCTCAGTAAAAATGTCACATCTTCAGATGATTCAGTCTTAACAGGGGTTTCCCTCCTCTGTCTAAATTCCTACCACTGTGTCACCAATTGTCTTCCCTTATCTCTCCCTTTTAATTTATTATTATTATTGTTATTTTAGCAAATGGCCTTTTAGAATTCCTTAAGTCTTATGTTCTTTTCTTAGCTTGTTCATTTGTTCACTAGCTAATTCATTCACTTGTTGATTTCAGTTTTTAGAGATGCAGTGACAAATAACATCATATCTACTCTTAAGGAACTTGCAGTCTGGAAGAGGAATAGACATTAATACAAATCATTACAATCTGGTAAAGTAAGTGTTAAGCATAGGTGCATAACAAGTTGCTCATGACATCATTAGTCAATCAAAATCATGAGATACAACTTCACGTGCACTAGGATAGCTGAAACAAAAAATATAGACAATAGCAAGTGTTAGTGAGAATGTGGAGAAATTGAAAGCCTCAGATATTGCTCCTGGAAGTGTTAAATAGTACAGCCAGTTTAGAAGATAATTTGGCAGCTCCTCAAAAAGTTAAACATATAGTCTAGTCCATGTAGTCCAGCAATTCAACTCCTAGGAACATCCAAAAGAAATAAAAACACATATTCATACAGAAACTTGTACATGAATGTTCGTAGCAGTATTATTTATAATAGTCAAAAAGTGGAAAAAAGCCAAATGTTTATCAACTGATGAATGGAAAAGCAAAATGTGGCATATCCATAAAATGGAATGTTATTCAGCCATAATAATAGGTGAAGAGATTTAATCCATTTCGAGTTTATTTTTGTATATGGTGTGCAGAAATGTTCTAATCTCGGAGCTTTACATGTAGCTGTCCAGTTTTCCTGGCGCCACTTACTGAAGAAATTGTCGTTTTCTCCATTGTATCTTCTTGCCTCCTTTGTCATAAGTTAATTTATCGTAGATGTGTGGTTTTGTTTCTGGGCTCTCTAATCTGTTACATCGATCTATGAATTTGTTTTTCTGCCAGTACCATGCTATTTTCATTACTGTTGCTTTGTAAGTATAGTCTGAAGTCTGGGAGAGTGATACCTCCAGCTTTGTTCTTTTTACTCAAGTTTTCTTTGGCTATTCAGATTCTTTTGTGGTTCTATATGAATTTTAAGATTATTTATTCTAGCTCTATTAAAATAATGTGGATATTTTGATAGGGATTGCATTGAATCTGAAGATTGCTTTGAGTCATGTGGCCATTTTAACAATATTAATTCTTCCTACCCAAGCACATGGGGTATCTTTCTATTTCTTTGTATCATCTTTGGTTTCCTTCATCGGTATTTTATCGTTTTCAGAGCATAGGTCTTTCACCTCCTTGGTTAAGTTTATTCCTAGTTGTTTTATTCTTTCTGATGCGATATTAAATGGGTTTTTAAAAAACTTTTCTCTTTCTGATAGTTCATTATTGGTGTATAGAAAAGGAACGTATTTTTAACATTATTACTGTATCCTGCAACTTTGCTGAATTTATTATTCTAATAGTTTTTGGGTGGAGACTTTAGGGTTTTCTAGATAAAGTATCATATCATCTGCTAATAGTGACAGTTTTACTTATTCCCAGTTTGACTTCTTCCCTTTTAATTTTGATGCCTTTTATCTCTTTTTGCTTGTCTGATTGCTGTGGCTTGGAGTTCCAATACCATGTTAAATCAAAGTAGTAAGAATGGGCATCTTTGTCTTGTTCCTAAATTTACAGGGAAGTCTTCCAGCTGTTCACCACTGAGTATGATGCAACTATGGGTTTGTCACACATGGACTTTGTTATCTCTATGCCCACTTCTATGAGAGTTTTTATGTTGGATGGATGGATGTTGACTTTTGTCAAATTCTTTTTCTGCATCTGTGGAGATGATCATGTGATTTTTTTCTCCTTCCTTATGTTAATGTGGTGTATCATATTGATTGATTTGTGAATATTGTGCAATCCTTGTGTCCCTGGAATAAACCCAACTTGATCATACTGTATGATCCTTTTTATATATTGTTGGATTTGGTTTGCTAATATTTTGTTGAGGATCTTTACGTTTGTAGTCATCAAAGATATTGACCTGTAATTTTCTTTTATTGTAGTATCTTTGTCTGATTTTGGTATCAGGGAATGGTGGCTTCATAGAATGAGTTTGGGGTGTTTTGTTCATTTTATTTTCTGGAATAGCTTGAGAAGGATAGATATTAGCTCTCCTTTATGTGCTCTCCTAAAAGGTCCTGGACTTTTGTTTGTTTGGAGTTCTTTTTTTATTACAGATTCAATTTAACTACAAGTGATCAGTCTATTCAAATTGTCTCTCTCTTCTTGATCCATGGTACAGCATGGGTGAACCATAAAAATTGTATGCTAAATGAAAGATGTCAGATACAAAAGACCGTGTATTGTATGATCCCATTGATATGAAATATCCAGAAAAGGCAAATCCTTAGAGACAGAAAATAAATTAGTCGTTGCTAGAAGCTTGGATGGGATAGGAATAGGAAGTGACTGCTAACGGGTACAAGTTTTATTTTTGGTGTGATGAAAATATCCTGGAATTAGATAGTGATGATGGTTGCTGTTATAGTAGGTCACTTGAGAGAACTTAACTGCTAGTTGACCTGCAAGCTGGATCTGGGCAATCAGAGGCTCCTTACCCTCTCCCTTTCCTTGAAATGTATGTTCTACCCACCATTCCCACAGTGGGAGCTGTTTTCAAGGATGCAGCTTTGAGACAGCATGTATTGTTGGGACCATCTGTATGGTATATATGACTTAACCCAGTTAAGGCTTCTATATAAATATTTTAGAGTATGATGGGCGGGTGTGGAGATCTCATCTTGCAGACACCTAAGGCAAGCCTCATAGGTAAGTTCCCTTGCTTATTAAACCTGCCACCTACAAATTTGGGGTATTCTCTTTTTTCAGTCTCTCCTTGCCTTTTGTTGATGGGGGCCAGTTTGTGAACTAAAAGTTGCACAATTTGTGAAAATACTAAAAACTACCAAATTGCATACTTTAAGTGATATCACACTTTGAAAAGGTGACTTTTTATGATATGTGAATTACATTTCATAAATAAATAAATAAATAAATAAATAAATAAATAAGTAAATAAATAAATAAATAAATAAATAAATAAATAAATAAATAAATAAATAAATAAAATAGGTATGAAAAGAGGCAGGAGCAGAGTTGCTCATACCCTACAGTATGGAATGTAAATATCTTACACTTTGGGAAACTATTCATATTTACATGTTGGCACAATATTTCCTCTCTTGGGAATCTACCTATAGCAATGCTTTGTAATGTGAAAAAATAGTCCTATGCAAAAATTGTTAACTTCATTTTAATTTAAAGAAAGCTATTTGCATTAGAGTAGTAGGAGTTTTATGGTTTTATTTTTTTAAAAATTTTCCCGTAGTTCAGTCATGAGGTTATAAAACTTCATAATAAAAATGTACAAAATTAAAATAAAAAGAAATCTCAAAGTGCAGAATAGGGTAACTGGGCCTCAGAGTCTTTGGACGGAGTAACATTTGATCAGAATCTTAGGTGATAGGACTTGCCCAGTGGGACAAAGAGAGGTAGGAGGTAGAATCTGTGTTCCAGGCAGAGTGAACAGCATGTGTAAAGGGCCAAAGATGAGAAGAGCCACTGTATAGCTAAGCACTGAACGTAGTCTGATATGATTGGGGGGTGGAGTATAAGAGAGAAGTGCCAGCCAGCTGAGGTGGAACATTAAGTGATTTGGTCATTGGTTGGCTCACTCAGCTAGTAAGTGGTAGGTTTTGGAGGGAAAGGAGAGAAAGTATGGTCAGGAGATTATTGTTAAAAAAAAAAAGACATGCAAAAATTCTGTTTAAAATCCTCCAATGACTACTCATTACCCTTAGAGTAAAATCCAAACTCCTTAGTCTTCCTTACCAGGCTTGGTAGTTGTGACAGTTTCACAATTTCGTGAAAATGCTCAAATCCACAGAGTTGTACACTTTAAAAAAATGAATATTTTTAAGGGGCAGTGAATGCTTTTATTATATACTTAGAAATTATAAAGATCAAAACAAACAATGCAAAATTGTGTCCTTTTTTGTCCTTTTATCAAAAGGGTTTGAAAAAAGTAAATAATGATACATCAGCATTTGTGTTAAATACAGTAATAATATCAAAAAAAGTCCTTTTAGTGAATTTCTGAATTAAAGCAAGTTGATGAATGTGTTAGCTAACATGATGTTGGTAATCATATTGTAGTATGTGTGTCAAATCAACACATCATATACCTTAAAGTCACACAGTGTTATATGTCAATTATATCTTAATAAAATTGAGGAGGAAAAGCAAGATGTTTAAATTTTTGTCTTTCTCTATCTGACTTATTTTACTAAGCATGATACTCTCTAGGTCCATTCACATTGTTGCAAATGGCAGAATTTCTTTCTTTTTATGGCTGAGTAATATTCCATTATATATATACTAATGTGTCTATCTATCTATCTATCTATCTATCTAATCTCACTTCTTTATCCAATCATCTTTTTAATTTCTTTTTATTGCGGATGAAATAGTTTTTAATTGAAGTATAGTTGATTTACAATGTGGTGCTAGTTTCAGGTATATAGCAGAGTGATTCAGTTTTATATATATGTATATATTCTTTCTCAGATTCTTTTCCATTATTGCAAGATATTGAGTATAGTTCCCTGTGCTGTACAGCAGGTCCTTGTTTAACTATTTTATATATAGTAGTATGTATCTGTTAATTCAAAACTCCTAATTTATCCCTCCTCACATTTCCCCTTTGGTAACTATAAATTTGTTTTCTATGTCTGTGAGTCTATTTGTGTTTTGTAAATAGATTCATTTGCATCATTTTTTTAGATTTCACATATAAGTGATAGCATATGGGTTATGTCTTTCTCTGACTTACTTCACTTAATATGATAATCTCTAGACCCATCCATGTTGCTGCAAATGGCATTAGTTTATTCTTTTTTATGGCTGAGTAACACTCAATAGTGTGTGTGTGTATATATGTATATATACATATATATACATGTATATATATACACACACACACTATTAGTATTAGTATGTATGGTGTGTATATGTATGTATATGTGTGTGTGTGTGTGTGTGTGTGTGTGTGTATTACATCTTCTTTATCTATTCAACTGTCAGTGGACATTTAGGTTGCTTCCTTGTCTTGGCTATTGTAAATAGTGATGCTGTGAACATTATGATGCATGTATCTTTCCAAATTAGAATTTTCATCTTTTTTGTATATATGCCCAGGAATGGGATTACTGGTTCATATCGTAAATCTATTTTTAGTTTTTTAAGGAATCTCCATACTGTTCTCCATAGTGGCTCCACCAATTTATATTCTTATTAACAGTGTAAGAGGGTTCTTTTTTTTTCCCATACCGTCTCCGGCATTTGTTATTTGTAGACTTTTTGAGTATGGCTGTTCTGACTGGTGTGATGTGATACCTCATTGTAGTTTTGATTTGAATTTCTCTAATAATTAGTGATGTTGAGCATTTTTTCATGTGCTTGTTGGCTATCTGTTTTCATTGGAGAAGTGTCTATTTAGGGCTTCTGCCCATTTTTGGCCTGGAATTGTTTGTTTTTTTGATGTTGAGCTTTATGTGCTGTTTGTATATTTTGGAAATTAATCCCTTGTTGGTTGCATTGTTTGCAAATATTTTTTCCTGTTCCATAGGTTGTCTTTTTATTTTGTTTATGGTTTCCTTTACTGTGCAAAAACTTTTAAGTTTAATTAGGTCCTGTTTGTTTAGTTTTGCTTTTGTTTCCATTACTTTAGGAGACGAATTCAAAAAATTATTGCTGTGATTTATGTCAAAGAGTGTTCTGCTTATGTTTTCCTCTAGGAGTTTTATAGCATCCAGTCTTACATTTAAGTCTTTAATCTATTTTGAGTTTATTTTTATATATGGTGTTAGAGAATGTTCTAATTTCATTCTTTTACATGTAGCTGTCCAGTTTTCCCAGCATCACTTATTGAAGAGACTGTCTTTTCTCCATTGTATATTCTTGCCAGTTCTGTTGGAGATTAATTGACCATAAGTGCATGGATTTGTTTCTGAACTTTCCATCCTGTCTCATTGATCTACGTGTCTATTTTTGCACCAGTACCATACTATTTCGATTACCATAGTTTTGTAGTATAGTCTGAAGTCAGGGCACATGATTCCTTCAGCTCTTCTTCTTTCTCCAGATATTTTTGGCTATTTGGGTTCTTTTTTGTTTTCAAATAAATTTTAAAAAAGTTTTGTTCTAGTTCTGTGAAATTTGATAGGGATTACATTAACTATTCATTCATCTTGGATGAACGCTTGGGTTGCTTCCATGCCTTGGCTATTGTAAATAATGCTGCTATGAATGTGGTGGTGCATATAATTTTTTGAGTTAATGTTTTTGGTTTTTTACCCAGGAGTGGAATGGCTGGGTCATATGGTAGTTCCATTTTTAGTTTTTTTGAGAAACCTTTACACTGTTTTCCACAGTGGCTGCACCAATTTACATTCCCATCAACAGTATACAAGGGTTCCCTATTCTCTACATCCTTTTCAACACTTGTTATTTGTAGACTTTTTGATGATAGCCATTCTGACAAGTGTGAGGTGATATCTCATATATGTGGAAGCTAAAAAAAGAAAACAAACAAATGTATATAACAAAAGAGAAACAGACTCACAGGTATAGAGAGCAAACTAGTGGATACCAGTGGGGATAAGGAATGTGACAGGGACAAGATACGGGTATGGGATAAAGAGATACGAACTACTATGTATAAAATAAATAAGTAACAAGGATTTATTGTGCATCACAGAGAAATATAGTCATTACTTTGTAATAACTTTAAATGAAGTACAATCTATAAAAATATTGAATCACCCACTATGTTGTACCCCTAATATACTATTGTAAATCAACTATGCGTCAATAAAAAATATAAAGAAAGCAAAAAAGAGAAAATTTAGAAAATATATGTAAAAAGAAGGTTATTAAAATTATTCATCACTCCCATCACCTAGAGATAACACCATTAACCTGTTGGTATGCATCTTTTTTGTCTGTTTGCAATGGTAAATAAAGGAGTGAAATTATAAAAAAAAAAAAATCCCCACACATCTAAATAGCTCAAGCCAAAACTTACCTATAGTGTTGAAAATGGAATATTTTTCCTATCTAAATATAAGAATGTAGTAATCATTATATTGATATTTAGGCTAAATCTTTCCCTTATAAAGTGTTTGACATAAATACCGTTTACTATGTAACTCTTGGCAGTGTTTGCATTAGAATAGTGAAACCTTTATGTTTATGGGTTTTACTTTTTACATGGCAATGTGTTTGTTGTCAAGATATTTGATCCTGCCTGTCTCTAACTGCAGCCCGCACCATGCTTGCTCTCCTTCCCAGTCTGTGCTCTGGCTGCCCTGGCATTCATTTTGTTCCTCTGACCTCTCAAGGGAGGACTTTGCAGAAGACTGCCCCAGGCCCCTTATGTCAGAGGATTTCTCATGGTTCGGGACCTGGGGATCTGGTTTCACTGTCACCTCCCCAGTAAGACCTTTAAGAGGTATGTATGGGAATTGTCAGCTGTCCTTATTTCTTACTTCTTGGCTCATCATCCTGTTCTGTTTTGCACTTATCACCATCTGCAATAATCTTGTTCATTAGTTTATGTATTGATTTTCCATCTGTTCCCAAAAGAATGTTTGAGGAAGGCAGTGGTTTTGCCTTTCTTGCTTATTCCTGTTTCACCAGAATCTTGAGCTCTACCCAGCACTTTAGAGGTCTCAATAAATATTTGTGGATGAAATGATTGAAGAAGTTCAATTTAGAGTGTGTGCCTTTAAAAATAGATAAACATGTCAGTACCCTATTCTACCATTTACTTGAGGCATTTACCCCATCCTTGGCAAATCTTAACCTCTCTGGGCTTGAATTCCCTGTATTTAAAATGGAGGCAAGAATAATGCTATTGTGCATTTTAAAAGGAACAATGTACTATAAAGTGCTTAGTGCTGCACCTGACAGAGAATAAACCCTTAATAAGTGTTATCTGTATGGTAAATAGCATTATCCTTTTGCCATCTCCTTATGACTTTTAGCCTTGACAAATGGGACATCTTGTTCTGCTTTGTAAACAGCCATAGTTCACTTCAAATGTCCATCTAGGGGCTTATAAATGTGATTAGAAAATTATCTTTTTTAATATTCACTTAAGCCATAAAAAGTTTTACTTTAGTGTGAGTAGAGTTATTCAATTTGATTTCTATTTTCATTGACTAAAAACCATATTAAAATACTAGATATAGGTGTTTACTAATTAGCTTCATTACAGTTTTTTTAAACACCTAAAATTTTTCAACTTGAAGTAAATCTCTGAGATCATACCCATGCCAAGAGAGTCATAAATACCTTTTAACATATGGTTGTCTAGTACATATTTTTAATACTCAAAACATTCTTTGGAAGGAATCATGAGATGGGAGATATTTTGACGGGAAATAGAATTTCACATTTCTACTTGTATTAATCATTTTCCTCTAAATAAATGAGAGAGGAGGTAATATATGCACAAAGATGAATGAAGTTGTTGTGAACGAATAAAAGAAAATGGAAGAGAAGACAGCTGGGACCTGAGTACCCAGGAGATCTGTGTGGGTGAAAACTTACTCAAGTACATCATCAAGGAGCCCTATAGGATGCTGAAAGGAGAGCAGAGAATCAAAAGCTGTGAACAATTACGGAGTTATATCTGTGTCAGAATTCCATCCTGTGTGAGAGGGCACATTTGTAGGGAATGTATATTCACCTCATCCTGAGTTTATTTTCCATATTCATATTTTTGAAAAAAACCCAATAGAATCAATGATGTAATAATTTTTGACAATTTAAGAAAGTTGCTTCTAGTTTTCTCAGGGCTCACACTGAATGTGGCTGAATTCTGGTGTGGAGTACACAGAGGGAATAAATAGTTCACTCCTTTATTCTAAACTTTCTGTGATGCTGCCTGGAATTTGCTCATCTTTTGGGCTTTGTTGGTAATTTTTTTTTCATATGTGAAGATAGAAGCATCTTCCATTTTTCATGTTTTGCATTTGTGTCTCTACTCTGGGCTTCTTTCCCTCAGTTATTTTCATGAGTCTATGGATCATGGGTATGTTCTGTACTTGGATAAAGAGTCCTGTGTGGAGTGACACTACCCCCTCAGGCGAGGAAGTCCTACTTTATCCAGCAGGGAGTAAATGTTAAAAACTTATTAACAAAGTCATGCAAAAATAGACATTTGGGAAATTTTTGAATGCAGTCTTGGGGAAACATGTTCTCAACAGAACACTAATGAAAAGGAGAGATGCTGGAGCTGTGCCTAGCTAAGGGTGGCTCTCAGTGAAAGAGATCACCTATGTTCAGAGATTGCAAACCTGTTGGACCTAGAGAAGAATTTCTTACCCTCTTCACTAATCATAGTGGATAGAAGAATAAATGTGAATTAGCAAGGTGGTGTGTATGTAAAAGACGGCAGGAAGTTGGGTAGGAAAGATGTCCTGTTTTTAAAATCAAGACAGAGTTTAAGCTTTTCGTGATGCCTGTGATCTCGGCAGGTTACCTAATTTCTCCAAGTTCTTGTAAAATAAAGATAAAAATAACTCCCTTTTTATTTAATACTCATGACGTGGCGGGTACTGTGCATAATAGCCCTATGAATTCTATATTATTCTTATCCCCATTTTACAGGTGGAGAAAATGAGGCTCAGAGAGGTTAAGTAACTTTCTCTAAGATACTCAGTTAATAGGTAGCAAAGCAAGGATTCTAGGCCAGCTTTTATTTTTAACCTTTATACTTTATTCTACCTTGCCCAGAGAGTTGAAGAAAAAAGTATTTGTAATCGTGTCTGAAAGGTTTATAGATGTGAATTTCAAATGATTATTATTCTCTTCATTGTCCAGATCCATATGAGTAAAAGTAGTTAAAATATTAAGAAATGTAACACACAGTCAGTAATTTCCATTACTGTTTTGAGTGTCATCAGCTTGCAGGGAAGAAAAAACTCCAGGGAAAGGACAAAGCCTTTTTTGATCAGAATCATCCTCAGGTTAAACTGATCTTCATCAATGCTTGGCAAAGACAAATCATACATATTCATGGTGCAGGGAAGTTCAGCATTTCTGGAGCAGTGAGGTTCACCCAGCACAGAGAGGGCAGCACCCAGCCTCCCTATTCAAGGGCAGGGCACAGCTCCTGCAGCAGTGGGCAGTGAGCCACCAGAGCACCCAAGCCCGTGGGAGACAATGCTGCTTTTCACTTTTCCTCTGTGTGCATCTCACACAGCACCTTGCCTTATGTTCACAGAAGGAAAAAGAGATCCTGATTTATTTCTCATTGTTCTCTTTTCCTTTCATACTGGTTCATAAGGTTCTTTTCTGATTCATTATTTCATTCAGCCCTGGGCCCAACGCTTAAACCAGTTTTGATGAGAGCCAGCTCAGTGGTGTGAAAGATGAGGCCAGACAGGCCTGGATCTTATCACTTAGGAGATGTATAATTCTTGAAAAAGGCACTGAGTTTATCGGAGCCTGTTTTCTCATCTTAACGTGGACATAAGACACTTCATCTTTCCAGGTGGTTTTAAGTATTAAGTAAAAATTCTTACATGGGGTGTGAAAAGTATCTGGCCCGTGAGCCACACCCAATAGCTACTCACAGTAGAAAGTTGGTATTTTTGGCTGTTTAGCATATAATTGTTCTCTCTTTTTTGGGAAATATTCCACCTGCTTCATCCATGTCCATGGAATATAGAGGGAAAACTGTCCCTCTTTCCACTACCCAGTAACCAGGGCTGGGACAGGCTACCTAAGCCTGAGCCAGTTGGATGCTTCCGTCCAGAATTTGGAATTGGGAGCAAGTGCTGCAAAGACCAGGAGAAGCTGGGAGAGTCCACGGTGCCGTGGTGGTCCTCATGCTGGGAGAGGAGACCACTCGTGCTGTTTGTGTCCTTGACCTTGTACAGCCTCTTTCTTTCATGCGTTAAAGAAAAACTGTTCTGATGCTTATTAAAAGGATAAGGAAGACTTTATTCAAGATTATTGTAATAGGAATTATGACTATTGCGGTAGGGGAGAGAGATAGGGTTCAACTCTGAATCCACCAAGGAGCAGCTACGGATTTGCAGCCAAGGAGCAGGATCAGAGATGTCAGTGGATAGAAAATTACTTAGAGGAGACACCAAGGGTAAGGAATTTCTTGCTAAACTGACCTAACAGGATTTTTTGCTGAAGGCAGGCGAAGGACTTACGTATCGAAGGTGAGGGACGAGGAACTGGATCACATATAAAGGGTGACAAGATATCAAGGCTGGGGGATTCTTACAAACTGACTTAGCAGGATTCTTGCTATAAGTAGGCTAGGCAGGCCAAAGACAGACGGGACAGAGAGCAAGGCCAGCTGAGAACAGAAGTCAGTTTGGTCAAGGAGAGAGTCTTTGTAACCTGCCACATCGGAAGTCTGGTTTTTAAGACCCTTTTCAATTCCGTGTTTCCTTGATAAACTCCTAGTACTTCTCTTCTGTTGAAGATAGCCAGTTGCCTTCTGCCAAGAATATAGACAGATACACTGTAGTCTCCAAAAATATTACCTGAGTAAACTGCAGCCTGACTAATGGGGATATTTCATGAATCAAAATGCATTTTCTCAACTCATATTTTGAAGAAAAGAATAACTGTATGATATAAAAATTCCATTCCATGATTTTACTTAATCATTATTATTTTTTAATGGGCTGTCATCAGGGTAGTTTTGGTTTGAGTATCCATTCAGTAAAATACCTCTTTGCTTTATATCTCCCGGTTTGTTTGAAATACACTACTTACACTGGTGCCTATTCTAATCCTATGTGCTAGGTCGTCTCCTGATTATCTCCGTGTTTATGGGTGAGGTTCCAGAGCTTGGATGGCTGGCCCAGAGTCATGCAGTTTGTGGTGGAGCTAGGATTCGAATTCAGGTTATTTGATGACAAAGCCAAACTCTCTAGGATTCGGCGAAAATTCAGACCATAAGCCTGAAATTTGATTTTATTAGGACCATCTATTCCTTTCAGCAATCTGGTTTATTGGGGGCAATTTGGGGGGACTGTTACTTGAATACCATCCCTGAAGAGTGTGTCTGATGCATTACAGAGATTGTGTCCAGGCTTAGCCTAGGACCACCTACGACGGGAGTTTGGACGTGGTCCTTGTCCTACACTGTATGACTGGCAGCTTAGACAAAATGAATCAGACTGCTGAAATGCTTGCTGAAGCTAATAGTTGACTGATGGCTTTCCACCCGCCTTCCCCAACCATTAACCCTGCCTACGGGAATTTGCTCATGGAACTACAAATAAGTGAGTGAGTGGCAGGTCCGGGAATAAAATGGAGACATCCGCAGAACCAGGCACCACCAGGTAATTTTTCTCATCATGACATGACTCTGTGACAGGTGCAGGGTGGATGTGTTTTTATCTCAATAATTTCCCAGTGACATTCTGCTCTGCAGAGAGAAAATGCCAGACATACACACTCCTCCGTGGTACACAAGCCGGGTTGCAAAGCCAGGTTAACTGTTTCGTAAGACTTCTGTGTCAGGGAAACTGTTGTTTGAATTGATCTGGGAAGAAATCCCTAGCGGTGCTCTTGTTAATTCCAGCTAATCACTCTCCAGCAGGAGAACCGAAGGCAGGCTTGTTCCCTTGGCGGGTCTTAGATCCTTAAATGCTTGCGACTTCAAGTACTAATGAGCTAAAGGAAATCTTCCCCACACAGTTTAACCTACTGCTTCTTAAATTACAATCCTTGGGGTCTTTCCTTCACATTCAATCTCTGATAAGCTATTTTATAATTTCCCGATGACAGTTAAATTGAGTCTCCTTGTTAGCGTAGTTACCCAATTTGCTTCCAATAATTCTGCCTTAAGAAACTTCTGATGAGGAGGTTGCAGGCATGACACCTCCAGCAATCCCTATAGGAATTGTCAGGGGCACAAGCAAATTAAATAGTTGGGTTTTAAAACAAAAAGAAACGCGGTAGGGGAAATCATTAAAAAAAAAAAAAAAAGGTCTCTGAGTGCAGGGACCGTTTCCCAGGATTTTATACGGTTAATGAAAAGTCAGACGGCAGATGACATTTACCCTGCTAAATGTTGATGATTAAGAAGGAAAAGGTTATCCCCTGCTTTTTTCCTTCTGGAGCTTCTGTATGAGGAGGTCAACACAAATGTCGCGCAGGAGGAATTGCCTGTTTGTGAACAACCCGGGCCCAAGTCCAGTGTTGCTGCAGTTGCTCTTGATGACGGTAATCACTTTGTGTCCCCCCCCCCCCCCCCCCCCCCGGGTATTCCCTTCTCTGAATGGGGCCGATTGAAAGCCTTGCTCCAGCCTCCCAGCCTCTGATAGCCAGCTCCCTCCTGGACACATGCCAGCAGCCCATAATTAAAGTGTTTTCTGGAGGGAGCGTCTCGTGTACTGCCCATTGTGAATGATGTCCTTGGAGTCTGGCTATAGTAATTGAAAAGAAGTGAGACCTTTCCAATTTGTCCCTCTTTCTGCAGCCCCTGCCCCGCCCCTTTCCCAGGACAAAAACATTGTGAAATGCCACACAAGAACGAAGGATCCATTTCTGTGAATTTGAAAGCTGAAGCATAATACATCCCCTTCTCCCACCCCAGGAGTGGATGTTTCAAGTGTAACCTTCCTATCACAATTATTCTTGCATGATTAAATAGAAACTGTCCCCCTATTATGCTCTTTGTTGATGGATTAAATGTTCCAAATGACACATTAGACTGTATTATAATGAAGCATTTCTGGAGCGTCAAATTAAAAATGAGGTATGTCTTTGAAGATTACCTTCAATGAGATTTGATTATGTGACTGTTAATTCTAAATAATAAACAGTATCAGCATTTTCATATGTGTATTATCTCATTCGATATTGATAATTTTATGAGGTTGTTAGCACTGGTATTATGAATCCATTTTTTACCAGTGAGAAAACCTGAACTCGGAGAAGTTACAGAGCTTTCCTTTGATTCTCTAGCTAGTAAGTGGAACTGACACGTGAATCCAGATTCCTTGATTCCCAAAGTGAAAGTTTTTTTCACTGTGCTGGAAGATTATTTATAAAGTCAATATACAGAAAGCAAATTTTGATTTTTATAAAATTCTATAAGTTTTTCTATCTCCAAATGCTAAGGGAATAAAATTGGAAAATTATAATGGTTTGTAGTAGGTAGCATTTAGATTTGAGTTGTGCTGGCTCCTACCAAGTGGCCCAAACACACAAAGGGAGATCAATTATATTAAAACCCCATTCTCAACAATGTAACTTATATACAAAACTTGGAAGGAAATTAAAGAGGCTTGTTGGCTTCTGTTCCACAATGGACATGGGAAAAGAGATCAGTGTTTGCTTAATGGAAACCTTAATTCAAATTTCTAATTGAGTATAATGAACAAAGGAGAATGTCCCAAATGCTTGAGAACTGTAAACAGTACAGTGTTCTTTTAATGATCACACACTGATTATCTTGGTGAATCTAAATTACATGGGTCCGAATGCTGCTGCAGGAGGCATGGCTCCTTCATTGTGTTTCCAATAAACTCTGGGGTTTGTCCTGGTGACGAATGTGGGGGCAGGGAAGGCTCTTGCTAGCTGGCATTATGATAGAGTTGCCAGACAACAGAACAATCACTTTTTGAGGAATTATAGTTCCTAAAGGAAAACTTGTGCTATGATCTTGATTTAAGGAGAGTAGCTTTTTGAAGTTGTATGTGGAAATAAGTGTGGATAATGTTTAAATTAATAATCTCCAGAGACTAAGCCACCACTTCTAAAGATTCTTAAGATTACTTTTGGAACCTACACTGGGGATTGTTCTTAGAGTTTATATTAACTTCCTTTAACTTCCTCAGCAGTTGCAAATCTTTGTCCATAGGAGAAACTTGATTTTGGAAAACAAATAATAATGTTTGGAATCAGACCAGGTCCGGAAAATTAAATGACGGGATGAGTTGGGGGCAAAGCCATTTTGGGTCAAAGTAAAGTGTGAACAAAAGTGAGGAATCATTTTCTTGTGTGCCTTGCCCACTGTTTCTGAGGCAATTCGAGGAGTCATTCCTAAAATATTTTTGGTGGTAGAAGCATCATTGAAATCATTCCACTCCTTAGATTTAAAAAAAAATATTTTTCTCATTATAAAATTTATATATATACAGCTATACACATACACATGTATATATGTAAATCTATATATGTATATACATGTGTATATATACATATGTAAAATACTTATATATGGGGTTTTTTGGGATAGAGAATTTAGGAATTACAGGTATGTAGAAAGAAGAAAACAGTTACCAAGATTACTGAGCAGCCTGTACCCACCTATTGGGGTCTGCCCTCTGCTCCGAGTCTCTTCACAGACACGTGTGTGTACATTAGAGGAGAAGTGAAGCACAGTGGTTACAAGTTTAGGTGGGAGAACTGGGAGATCTTAGTCCAAATCCAAGATCTGCAATTTGCTAGCTGTGTGATTTTACCCAAGTTACCCATACTCTCCCATCCTCCTTTTTCTCACCTATAAAATGGGATTAAGTGTTGTGATAACTTTATTGGGTTATTATTGCTTATTTTTTTTATGTATTTATTCATTCACTCAAAAATGTTTATTAAGCACCTGCTATGTACCTGATTCTGTTTTAAGTCCTGGGGGAAAAAGAGGAGTGAACACAATAGGTGTCCTGGAACTCAAGGGAAGTACTAGAAAGGAGATGTACACAAAATCCTTATAGATAAATTAAAAATGTATATTATACAAGGTGCTTGCATCTGTCCCTGAGCCTTAATTCTAACAGGGAAGTGTCAAGAGGGCAATATAATGCCTGCATACAGAGTGGCTTGTATTACAGGAGAATCAGGAGCTTAGGGAATCCTAATCTTTTATAATGGACAGTAAGTTTGCCTGAACTTTGCCCTGGGGAGGAAGATATTATCTTTATTCTGCCAGACAGTAAATAAGCCTGCCTTTTACTATCTCCACTTTCTAAGGCTGTTCAGTCTACAAACATTCTTGAACAGCAGTCCAGAATAAAGGAAGCCAGTGCCTCTGCTTGCAAGATGTGAAGAAATGCAAGAGACTCATGGAGAATTGTCTTACAACACTTGTCAGAAATGCAGATTCTTAGGGCTCAACCAGACCTGCTGAATCTGCAACTCTGGGGGTGGAGCTGTGCAGTTTTTATTTTAACAGGCTAGTTAACAGGTAGCTCAAGTTGAAGGTCCACTCTCTAGGGAACGAACTGAGGACTGACTTGCGAAATTGGAACAGAAGTGGATGCAAATCAGCAGGGCTGTCCCCCAGGGTAGTGCCCGTAGTAGAACAGGCTGAGCCTGGGGCTTGTTGCCAGAGTAATACCACCAGGTGGAGAAGATAGGAGGTAGGATCTGGGAAGGCAGTATCCATAAACGTGAACTGATCTAGAAATCAGAACACTGGGTTTCTACTGTTGCTTTTCATGTAAAGTTGAGCAAATAATTCAATTTTAAAGACTTTTTTAAGTCTGAAAAAGGTTTTGAAGATCACCTAGTTCTAGGATTCCGAACAGGGTTTTTTTTCTTGTGACAGCTTTAACCCCTGATATGCAGACTTTAGAGAGATCTGCATGGGTGAGGAATGTGACTGGGGATGGTCTTACAGCTGACATCACTAATCTGTCCAAATGCCCTGTTTTTTTAGGATGAGAGAAAAGTTATCTATCCTTGGATGTTTTGCTAGCCTTCTATTTTCCATGCTCTTACCAGGGACCACCCCAGTGCTAGCTTTCTTGAACAAGCTTAAGCTATGTTATAATTTCGTGTTGCTTAGATGAATCATCATTGAAGTGACTGGAAAAGTGTGGGGCATTTGATACTTAGGCTGTGACACTGTGCTCAAATGTAGCCCAGATTACTGACTTCTGAGGCAAAAGTCTTTGTCAGTTTACTTTCTTTGAAGTGTTACTTATTCCAAAACCAAATGGGTTTTTTAGTGTACCTGCAATCAGCAACAACTAGAGAGAGAGAGGAAAAAAAATACGTTTGAAGCAGTTTCTTCGAAATCAGTTCAAAGGTTTCAGCAAGTTGGATGTATTATTCACCATCATGTGAGTTCTCAAAAACAGCTTTGGAACTCTTAGAGTCTTGCGTATTTTTACATTTTTAAATTTAACATTTTTAGTTGGCCAAGCACATTGGAAAAAATAAAAATTCGATTTGAATTGTAGCAATTTCTTTAAGGTGAATCTTTAATTTTAAATGTGACTAATACTTCAAAATGGAATTAAACAACATTAATGGGTAATGATTTTGGTTTGTTTCCAAGAAAAAAATAATTCAAAGTTACAGATTTGTTACAGTACTAATTAATTATTGAACCAGCAAGTACAATATTCAGAAAGATGAGGAGAAAATATGAAACATTAATAGCAGTAGTGTTGGGGCAAAAAAAATAGTGAAGACTAGATAGGAGAGAGAAAGATGAGCGGGAAAAAAGTAAGGAGAGAAAAGGGAGAGAGTGAAAGGGGGGAAGAGAGAGAGGAGTAAGAATGCATGAGAGGTGGTTGTCAGCCTCTGCTCCCTCTATCCCAGCCTTGCTAAAATTGTGTCACTGCTAAGGGATAAGCAGCTACTTTTCAGTTTTAAGCTAATGCTTTCCCAGAAAATGTTTTCTTTGCTCCCTAAATTATTGATTGTGCCATTAAGGGTCTAAAATGAAAATTTAATTCATTGTTAGAGGCTTCCCAAAATGTGACCTCCTGAAACATACTGAGTTGCTTCATTGCCATCTGACTAATTGAAGAGAGAGGATGGAGGTACATGAAAGCAGAAAGTAAAAGCCTGTGGACAGCAGCGGCAGCACCTTCGCAGGGGCCCCTCGGCAGGCCTGGCTTTGTGGGTGTAGAGAGACCTGGGAGAGGCTGGGGACCATTCTACACTGTCCTCACTGAGAAGTATAGTATGTTCCTGCCGGTCCCAGTTAGCAGAGTTGACGTTGTCACTGGACTCTGCTTGGGGGTCCAGAGTACCTGCCGCAACCCATCTGTCATACCTGACTATGGAGAAATTGGTGACCCAGAGGCAGAGAGTGCCCAGTCATGAGCCCTCATGAGGACATGGGAAAGTTCTGAGAGTCTGGGAAATGCAGTGGAATAGCTGGGGAAAGGGCAGTGTTTGGCTTCATAAAACCCTGGATTTAAGTCCTTTCTCTGCCTCTTAATGGCAGTAATCTTGGGAAAGGTAATTAGCATCTCTGTTTCTCAGTGTTCTCCTCTGTAAACTGGAGAGGATGGTAAAACAGTGGGACCAATATTTGGAGAAAAGGATATAACAGAAATAAAATGCTTAGCATCGCGCCTGGAAAGCATCTTCTTGAATTTTAACTGTCGTCATATTTGCAGTTACATTTGTGTTGCCAATCCCTGTATCAGTGTCAGAGGCAGGATGATAAGGGCCAGATTGGAGTGTTAGTTCACCAGATCAGGAGCAGGTCAGAGGATCTGGGAAGAGGGATGTGTACAAGGAGAGAAATCAACCAGGTTTCGGGGAAAAGATGGGCAGAGTGTGGAGACCAGAAACTTAAGGTAACACTTAACTAGTATATTACTTTACTGGTACCTATCATTTATCTGCTTATCTGCCAAGTGCTACTCTCTCCTTCAATTATGCTGTTGTTTCTAATTCTCATAGCCTCTATAGAAAAAGAGGGTATCATTTTCCTCTTTTAACTAACGAGGAACAAAGAGCTTAGAACACTTGAACAGCAACTGAGAACCCAAGGTCTCATCTCAAGGCCTGTAGTCTTTTCATTTGCACCCACGCTTAAGATAAATGCTCTCTGGGCCATTGGAAATATCTGTGGGTTCTGATGTCTTTTTACCTTTCATCTTGTTATGACTAGGATTTTTGGCCCCAGTGAAAAATTCAGAGGTCTACTTCTCTTACCTTTCTCCTCTCATCTCCCTTTAATTTCCTGGCTCCTGTTCCATTTTGTGTTGTTCTTAGATCTTTTTGTATGTCTAGTTTTATGAACAAAACATTTTGTTTGTTTTATTTTATTTATTTACTTTTTTAGGGGGGGAGGTAGTTAGATTTACTTATTTTATTTATTTTTAGAGGAGGTACTGGGGTTTGAACCCAGGACCTTGTGTATGCTAAGCATGTGCTCTACCACTTGAGCTATACCCTCCCTGCTATGAACAAAATATTTTGAATTAAAGAGTGTATCTGTTAGATATTGCGTATAATAAGTCATTCCCCAACAGCAACCATTTATTATTTCTCACAGTCTATGATTGGCTGGGGGTTGATTTGTCTAGGCTGGACTTGGCTGCAAGTGGCTGGCTCCATATGTGTCTCATTCCCCTTTTAGGACCATCAGGCCAGCTGTAGTATGTTCTTCGTATGCAATGGTAGAGGTGCAAGAGAGCAAGTAGAAGCACACAAGTCTTCTTAAAGCTTAAATTCAGCACTGGCATACCTCATTTCCATCTCATTCTCATGGTCAAAGCAAATCACTTGGCTGAGCCCGAAGTTAAGAAGTGGGGAGTGCCCTCACCTAGTGGAGGACAATATGAAGGTATATTTGTACATTTCCAAGGTATATCTATATTTCATATTTACATATATACAAAAGTATATTTTATGTATTTCCAAAAGATATGGAAATAGGGAGGGAGAGCAGAGAATTGGGGCCATTGATACAATTCATCACGGAAATGTCTGAACCAAGCAACCATTTTACAGCCTGCTGTTACGTGCTGGTTTCTTCTTCCCCTGACTTTGACTTGAGGGTTAGCTCTCTTTCAAGTCCCTGACAAGCATGGGACTCAGATGTCTCCTGTGGGGGTGGTTGACACTGAGTGTTGCTTTTTCCAGTGTCTCACCCTGTTCCCTCTCCCTCGTGAAATTGTAAGCTTCAGAGTAGAGCAGCACTTTCAAACTCTTGCATCACCTAATAGGACACATTTGTGAAGTAACAGAAGTCTTTTCTTTAAATCCTTAAAACGTATTTCCTTTAATTTTTTCCTTTATTTCCTTTAATAAGGAAATACTTCCTTTAATAAGCTTAGGGACAACACAAGTGGGTAATTCACACTGTAATCTGGTGTTTTTGTATTTTAACTGGTATTATGCCTCTGAAATGCTTTTCCTGGTATTATTGTATTCTTACTGAAACTTTGCAAGAAACACCTTTTGTTAATTAATGGTAGAATCTCAAGCAAGAAATATGCTGATTGGGTAATAGAGGAGCTCTGAAAGTGAAATTACCTCTTATACTTGGGCAGGAATCCTGATCATTGCACGGGATGGATTCAAACATGACACTAATGGACTAGATGAATAAAACTCTTTCTTTTTCTTTCTCTGTTTTTATACTCTGCAAAATTCTACCCTTCAAAGGTAGGAATCTGAAACTTTTTGACGAAGGTCTTGGTAGGGGTCATAACATGCCATTTAAATCGCTATTGACCTGGCCTCCGAAGCTGGTTGTAATCTGAGCCTTTCATTCTTTGCATCTTGCTCTCTTCTCCCTTTCTGACAACATTCTTACCACACAAACCATTTTCCCTCTAAAATGCTGAGTTTACTTCATGCCTCAGATCTTTGCACCACCCCATTCCCTTTGCCTGGAATGTTCTTCCCGCAGCCATTTATCCTTCACATGGCCAAATTCCTGCACATCCTTTGGGATTCAGTTAACTCCTAACTTATTTGAGATGCTGTCCTGACTTCACAGTTGAGATCACCCAGTCGGTCACCCTGTCCTACTGCTGTCCATCTTTCTTCCTAGAACTTTTCACATTTCTCAGAAGTGAATGAATCACTGTATAGTTTTTGTTTCATGTCTATTTTCCTCTCCAATCTCTCAGCTCCTTGAGGAGAAGAACCATTTCAATATCATACCTTCTGTATCCATAGCCATTAACTTGTAGCCTTCGCACAGTCAGTTCTGTTGTTTGCTGAATGAACGAATGGAATGAAACTCAGCAGAGACGTAGATTCTCAGATCTGGAATAGACTCTCAAAACAGCTTGCATCTTATGAGTTCCACAACAGTCCTTCTGGTCTTCCAGTAGCTGATTGTCTCTGCTTGAACTCTTCCCCCAACTGAGAACTCACCCTTCTTGAGGCTGTCGATTCCATCTTTCTGACAGCTATAGAATTTCTATGTCCATTAAACTAAAGTTTGTCATTCCATAACTCTTACCTGTTGATTTTATGGCCTGCCCCTTTGGGGTTTTACAAAACAACCCTAATCTACCCTTTATTTGGCAATATTTTGGAATTTCAAAACAGTGATTCTAACCCCCAAGCATTCTTTGTTGAATATCCACTGTTTGATATTCATGCTTTATCACCGTTATCTCACTTAAGTCTCAACACAATCCTTGATGAGTTGCTATTATTATCCCTATTTTATAGATAAATTGAAACAATTTGCCAACAGCATGGAGCTAGGAAGTGGTGGCACCACGATTTGAAACCAGGAACCATAATTTGTGTAACCTAGATTCTGGTATGCCCAGAGGACTAATGCAGATAATATATTCGATAAATGTGAAAGACCCTTCACATTTGGGTCCCAATACAGTGGGTAGCTCTTCCTTTCTTACTTTTTTATCTTTTACACTCTTTTGTATAGTTCTAGAAAATGCTTTTGTCCATACTTCTTTAGTGTTGGTGATCTTTGATCCTTTTCTGCATTCATCTAATGGACAATCATATAAATATAGAGAGAGGGCTGCGTCTTTAACTAGACCATCCATTCCTGTACAATGCATCCAGCACCTTGAACCTTGATAATGGCATTGACATGCATTTTTAACCCTATAATATTTTTTATTTTGTTTCTCCATCTGTTCTCAGTACTCGACCTGCGGCTTTACCCAAATGTCCTCACCTATACTCACCCTCTCCTTTTCATAGTATCTAACACTGCTGTTCTACTGACATTGGTTCTCCTCGACACCGCTATTTCGCCTCTTCACCCATACCCGCTGCTGCATCTACCTCGTGCATCGTGGGGACAACTTGAAATGACCTTTGTATTAGTTTAGCTACATTATGTTGCTGTAGTAAACAACACCCACGTCTCAGTGGCTTGCAGAGCAAAGGTTTGTTTCTAAGTCAAGCTAAGTGTCTTTAATGGGTTAATAAGCAGGCTATTTATCATAGTGCCTCAGAGACCCCGGCTAATAGAGCAACCACCATCTCGAACATGGCCTGTTGTTGTGACAGGAGAAAAACGAAAGAGCCCTGATGTGTCTCACCAACAGTTGAATGCTTGGCCTCAAAGTGACACTAGTCACGTGGCTCCACCTAGTCACAAGGGACCAGAGAGGACAGTCCTGCCACGTGTGCAGACACGTGTGTTGTGTTGGATACAACCAAAAAGAATTGCCCTCAAATTGCTTACAATCAAGAATTGACAAGTTTATGAGAATTGAGATTCTATAATCATGTTTCTACTGCCAGTAGACGATAGGCATCTGAGGATGGAGGAAGACAACTGACTTTTACAGAATATTCATTACGTGCCATGTGCTGGGCCCCCTGTGAATAACTTCTCATAAATCCTTATGTTACACCAACAGAGATAGACATCACCATTCTAATTTAAAGAGAAGCAAGATTTAAACTGTCCTTTAGTTTCCAGAGTCTAAGTCAAGCTGCCTCTAAGAATGATGGTAATATTGGCCAGAGTTGACTAAGTTGGATAGGTCTTTGACTCTGCTCGTTCTTTCTGACTCTTAGCACTATCTTTACAGTCTCTCCTCCAAATCACTTCATGAAAAACTTGCTTCTCATAGTCAATAAATAACTAGATGTTTTTTAATTTGGGTTCTTTGTTAATTATTATATTTATGTTCAAATCCAAATAAAGCTTTCTGATAAGATGAAAAGGCCTAATGAGTGTGGGTTGATCATTAAAGCTAGAAGTGATGATTTCAGACACTGTCATGGTGGGAAATAAATTCTTATCAGAAACTGAGTTAACAATTGACCAGGTTGTCCCTGTACAAATGCCTCTCTTTATTAGGAAGCTAACCCTATGGGAGGATGTAAGACCTGTTTGCACTGTTTTATCTCAGAGTTGATAATTGTCTTTTCTATTTCAGAGGCTCATTCAGCAGCTTATTAAATGGTGCCCCCACAGCCTCAAAGAGCACTGTCTTCTATGATTTCCTGTCTCATTCCTGGGAAATTGCTCAAGTCCTGGTGGAATACTGCAAACTGTAGAAGCTTCTGGACTTTCTCTGCTCTCAAAGGTATTCACTAGCAATCAGTAAATCAAGGAGAGGCACAGTGGAATGGTGGTAAAAGCATGGAGCAAGGCAGACCTGGGTTTGAATTCTGGCTCCTCTACTTAGTGACTGTGTAGACATGAGTAAGTTATTTAACCTCACTGATAGTGAGTTTTTAGATCTGGACAAAAGAGGGTAACAAAATCTACCTCAGAGGCATGTTGCAGAGGTTAAATGAGATAAAGCAGGTAGAAAATACTCAACGCAACCGTGCAATTATAATGTGTTTATGTAGGCCTGCCATGAATGACTACATAGACTGGGTGCTGTATGTCTCTAAGGAGTACCATTCACACATGGTCAGTACTGTGTAGTGAACAACTTTCATAACCATAGTCTTCCTACTGAAGGACAGAGCATACTGCCCAGTGCAAAAAAATATATTTAAGAGGGCAGTCATTATCATTATTATTATTCTTCCCGTGGAATTTTCACACCTGGCGTTCTCTCTTGACATCTACTTTTTGGATCACTGGTTCTGTTGAGCAACCTGCCTACCTTCAGGTTCACTCTAGCTGGACATTGTTTCTTCAATAACATACTTGCATTTTGGAGAAAGAAGGCTGTAGGCAGTTTCTGACCTGCAATCCTGGAATACTCCTCCCCCTCCTAAAGGTAGAGATTAGCTCTTCTGTTTGCCTGGAAGGTGGAATCAGACACCATGAATAGCATAAGCTAGGTTTAGGAGACAGAGGACCTGCTTTTGTGAGTGAGGGTGGTAGTGTCAGGCTGTTGGAACTTGAACTTGAAAATTGTGGGTGATTTTCTTGAACATTTATTTCATAACCACAGAAGCACAAAAAGGCCTTTGAGAGTGGTGACAAAAAGAGTTAAAGGAACAATAGAACTTTGTGACTAGAAATTTAGTACTTCTTAAAAAAAATATTTTTTTGGGGGGGAGTAATTAGGTTTATTTATTTAGTTATTTTAATGGAAGTACTGGGGCTTGAACCCAGGACCTCCTGAATGCTAAGCATGTACTCTAACCACCGAGATATAACCCCTGCCCCCTGGCACTTCTTTAGAGAGTTATCTATGCAAGGCAAAATTTACAACTGGATCATCAAGCATTAATACAAATTTATGAATGTTGAACCTTAGGTGCAACCAGATTCCTTTGTTAACTGGAGGGAAAGCATTTTATGAATCTTACAATTCTTATTTTGAATAGCTTAGCACCATGTTCCCACTTTAAACATACTGATTATAAGGTGACATCTTACCCAAACTGGTAGATGTTCTCTTTACTCCATTCCTTTGGAAGTGTATCTGGAGAAAGAAAAGGGAAGAGAAAAATGAGAAATTACACCTCTTTGGGAATCATAAGAAGTCTTGGTTTTTATCCTTTATATGTAAGTGGATTTATTTGCAATAAGTTTTTTATAGGTTGAAATTTGTACTGCTCAAGAGAAGGGGAGTGGGTTGTATGTGATGGGTGAGGAATGAAAGATGGGACAATTAATATTTTGAGGTCTACTCTGTTCCAAAGTCTTTCCATATTTGTTTAATCCTCATTGTTTCCACTTAACGATGAGAAAACTCAGGCTCAGAAAAGATAATTTATTTAATACCATACCTTTCCTGTTGGCAGAGTTTGGGTTCTAACCCGTATCTGCTGACTCCAAGTCAATCCTCTTTCATTTAGACCAGGGTCAGCAAACATTTTGGGGAAAGAGCTACAGTAAATAGGTTTTGTGGGCCATATGGTCTCTGTTGCAACCACACAATGTGGTTATATAGTATAAAGCCAACCATTGACAGTATGTGAACACATGAGCACTGGTGCATTCTAATAAAGCTTTATTCACAAAACAGGCAGTGGGTGGGATTTGTTCTGCAAGCCTCATTTGCCAAGCCCAAGAAGCCTCAGATAAAAGCTAAAACAACAAATCCTAAAACCAAAAGAATAGAAAAGAGCTAAGCAAAGAGAGTTCTGAGGAGGACTCTCAGTTTTGTAAAGGGCATCAAAAAATATATATATATATATATAGTTTTCCTAGATATTGAGAGGAAAGGCCATTTCATATGCACTATGTGACTGTCAGTTATGTGACAGTGCCAGTCTCTGGAAGGCAACCAAACTCTTCCTTAAATATATGCATGACCAGTATTTCAAAGATTACATCTTAGTTAATCACAAAAGACTAAATCAGAGCATTCCCCAACATACACAGACTATCACAGTCCCTCTCCAGTTGGGTGTCTCGTTCCTTCTCTTCTTGTCATTGACTAAATTTTAATGTAATCCTTAAATTCCATTATACAAGCAAATCATCATGTTGTTGAAACAATTCTAATATCATAAAGCCAGACAGATAAAATTTACTTTTAAGGTAAAACTATAATGTTATTTTCTCTACTGAAGATACTGTGGATAAAACTTCTCTAAAAAATATTTCTTTGACATCTGTTAATTCATCTTTACATTCTAAATGGATAGAGACTGGGAGGCCCAAAACAAGGTACTAACTAAAAATGGTGAAAAATTATTTCTATATGAACGTCAGTGTAGTAAATGGAAGATGTAAAAAGAATAGCTTCTTAACTCTCACTAAATTCCATAGGAAATCACCAACTTGGTCCCCTATAAAAAGGACATCTGCACCTTTGTATAGTCAGAAATTACCTGATGCAATAACTAAACCAAATAATCTAACTGAGGAATACAAAAGACTCAAAGCATTTTGCAATGGGCTTCAGGTTCAGTGGCTTATGATTCTGGTTCAGAAATCCTATTGCAGTGGTTTAGGCTAGAAAGGAAGACAGTCTAAGTTGAGACAGTAACTCTTACTGAGGCAAGGTAAGAGGATATGAGAAGTTTTTGTATGTAGAATTGACAAAATGTAGTGTATTAGTTACAAGTCAGTGTAGTTGATGATGATGGTGATGATGATGATTATGACGATTTTTGATGGGAGGAAACAGAAACTAGCAGTGAACTTAAGAAGAAATGATGATTTACTGGCATGATTCTGAGTAGCTCCTGTAATTGAAGAAAGGTTAATGCACATAATTGATCAAATCTTGGGAAGGCAGAAATCAGGGAATCTCTAGAGACATCAGTATTAAGCCTCCATATATCTTCTTTCTGGGATGTTGTCATATGGTTATTGACTTCCAATCTGTGGTTGGTTAGTTGCATTAGTAGTCCCAATTAAAGACTTCATTGTATCCATGTCTTTTGCTCTGTAACTCTATAGTCTCCTCTCATTCTGATTCTGAATTGGCCCTGAAACAGTAGCAAATGTGATGTAATTAGAAACTTGAATAAGCACTTGCAGATTTTTGCTTCCTTGCCTGTTTCTTGTCTTTGCCATAAGAATGTGCCCAGGCTAGCCTGCTGGATGATGTGGCACATGGAGAAGATCTGAGTCATCCCAGTGTCTGAACAGAACCCTAAGCTATGACAGAAAGCTCATTTGAAAACTGCCTGTCCAACCTGCAGCAGACTGAGTTGCATGAGTAAGCCCCACTAAACCTAGCTCAGATCAGCATAACTGTCCACCTGCCCCACAGACTCATGGGAAGTAATAAATTGCTCTTTTAAGTAAATTTTGTGAGTGTTTGTTACACAGCCACAGCTAACTGATACACTACCTTTGTGTCTCTCCATTCAAGTTTTAATTTCTTGTATGAGAGGATCTGTTTGATTCATCTTGGTCCTTATGTTATACCACTGAATCATTTAGCTGTGACCAAGGAGTAGGTGCCATGGTTAACAGGAGAAAGCTTGTGAGCAGGAGAAATACCCAACTGGTAATTTATACATGGGGGAAGGGACTGGGATAAAGGTGAGGAGTCAAAAACTCCTGGAATATTTGTAAACAATCCCAGAGTTTCACCAATCTCTTAAGAAGGGCTATCAGAGTTCCACTGATGTAGTTGTGAATCAGCATTGGGGAAATTGCTTGTTCATAAGAAGCCAATAAATGATTGATCAAACCCATAAGGAAGTTGATTGAATGGAGAACAAAAAAAAGGATCTGTGTCTTGTCTTTGCATCCTCAGTGCTTAGCAAAATATGGCACATAGAAAGCAGTGTATTTTTAGAGAGGGGCTGAGCATCAAAATCATTGTCTAGAGTAAAATATCAACTGTTGATACTGAAAAAAGAGTGGCCAAATGATGCTCATTTTAGATATACCAATACACGATAATATTATGCCCACATAATATTAATTATAAAAAAGTAATAATTTGTGCCAAAAATAAAAACATTGTTGTTATCATATAATAGACGGATGCAGTTTTTCAGGCAACCAGCCCATGAACTACCTGCTTGTACTACTTATGGCTCTGCTTTTCTTCTTTGCCATATCATAGAATTCTAGAACTGGAGGGGAACTGAAACCCTCTGGTCTAGAGAGCCTACTGCATTGTCTGGGGACATGGCTGTCAAGTCAGTGCCTTCCTTGCCACTGTCCCACATGCTCTTCCTTCATGGAAGGTTCTCATTGGCTTGTCTGGGCCCCCATTCACTAAGTCACTCTTCTATCTTATACTCAATCAGCACATAGTTACTGAGCTCCAGCCATGTGACTGTGCGTATGTCCCAGGAGCCACGTGCTTCTGACTGCTGGTCAGTCTGTGATTAACATGATCCTACTCACAAGGAAAACATTCATTTCCCAATTTTTATTTCTCACACTTTATAACCCTCTGCATACATATCTGGGCTAAGTCTCTGATACCCTGGCAGCTGAGCTGAGGGGAATGTATTGAGAGGAGTGGCATGAAGGGGCATTTTCCTTACGTGAGCTCTTGAAGTTAGTTGCATTTTAACCATAATTCCCCTCCCTTCCTCCCTTCCTCCTTTCCTTCCTTCCTTCTCCCTTCCTTCCTTCTTCCTCCTTTCCTTTCCCTTTTTCCCTTTGGCAAAACTGATTAACTCCTGTTTTTAAAAAGTGACATGTAGAACTAAAGACACCTTTGTTAACCTCAAGTTGCCCACAATCTAGAATATGTTGTGACAAAAAAGAAAAATGGAAAAAAAAAACCACCCAAAAAACAAAACAGAGATTTTACACAGATCTAAGAAGGAAACTAACAGTTGTGGACAATTATGGTTCCTATGTTGTTCTGGTTGTTGACATATAATATCTCATTTAATCTATGCAGTTACTCTATAAAAACTAGATATTTGTATCCCTATTGGTAAATGAAGAAGATAAGCTCAGACTGTTAAGTGATTTTCTCAAAGTCACACAGCTAAGGCGCGGCAGTACTAGGCTTTAAATTCTAGTTCTTAGAGTTGTGACTGCAAAGCCTGTACTCCTTTCTCTGCATGTGGCAATAGCTCCATCACCCTTCAGCCAGATTCCTTCTTAGCAAATGAAACAGAGTCCCTGTGTTACTTACTTATTCCTGTAATATTGCTGTGTAATAAACAACCCCAGAACTCACTGGCTTACAGCAGCAGCATTTATTTTTCTCACTGAGGAGTCTGCATGTTGGCTGGCCTTCGCCTGACCTCAGCTGAACCTGGATGGCTTCATCTGGCTTCGGCTCCCTCGCACAGGTTGGATGCAGGTGTACTCCAAATGTCTTCTCAAATTCCATCTCCCAGCTCCTTGGGCAGCTTCTCATAGTGAATGATAGGAGTTCAAACCATGCAAACCCTTTAAAGCTACTGCTCACATTACATTCATTAACATTTCATTGGCCAAAGCAAGTTACATGGTCAGCCAAACATCAAAGAGGCAGGAAGTTATAGCCTGCTCATGGTGGGAGGAACTATAAGCGTTCCGATGCATAACTGTATGACAGAGAGCAGGTGAAAAACTGGGGACAATAATTCAGTCTACCATGGTCCCAAACGAGCAAGATGGCCAAGCAGGTGTGTGTCAGGGATCCCTCTCTTAGTGATATTTAGAGTTTGAAATTCAGGCTTTGTCACTTCCTGACCATGAAGCATTTGACCTATCACCCAGCCCTTCTTAGCCCTCACCTGTGCTGGACTGGTCATCATAATACCTGTCCTGTATTCCTCATAGATGTATTGTATAGATAGATCTAAGAGAGGGAATGTGAACTTCTTTATAAACTTTACTGAAGTATTCAAAGTTCATTGTTAATACTGTTATTTATTGTTTATATCAATATTATAACCACCTTAATTAGAGTACAGTTGAAGTCTTTTTCGGGACCACCTGGTAATCCACAGTTTGAGAACCAGGTGGTCTGTGGGCTGTGGCATTAATGCTTGTTTATTTTATTATTGTATCTATGGCTTAGTTACGGGTATTATTAAGTCATTTATTTACGATACTTAATAAAAGCAGGCATTGTCTGGTCTGCAGCCCATCAGAGGCAGTACCAGCCTTTCATTTCCTGGGGTGTGGTTTTCATCTGGGGCAGCCCCAAATGGGAATGAGGATAGTTGGTGGTTCGTGGGCATCCTCTGTTCCGCCAAAGTGGTCTGCAGTCTGCAGGAGCTTGAGAGCTCTACTTCCCATAAGTGCACTGACTCTTGAACTGAAAGCATTCACACAATTTGTATTGCTTCATAATGGGCTGAATTCTTTCTTCATCAGACAAACACAAGTAGTGCTTGAAGTGCGCAAGAAAGAGCAGGAGGTAGCCTCTGCCAGAACCAACTATCTGTAAGTGTGGATGCAAAAGAATATTTCCCTGAAGAAAGAAACCTTAGCAATGAGCGGAGAAGGGAGAGGCAGACGTTGCTATTAAAAAACTAAATGGAAAATTCCTAAGATAAACCTAAATATATTTTTAAAAGGCTTGCATGTTTGCTCATACAACTCAAATCTATGAAATTCAATTCTCTACAACTCAACTCAATCAGTATTTCTAGAGACTTCAGTGTCAACAATCCAGGGATAGGCTCTAACTCAGAGATGAATAAAATATAAACTCTGCCCTAAAAAAACCCTCCAGCTAATGTGAACACACACCCATGTGAGAAAAGTTAGGGGTAGGAGCTAGAGTTTTTGGAGTCAGGTGGGGCTGGATTGGAATCCTGGAACATGGTCTTGACCTTGCTGAAGTCTTAGTTTCCTCATCTGTAAAAAGGGGGCAATAATGAATAACTGAATTCACCTGATAGTGATTCATTTATTTAAAAATACTAAGTATCTAATTTGAGTAAGGGGATATGGCAGCCTTCAAGGAGCCAACAGGCTTACCGGGGAGACAAATATTAAACAGAGAAATAATTTAACAGTAATTTTGAAAATCAAATTCAAGGCACATGGGATATGGTATAATGGAGGAGTAGGGTATAGGATGTAGCATTTTTAGGGGACTTAACTTAGGCTAGACAGTCATGGACTGCTTCCTTATTAAACAGAAGGAGAAAGGATGCTTGAGACTTAGCAAGATGCACACCGTGTGCCTGTGTGCACACACATCTCATATGCTGGGGTTGGGGGAGCAGGATGATTCAGGGAGAAGGAATGACATACAAAAAGACTTTGGTGGAAGGGAGAACAGCACCCCAGAAAGAAGACTGTGGGAATGGAGTGAGAAGGTTGAAGAGACAGACTGAGGCCCTTTGTGTAGAAATCATATTAAGGGTTCGGGCTTTGTTCTAAAAGCGAAGTGAACTATTATAGGGAGTTAAATGGGGTGGCGTTGGTGGCTAAGATCACATGTGCTTCGGTGTGGGCAGGGGTTGGGAAGAAGGCAAAGACAGATGCTGAGGGGCCAGTAGGACGTCTATTGCTTCTTCGAGGAGAGAGGTGATATTAGCCTCCTAGCTGGTGGGAGTAGAGGCGAAGAAAAAGACAGTCTAGAAACAATCTTAGGAGGTCATAGGTGTCAAAGTCACAATTGATCTCCATGTTGTCAAATTCAATAGTCAATTCTCTGTCCTGATCTTGCTCTGCCCTTGACACAGATTGATCATGCCCTTATCGAATCCTCTTCTTCCCTTGGTTTCTGGGATGCCATCTTCTCTTGGATCCCTGCACTGCACTGGTCACTTCTTAGTCTGCTTTGCTGCATCTCTTTAATCTTCAAGGCTTATAAATTATTTTCTCCCCTGCAGTGAACTGAATGTTTTTGTCTTCCAATCCCCAAATTCATATATTGAAATCCTAACCTCCCATGTGATGGTATTAAGAGATGGGCCTTTGGGAGGTGATTAGGTCATGAGGGTGGAGCCTTCATGAATGGGATTAATGCTCTTATAAAAGGGACCCCAGAGAGCTCTCTACTTCTCTTTTTCCCATGTGAGAATATAATGAGAAGTCTACAAACTGGGAAGAGGGCCCTCAGTAGACCCCAACCAAGCTCGCACCTTGATCTCAGACTTGCAGCCTCTAGGACTGTGAGAAATTGTTTTCTGTTGTTTATAAGCCACCTAGTCAGCGATGCTTTGTTTACAGCAACCTGAACTAAGATTTCTCCTTGTAGTCACTCCCTCCAAACTATTATTTCCAGTCTAGGGACCCCTGACTTGTACATCCAGTTGACATCTCCACTTAGTCCACTGCAATAGCCTTGCAGGGTATCAAAGCCAAGATGGATCTGCCAATTCTACTCCATGTCTTCTATGTTTTATGACTCTGTTCTTCCAGTTACGTAGAGCAAAAGCACTTGGCACCTGGCTTTTTTCATAATTCACATCCAGTTCCTTAGCACATTCTGGACGTTTGTTGGAGGTTTACTGCCTTAATAAACTCACTTAATGACATCCTTGTATCCATATCCTTTGCAATGTGGCTTTGTAGCTTTTGCCACAAAAATATAGAGTCTATTTACCCACTGTTGGATATAAGCTAGTTTTGTGACTTACTTTGTCAACAGAATGGGAAACTGTATAATACAAATGGACAATGGCCCGACTATGCACAAAAAGTGATCTCTCACCTACAACCTGCAGCAACCAGTCCAGGAGGCCAACCTACTACCTGTAGTAGCCAAGGAGTCAAACCACTGTCTGGAGCAGCCAGACTAGGAAGTCAAATAATAATCTCTGTAACAATTGGCTCCGAATGGCCAGGACTTGATTAATAACTGACAGCTCTCCCAATTTTTGACCTCACTTCCAAATTAGGGCCAACCAAAGAAAGCCGAATGGGCACCTCTAGCCAATCACAGAGGATGACCCCGTTCTAGTTAGCCCGGCTACAGGTCCTCAGGCCAACAGCCTCCAACCAGCAAACACCTGAAGCCTTCCCCTGTTTTCCACTGTAATGATTTCTTACTCCTCTGCCTGCCTTTGAGTCTCTGCCAAATGCAAGTGATGGTGGCTGACTCCCTCGCTATGCCAGTCTCTGAATAAATAGCCTTAGCTTGCTCTCATTTAGGTGGTCTCCATTTATTTCCACAAGAATACGGTAGCAGTAACAATGTGACCTTTCTGTGTCTATGTCTCAAGAGGTCTTTGAGGATTCTGCTCCCTCTTGCTTTGCTGCTGTCACCGTGAGAACCAGCCTGGGCTGCTCTCCTGGGAGTTCAAGGGCCTCCTTCAGCTCAGGTGTTCTTTTGAAATAGAATATACTTTGCAATAGGGCTGCCTTGAGAGTAAGATGCCAAAATAAGGAAGCAGAGAAACTTAGTGATTTGGGGGTTATTTGGATGGTTGGCGGGGGAGGGGGATGGAGGTGAAGGATTTAACTTTTCAGTCAAGTTACAAACAAACTGGCAGGAATAGTGCTGGCTTGGGTCGCTCTTTGATGAGTACAGGAAGCTAATGAGGAGGCAGGCTCATCTGGAGGCTGAGCTGCAATGCTGCTCCCAGTAACGGTGAAGTCAGTCTGCTTCTATGTTACTCTGACCTCTTGAGGGTGAAAATCTCTCAGAAAGTAGCGTAAACAAAACAGCCATATTTCCTGGGGCATTTTAAAGTACAGCTTAAATAAGAAATACTGTTTTTTTTACAGAGCTGTGAGTGAAGGCTGTCTGTTTATTAATGCTTATCAAGTATTATGAAAAAGAAAAGCAGATACACATTTAGCCTGGGAAATGTGCTAGGTGTGAGGGGCTTAAGCAACCCCCTAGGATGGAGTTTCTGTTGTGGGGAAGTAGTGCAAATCAGCCCTCCTGAGCACGTGCCAAAGGTTTGCAACTAAAGGCACACTTTGCATTAACTAGACCACAGCTTACACCTTAACTGAGAACACAACCAAAGAAATATTAATGAAATGGAATTTGAACCACGTGGGCTAGATTTTCAGCTGCCCATATCTTTCTTTTTTTCCCTTTGTACAAAGAATACTACAATTTCTTTCATGACATTTCTTTTCCTTTGTGATTTGCATCAAACACAGGCATCTTGTACATGCATTATGTTTGGGGTCCAGGAGCTTCTAATCTCTTAGAAACTGGACCCAAGGACAACACAGTGGCCGCTGTGAGAACAGGAGCTATTTCAGCCTGACACGTTCGCAGGGCTGTCTGCAGTTCGCTGTTACTCAAAAGGGTCTCAGTAAGAACTCTGCCCGTGGTCTGTGGGTCCAACCCCCGCATTGTTTCTGGTGAGTTCACAACAACTTGGAGATCTTTCTTTGGAGCCTTGTTTTTAGTTCCTTCTCTACAAACTGAATATGCAAGAGACAATCGTGATATCATCTGAAAGGCTTTCTGCAAGCTTTTATTGTTTTGTTGTTAAACAACCATGTCTAAGAGTCTATGGGCATATATACAAAATTACTAAATGTAGCCAAGAACATATCAGAAATTCCAGGTTCAATCCTAGCTGGGTGACTCAGGGCAAGTCATTAGCTATGGTTTCTTCAGCTACAAAGAGACGTGGTCTCCAATCTTTCCACTTCTAACATTGGGTAACTTCAACAAGTTTAGAATAATCAAATTCTAAATTCTAAATTCTGAATAAGTTCTACATCTCATTTATTGTGTACTTGTTACATCATCAAGTGATTTCAAGACATCTGTTAGACAAGCACTAATTACCCCCGCCTATGTACCAAGCATCCTTCCAGGTGCTGGCATGGAGCAGTAAGCAAGACAGAAATGGTTCCTGTAATCCTGGAACAAATGTCCTAGTGGTAAAACTGGTCTAAGTTCCCTCCATGATAAAGTCAGGTTTGGATCTCAGTCTATGTGACTCCAACATACTTGTTTTTTTTTCCCCCCTAAGCTTGTCCCTCCTTCTTGTCTCCTAACAATAGAAAGACTCAGACCTGGGACACAGTGGTGTGTGGTGGTTAAGAGGGTTTTAAGCATTCTAGAAGTTCACCAACAGGTATCCATTATGTTCATTAAAAGAATAATTCTGGGAGTATGGCAAATTGTAGCATGATACTTAGCATTTCTCTTCATACCTGCCTCTTAAAGGTGCACAGTTAATATTGAGCCTTATTCTCCCAAATCTTAAGGTACTTCCTCTGTGCTTTTACCTCATAATGGGTTTGCTGTGAGCAAAGTGAGAACCTGAAGAATTCTGCTGAAAGGATAGACTATACAAATGTAAATCTTTCTTCTACTTAGTGTCAGATCAGCCTGAGTTTCAGCAAAGACTTTAAACTCATAATAAAAAACAAAAATAACAAATAAATGGAACTCAGCACTGTAATTTACTAGCTATGTGACGTTGGCTCACTGAAATTCTCTGACCCCCATCAGAGGACTTTTAAATGTATCTACTCAAGTGAGACCTGATCTGTTAAGTGCTTAGCATAATGTCTGAACCCATTACAGATATTCAATAAATACTAGTTCCTTTCCTCCTCTAGAAATGAATGCATGTCTACACATGTTAGTATCACCAGCTTGACGACAGCACCTGGAGGCTTAGCACTAGGAGGTCTGAGCTGAGTGAAGCCTGCAGCCTGACGGAGTAAGTGGTAAAGTTAGTAGTCTTTAACTTCAGGGTGATGATTTTATTCATATATTTATGCTATACCCATTTTATAGATGGGGAAAACTAAGAAACAGAGGAACTCAATTTATCCAGCATCATCCTAGATAGGGCTAAAATGATTAAACCCTAGAGTAATGGGTTGGATGAAAGGTTTTGTAGCCATCACTGCTGCTTTCTTCATTGTAGGCAGATATACTCAAAAGGGAACATGCGTTTATCCTGAACTTTCCATCCCTTTCACTGGAGAAGATAGCCAGGAGGCTATCAGCAGTTCCTTAGAAACAAGTGCTAACAGAGCAGGACCAATTACCTCTTTCCTTGATCAAAGGTCAAAGGGCAGGTGTGATATCTATGATTCAGACTTTTAATTCCTCTCCACACTGTTGGCAAATGTGGTTTATTTATTATTCTTTTGTTATAAACAGCTTTATGAGATGTAAATAATATACAAAAAATCTGTCCATGTTTAATGTCTGCAATTTGATGAGTCTGAACGTATGCAGGCCCTCTTAGGACTATCACCACAGTCAGGTCAATACAACACACAGCCAGGATGGTTTAGACTGTGGAAGAAGGACATTTGCTGAAATTGACACCAGCCCTCAGCAGATGTCATCCCTGTTTATCAATTCCTCCACTCATTCAAACACGTAAACAGACCTTGATCACTAGCTTTCAGCGAGGCACTGTGCTACACACAGAAATGAGCTGGACATGTGCCTCGTTCTCACGGAGCTGAGAGTTTAGCAGAAAAGTGAAGCCGTTTGCTTACATAGCCCTCAGATAAAGTATGATGTGGCCAGTAGAGAGGCATAAACACACTTTCCCAGAGTTGCCTAAGGAGGAAGGCCATTGTGAGCTGTGGGAATCATGGACTAGAAGGCCGAGGCAGGCTTGAGAATGTCAAAACTTCTCAGCTTGGCTGGGGTTTAAGGTGCTTTAATAATATTGCCAACGACCAATTACTGGACATTCAGTATGTCTCAGACAACAGGCTATACCCGTCTGGCAACTGAATAGAATAGAGTATGTAATAATCTCATCTCAACTCTATTATGTCCTAAATTCGGGATCTAGCACATCATGTAGTTTCTCTGAACCTCAAAACAAAGAGTTGGGACTAGACACAGTCCTTGTATTTCCTTGTAGCTCAAATATTTTTATGCTTTAGGCATACTGGTTAGCCCCTTGGAGTTTGGGGTCACTTGAGAAGTTTCTGGTAGCCTGGAGAGAATGCTGCATTCAGTTGTAAGCTCTAAATTTTATTTCCTCTCCAGCTTCTTAGTAACTATGTGACCCTTTGGAAATTTACATAACCTCTCAGAGCCGTGGCTTCCTCTTCTGTAAAATGGATCTTAAATATCACGCATAAAAGTGCTTCACTAGGCATAAAGAACTAAATAAATATAAACTACTTATTGCCATCTAGGCCGAATTGCAATCCAGTTCAATCACTACAACCTAACAGTCTTCCTGATGCTCTTGAAATCCGAATCAATAATAAACCAGCCACTGACAGAGTGTAAGCTGGACACACCTGCCTGGTGTTCCAAGGAATCTAAACGCTGAATAAGCCACTGTCATGGACTGAATGTTCATGTCTCCCAAAATTCCTATGTTGCAGTCCTAACCCCCAGAGCCAAGGTATTAAGAGGTGAGGTCTTTGAGAGGTAATTAGGGTTAGCTGAGGTCAAGTGGGTAGGGCCTTAAGATGGGATTAGTGCCCTTCTAGAAGGGAAAGACACCAGAGTTTCCTCTCTCCTCCACGTGAGGACACAGTGAGAAGGTGGAATCTGCAAGCCCAGAAAAGGGCTTTCGCCAAGAACCAAATCACCGGCCCGCTAGCCCTGGAATTCCCAGCCTCCAGGACGGAGAGCAATAATGTGTGTTATTTAAGTCATCCATTTTTGCTGCAGCAGCCTGAGCAGACTGCCAGCCACTGTGGCGGCCAGTACAGACACCCCTTCTCAAACACAGACTGTCAACTATAGAAATGTTTTGTTTACCAGGAGTTTCAACTCAACTCTTTTATTTAAGTTTCTACCCCCTTCTTTACTCACCTTTTATTTGGTAAGATACAAGCCTCCTTATCATTTTTGTCCTCTTAATACCGTGGCTCTGGGGGTTAGGACTGCAACATAGGAATTTTGGGAGACATGAACATTCAGTCCATGACAGTGGCTTATTCAGCGTTTAGATTCCTTGGAACACCAGGCAGGTGTGTCCAGCTTACACTCTGTCAGTGGCTGGTTTATTATTGATTCGGATTTCAAGAGCATCAGGAAGACTGTTAGGTTGTAGTGATTGAACTGGATTGCAATTCGGCCTAGATGGCAATAAGTAGTTTATATTTATTTAGTTCTTTATGCCTAGTGAAGCACTTTTATGCGTGATATTTAAGATCCATTTTACAGAAGAGGAAGCCACGGCTCTGAGAGGTTATGTAAATTTCCAAAGGGTCACATAGTTACTAAGAAGCTGGAGAGGAAATAAAATTTAGAGCTTACAACTGAATGCAGCATTCTCTCCAGGCTACCAGAAACTTCTCAAGTGACCCCAAACTCCAAGGGGCTAACCAGTATGCCTAAAGCATAAAAATATTTGAGCTACAAGGAAATACAAGGACTGTGTCTAGTCCCAACTCTTTGTTTTGAGGTTCAGAGAAACTACATGATGTGCTAGATCCCAAATTTAGGACATAATAGAGTTGAGATGAGAATTTTTCTTTTTCAGTTGCTGATCCAAGATCCCCTTGACCTTAGAATATGTTTACCAATTTTCACTCTACCAAGCACCTTCCCTTAAATTACTACCTGTACTTATCAGAACAGTTTTGTAAAACCAGAAAGGTGTCAGCCCATTTTACTGATGAGAAAACAGAGGCTTTGAAAGAATAGGAAACTTGTCCCGTAATATCTAGCTGGTAAGAGGTGACCTAGGTATCATGAACCTCCTTTTAATAATGGGTTAATTAATTTCCGATAAATTCTGCATTGTGTCCATGAAGTCGGGCATGAAGCCAGACCTTATGATTGCAAATCGAGTGCATTTGTGCCCTTTCTGCCCTGTGCCCCTCTTTTTCCCTGAGGCAGAGAAAGGGTGTCCCCTCCAGTTTTTTCCTGTCATTGTCTGAGTCTGATTGCATCCCTGGAGTTGCCATGGCAGCTGTGGCTGCAAGCCTGCTGTCCTCACCCTCAGACACCTGTTAACCTTCTGACCTTCCCCACAGATTTGCTCCATGGATCGCCTTCTATCCAGACAGTCCATTTATAGAAGGAGGACATCTCCTTATTGTTTGCGTCATGAACTGCTGGCTATGTCCCATCTTCCCTCACTTCTCATCTGTCATGCGGGCTTGTGTCAGAAGTAGGGTCAATTAACTTCCTACAGAGATGTTAACTTAGCAGACACAACTTGATTGATTTGTTTTAATGTGACCCATTTTTGCAATGAACATCCCAGGTAGGAGGGATAGCCAAGCCCGGGAACTGGGGTGAATGTCAAGATTGATTGCTCTTTTATTTTAGAAGAAACACAAAGTAAATAGTAGATAAGGGCAGACAGCAGATTTGTCTGATAGATTGGTGTCATCAAAAGCTTGAATGGTTGCTTCCTTTTTATAGTATTCCTGCTTTACAACATCAACCTCCACTTCTCCATGTCATCATCTTTCTCTTTAACAGCACCTGCTATATCTCAGGTACTGTTTTCACTATTCATCTAAGAGCTCAATCCAGAAACCAGTAATTATTCTTACTCTCACCTAGTCTAAATGGTCACAGCATTATGCTGGTTCTGCCTCTGAAATATTCTCAACCCCATCCTTTCTGCTACTTCCTAACCCACTGGCACCTGAGTACCCCTCCCAGTCTTATGTCTGTTCATTTCCATCTTTGAACTGATGCCAAACTCCTGCTTTCCCAGAATTTACTATAATGTTTCACATAGTTTTATCTTTTACATGCTCCCTTTGTCTGAAAGAATCTTTCCTTTTTTTATTGTTTCATGGACAACTCTTATTCATCTTTAAGAACCAGTTCAAATATTACAGCTTTAGATCAGTCTTCCTTTAGCCTTAGGTTGAATTGAATGGCACCACTGTACCTTATACTGGCCCTCTGTTATAGCAACTGTTCCACTGACGGACAATTATTTATTCACATGTTTGTTTCCCTTACTAGGTTTGAACTCTTCAGGAAGAGGAACCACATCCTATAGATCATTGTATCCCTATCACATTGCAAGGTGGTGGTGCATGGTAAGTTCTTACTAAACGTTTTGGAATTATATGCAATGATTGCCCCCAGATCCCACTGCCAGCAGAGACATAATAAGAGTTCTTTAGATGCAGAGCAGTTACTCCCTCCTGCCATGAAATTTTATACCTCTGATCTTTTGCACGGACTTCCTCTGCTTAAGTGACCTTATGACATTGTCACCTAAAACACCTGATGTACTCCTTAACTCAGCTCAAACATCTCTGCCTTCTTAAAGCTTTTCCTTACTTCCCACGGTGCAGTTACTCTTTCCTCAGAATTCTCACAGTTTGAACTATATTTCTGTCATTCTTTCTTTCATTGTAGTCAGTTGAATATTTTTTTAAATAAGCCTTTGAAAAAAATATTAGTAATCATGCAAATATTCATTCCTTCCACCCCATAAAATTAGCTGTGGCTTCTTTTGAATTTACAAAACATCTGCTTCTAATTCTGGTGCAGCATTTGTCTTAGCATTGTAATAGCCATTTATTTACATATCTGTAAGATTTTACGCTCCTTGAGGGAGGAATTGTGCTTTACTCATCTTGCTTTCCCTATTGCCCTGCAGAGAACCTGGCGCCTGGTGGGGCCTAACTTATTTGCCAAACTGAATTGGAAAGAACCAAAATACACATTTTTGATGATTTTATTTTATTTTATTCCTTGATTTTTCCAAAATAGCCACTGGGAGAAAGTAAAACAAAACAAAACAAAATACTATTGGTTGTGATTACATGACAACCAAAACATTTTTGAAAGAAAAACAAAGAGCCTGTATTAGTGATGTTTGTCACCAGAATGTCCCCAAAGCTCTAGTAAATACATCTCCTTGTAATATGACTCCTAGGCTGGTTACATTTACCCGGTGGTGGGATGTCACAGATAGACATTGCTTATACTTTCCTTGTAAAGTGACTTGATGGCTAGGAACCCCTGGTATTTATTCAAATATTCATGCTGATTCCCTAGCCTGCAGAATTCCCCGCAGGTGATTTTAGTGATTTATTAAATCAGAACTACGCTGTATCCTTTTTCACTTCAGGATAATCCAAAACACTTCACTAGTCTGTCAAGAACCACATAAGTTAAGGACATAAAGCTTAATTGTAGCAGACTATTATCACAAAGAGACAGTTTAGCATCGCAGTTAAGAGCATGGGCCCTGGAAGTAGACTCTGTATTCAAATCTCAGCGTTGCTGCTTTTTAACAGAGTAGGCTTTGCAAGTCACTTAACCACTTTTTCTCATCTGCAAAACTGGGCTGAATTTAGTGGTCTGGCATGAAGCTTAAATGAGTTAACTTTTGAAAAGTTCTTTGAACAGTGCATTGCACACACTGAGTGCGATGTAAGGATCTATTAGATAATTTCCTGCCTCTGAGGGGTTTTTGGCCTAGTTTTTCTGCCCACAATGTGCTTTTTCATCCTCATTCTTTAATTAAGAGCTTATTTCTAATTCATTTATATTTTAACCTTGAAGACGTCGATGACCAAGCCTACCCACAGTCACGTGTCCGCACTTGAACTGTACTCTAAGTCCATGGTAAACTCCATGAGACTCTTCATCCCATAACTATCTGTTGAGTGCTACATGAGTCAAGGCGTACCATTGGGTGCTTAGTGATGTGTCAGGTAAAACACATGGAACTCGAACTTTAAATCTTGTGTGCAAAGATGTACTGTAGGCAATTAGTTCAAACACAAGACAGAACTTGAAAAATGCCACAAGAAAGGTTCAAAGCAAATGCTATATGTGCAGGTGTACACTTATTTCTCCCCTACCCACAAAGTGTCTGGTAGGCAGTGGGAACTCAGAAATACTGTAGGTAAACCCAGTGAGTTTACTTTGGATTAAAAAGGGAGTTTTATTCAATAGTTTCCTGTGAACTTTGTCCAAAGCAGTAAAGAGCTAAAATAACCATGAATATCAAAGGTTTGCAAAGGCCCCAGTGACCTAGTGTAGAAAGTAGAGCCATTGTCTGAATGAGGGGAAGGGACTATGTTGAGATTGAGAGTGTGTGTTGTGTCCTTTGATGGTCTGAGTTGCCCTCCACAGAGTGGGTGATGTTCCGTTTAGTTGCACGTTTACAGTTTACAGTCAGCTCTGTATCCATGAATTCAACCAACTACAGATTGAAAATATTTTTTAAAAATCCAGAAAATTCCAAAGAGCAAAACTTGAATTTGCTGTGCACTGGCAACTATTTACATATCATTTATATTGTATTTACAAATATTTGTGTATCATTTACATTGTATTAGATATTATAAGTAGTCTAGAGATGATTTAAAGTATACAGGATGATATGTATAGGTTATATGCAAATATTATGCCACTTTTTAAATAAGGGACTTGAGCATCCACAGATTTTGGTGTCTGTTAGGGGGTCCTAGAACCAATCTCCCATGGATACCAAGGGACAGCTTCAACCTACACTGTCCAATAAAGTAGCCACTAATAACAGTGGCTAGTGAGCACTTGAACTGTGGCCATTTTGAGTTTATATGTCTGTTAAGTATAAAGGACACCCTGGATTTCAAAGACTTAGCCTGTGAAAAGAAGGCGGAATATCTTACTAACATTTTTATATTGATTGCATGTTAAAATGATAACATTGCAGATACAGTGGATTAGTAGAACATTATTAGAATAAATTTTGATTTTTTTTAATCTTTTTCAGTTGGCTACTAGGGAATTTAAAATTGCTTGTGTGGCTCACATTATATTTCTGTTGGACAGTGCTCCCTTAGAATATGATTTCCAAAGGCCACACACATTTACTGAACACATGTAACATGCTGGGCTCTACGCAAGTTGCTGATGATCAAAAGATAAATGAGATGAAGCTCACAGTCTAGAGAGAGAATAAGCACCTATCTGATACAGAGTAATGAGTGTTGTACTTGGGCAGCTGTATTATGTGGAAAAAAGATAATAGATTTGGGTCATATTGGGTTGAATTTGAATTACACTTCTTCCATCAGCTGGTTGAGTAAGTTCATTTGCATCTCTGATTCTCGATCTCCTTATCTGTATAGTGGTAATCCTTATATTTACCTTATTTATTTGTGTAGTATTTGCATAGCTCATAGTAGGTGTTTAATACAATGAGAGTTAATGTCATTCCATTTTATGATCAAAGTTCTAAGATGCTATGGGAGAAAATGAAGTGTCTATTATGTCCAGTGGTGATAAAGTAGGTGAGGTGAAGTTTGTGGAAAAATGTCATTTGATGAGGGTCATTAAGATCACTAAGAATGTGCCCATAGAAGAAAGGTGCCAAGAGTCAGTGATAATAATAAAACCTAATACTTAACATGCTGCTTATTGTGTACCAACTGCTGTTCTAAGCATTGCACTTGTGATACCCCATTTAAGCCTTTCAGAAATGCTATGTGTAGGCACTTGAATTATATTCACCTTTTACAGATGCAAAAAATGGGCACAAAGAAGTTAAGTAGCTTCTCCAATGCCACACACCTAAGAAGAGGCACTGAAGAGATTGGGCCCAGGTCCTTAGGCTCCAGAGTCCATGCTTGTGAGCACTCTGCTCTGCTTGCAAGAGAAACTGCCAAGAGCAGGGCCATGGGGGAGCCTGATGGACCTTCTACCATGGCTGGAATGTAGCATGTGGGAGGGTGGAGGCTGGAAGTGTGAGGGTGGCAATTGCCTAGTGGTGAGATTGAAGATATTAGTGAGGGTTTAGGAGTGATGGACTTTGATTGCCTTGCTAAGGAACCTGGATTTTATTCTATAAACAGTGGGGAGCCATGGGGACTTCTAAGTTGGAAGTGATATATATGATCAGAATTTTATTTTGAGAAGAGAATTCTAGTAGCATGGTAGGGTGTGCACAGGAGCAGATAGAGGCCAGAAGCAAGGAAGCTACTTTGGAGTGTATAAGAGTACTGTACCAGTCCAAGCAAGGCATGTTGATGACCGGAGCTAGGGTAGTGGCAGCAGGGATACACCCAAGAGGTAGAGCCCATGGACTTGGTAGTGAGAATCACATTGTGTAGTTCATTATAATATTTTATTAGTTCCTTCATCCCAGTTGTCCATTCTTGTTTTTAGCTGACATATGATTCTTGGTTTAAGATTGAATTTTTTCTTTTTTTAACTTTCTGTCTCTGAAATGGTCTTCACACTGTTATTTATATTGTAGAGATTATAACACATGATAATTATTATGCTTTAGGTTACAGGTCCATGTGAAATGCAGTGTGATTATTGTTCATCTGTATTTTTCCCTTAATGCTTAATGGTATATTTTTACTGGGCACCAATAATCATCTAATTGCTGTGCAGTTATTGAAATCAGATACAATGTTTTGTTAAAGATTACCCTAATTATGAGGCAAGTTTACTAGATACATTCTCTCTTTGCCTAGTTTTAGGCCTGTAAAATTTTTAAAAAGTAAAAGGTTGAATAGGCATTGAAATCTCAATACTCTCTCATTCAGCGCCCCTCTCATTTGACTGTTAGGGTAACCTTTGTACACAAATGGGCTGACTCTGATCACATTCACTGCTTTTATGAGACCTGGCAGCACAAGAACCTGTAATGATGCACTGAGGCATTCTGGGAAAACTATTGTTGCCTAAAATGAGGACTGTCTGATAGGACATATGACATTTGTGCTTTTGTTTCTAGCTAGATTTTCAGCCATTAAATTATTTTATCTCCTTCATTCATTATTTCTATGTTCTTGTTCAAATGTACATACACCCCATGGGTTTCTTAATGTTTTTTAAAAATAATTCTACTTAGAGTTTTGCTAATGTTTCTGAAATGGTAACAGCAGTTTAACCTACCATTTATTGAGCAAAAATTTGAATGTAATTTCATCAGTGGAAAATGTAACAATCCAAAAGAATGAATATGAAAATAGTCAAAGAATGATAATACAGTTTCTGTGGCTGGGCTAAGGTGTATTCCAAATCAATGTTGTACCCTTTACCCATTCCCGTTCACTCATGAGGTCCCGATCATATGGAAGGCATGCATTTTAAACTCACAGATCACTCACAGCTGAAAGGAAAAGGAAATATGTGGACTATCAGACTAAGGATCCCAAAAGATTTGATTAGCCGAGGCAATGGGTTCAAACCAAGATGTCATTTTAAAATGCCTTTACTTAGTTCCAAAAAACCAACCACACAAGTACACATTTGGAAAGAAGAGGCTTAGAGGCCATATGCAACAGAAATACACAAATCCAAACCATACACTTATAGTAGAGATGGCAACTTCAGACTAGTACTTTTAAAAATTGGTTGGTAAGGAAGGAGAAAAAATGGGGTGACAGCTCAAGAGAAGACTATTCTCTTATCTTCCACACCTTCCCTAAAAGAGTAGAGTTGTAGCATTAGGCTGAGGGGAGAGAGCAGTTGGATAGTGTAAGATCTAAGATGCTGGAAAAAGAAGAAAACCTGATTACCCTCTTCCATAGGGTGGGAGTGAGGTCAACTGGGGATGAAAGAGAGTGAGATTAAGACTATGTTGGGGAGATCGATCAAGATGGAGGAGTAGAAGGATGTGAGCTCACCTCCCCACATGAACACATCAAAAATACATCTACATGTGGAACAATTCTCACTGAAAACTAGAAACTGGCAGGACTCTTGTATCACCAAGGCTGTAAGAAAGATCCACACAATCAGGTAGGAAGTGAAGAAAGATATCAGGTTGGGACCTGTGTCCCTGGAAGGGGACTTGGAGGAAAAGAGAGAATGTACAGGCAAAGACCTGCCCTGGGGAGCAAGTGGTGAGAGACACAGATTGGGCACCACTATCCTGGTCTTCTGGGCAGGGGAGATGAGTCCCCTTGGCTGATTGGAGGACCACTAGAACTAACAGGAGGGCTCTGGGAAGCCTGGGCTCTGCTTGTGAGGAGCATGCATGCATTGGTTTGTCCCTTAGGTAGGGTAGAGAGGGCAGAGAAAAGACTGATTTAGTGGCTGTTGGCTTCTGGGTTTCCCATAACCACCGTGGGGTGCACCCCAACCCAAGCCGACTGAAATGTTCTGGTCCCATTCACTCTGTGTCATAGCTCAGCACCGAATCTGGGGCAGCCATGATGAGGGAGATGGCTTGGCCATGGGATACAGAGGCAGTCTGGTCCTGGGGCAGAGCCTGGATGGGGATGCAGCAGCCACTGTTGGCACTTACTCAACCAGTGCATCAGAAGCCACCCAGATCTCTGACAGTGGCTGCTCTACCATAGTTCACTTCCTAATGCATGTTGAGAGTCCACATGGGCTCCTACTGCCTTGCATTATGGCTTGAAACAGCGTGTGGGCAGAGGAGGCTGGGGGCAGTGATTGGCTGTGAGGTACAAAGACGACTTGCACCTGAGGCTGCACCTGAGCAGAAAGAGGGAAACAATTATGGGCATCTGCACAGGCAGCACATCAGAGACGACTCAGAACTCTGTCGCTGACACAGGCGGAGAGCCCACCTGGGCTTCCCCGCTTACTGCAGCACTCCCTGACTCTATGGCAAGGGCCCTTGTGCTGGGAGAGGGGAAAATATACACTTAAAAGGAACAAAGCCAGCTCAGGACTGACCCTCATGGCTTCTGCGCCAGCAACTCAGGATAAGCTCCACCCTTGATAAGGTGGTGACAGCCACTGAGTAGAGGCAAAGCCCTACCTCACACCCACTCCAACGCTAGCCTCTCCATCTCCAGCTTCACCCCCTACTAAGAAGATAGCTGCCAGAACACCCTGAGGAAAGGTGTGACTTGCATCCATGTCAAATCCAACTCTCCCACCAAAAGCACTGGGCACATTCAGTCTGTGTAAGGACATCCCACATAATAACACCACACCCTTTCAACACTGTAATAGATAACTTTTACCTACTTTCATAGAAGCAGAGAAAGTTAAGCAAAATGAAATAGCAGAGGAACTGCTCTCATTGAAAGAGCAAGAGAAAACCCCTAAAAAATAAATAATATAACAGAAATAAACAATCTACCAGATAAAGAATTGATAATAAATTCATTAACTTAATTAGGGTAAAGAATAGATGGACACAGTGAAATATTTAACTAGGAATTAGAATATATAAGAAAGACCCAATCATAAATGAATAATTCAATAACTGAAATAAAAAAACACACTAGAAGGAATGAATAGCAGACTAAGTGATACAGAAGAACACATAAGTGATCTGGAAGATAGAATAATGGAAATCACCCAATAAGAACAAGAAGAAGAAAAACAAATTAAAGAAATGGGAACAGTTTAAGAGATCTCTAGAATAACACAAAGCATACCAACATTATAAGGGGCCCAGGAGAAGACAGAGAAAAGAGTATTGAAAATGTATTTGAGGAAATTAGGCCTGAAAAAATCCTCAAACCTGAAGAAGGAAACAGATATTCAGATGCAGGAAGCGTAGAGGGTCCCAAACAAGATGAACTTAAACAGGCCTACACCAAGACATATCATAATTAAAATGGCAAAAGTTAGAGATAAAAAGAGAATTCTAAAGGCAGCAAAAGAAAAAGAGTCATATACAAGGGAATATCCATAAGGCTATCAGCTGATTTCTCTATGGAAACTTTTCAGATCAGAAGAGAGTGGCATGATATATTCAAAGAGCCAAAAGGAAAAACTTGCAACCTAAGATACTCTATCCAGCAGATTATCACTTAGAATCAAAAGAGAGAAAAAGAAAAAGAACTTCTCAGACAAGCAAATACTAAAAGAGTTTATCAATACTAAACCTACCCTAAAAGAAATGTTAAAGACTCATCTCTAAGTGGAAAAGAAGTAAAAATCTTTAGAAAAGGAAAAATCTCACTAGGAAAGGCAAATATATAGTAAGGACTGAGAATCAATCACTTAAATAAGCCAATACGAAAATTAAAAGACAAAAATTGTTAAAGCAGTAATAGCTACAACAAACAGTTAAGGGGTAAACATAAAGATGTACAATATGACATGAAAAACACAAAATGTGAAGGAGAGGAGTAAAAAAATGTAGATCTTTTGGAATATGTTTGAACTTAAATGACTACCAGTTTAAAACAAGTAGATATAGTTATAGGTCAACATATATAAATCCCATGATAACCACAAATCAGAAACCTACAACAGATGCACAAACGCTAAAAAGAAAGAAACATAAGCATGGTACTAAAGAAAATCATTGAACCACAATGGAAGAAACAAAAAGAAGAAATGAACAGAGAAGAACTACAAAACAACCAGAAAACAAGTAATAAAATGGCAATAATTACATGCTATTAATAGTTACTTTAAATGTCAATGGAGTAACGCTGACTGGAAAAAACAAAAACAAAGCCCCAAGACCCTTCAATATGCTATCTACAGGAGACTCACTTCAGAGCAAAAGACACACACAGATTGAAAGTGAGGGCATGGAGAAAGATATTTCATGCAAATAGAAACAACAAGAAAGTAGGGGTAGCAGTACACATATCAGACAAAATAGACTTTAAGACAAGAGCTATAACAAAAGTCAAAGAAAGGCATTGTATCATGATAAGGGATCAATACAAGAAGTGGACATTACACATTTTAACATATATGCACCCAATATAGGAGCACATAAATATATAAAGCAAGTACTAACAGATATAAAGGGAGAAACTGACAATAATACAATAATAGTAGGGGACCTTAACACCCCACTGACATCAATGGACAGATCATACAGACAGAAAATAAGTAAGGCAACAGTCGTCTTACATGACAAAATAGACCAGTTTAAATTAGTAGATACCTACAGGCCATTACATCCAAAAATAGCAGAATAGCAGAATACATTTTTTTTCCAAGTGCACATGGAATGTTCTTCAGGATAGAGTACATGCTAGGCCCCAAAACGAGTCTCAATAAATTTAAGAAGATAAAAATCATATCAAGCATTTTTCCAACCACAATGGTATGAAACTAGAAATCAATTACAGAAAAAAAGGGAAAACGTGGAGACTAAACAACATGCTGCTAAAAAAAACAAAAACAAAACAAAAACAATGGGTTGATGAAGAAATCAAAGAGGAAATCATAAAGTACCTTGAAACAAATTAAAATAGAAGCACAACTATTCAAAATCTATGGGATGAAGCAAAAGCAGTTCTAAGAGAGTTCATAGTGATACAGGCCTTCCTCAAGATAATCTCAAATAAACAACCTAACTTATCACCAAAATGAATTGGAAATAGCAGAATAAACAAAGCCCAAAGTAAGCAGAAGGAAGGAAATAATAAAGATCAGAGTGGAAATAAATAAAATAGATTTTTAAAAATAATTTAAAAATTCAATGAAACCAAGAGCTGGTTTTCTGAAAAGATAAAGAAAATTGATAAAACATTCAGCCAGGTTCACTAAGAAGAAAAAAGAGAGGACCCAAATAAACAAAATAAGAAATGAAAGAGGGGAAATAACAACCAATACCACAGAGGTACAAAAACTCATAATACCACAAACAGTTAAATGCTAACAAGTTGGACAACCCAAAAGAAATAGACAAGTTTCTAGAAACACAAAATCTGCTAAGACTGAATTAAGAAGAAACAGAATATTTGAAAAGACTGAACACTAGTAGTGAAACTGAATTTGTAATTATAAAACTCCCAGCAAACAGAAGTCCAAGACTGGACAATTTCACAGCAGAATTCTACCAAACATATAAAGAAGAGCTAATACCTATCTTCACAAACTATTCCAAATATTGAAGAGGATGGAACACTCCCAAATTCATTTTACAAGGCAATCATTACCCCAATACCAAAATGAAAGACACTGCAAAAAAGAGAATCACAGGCCAATATCTTTGATGAATATAGATGCAAAAATCCTCAACCAAATATTAGCAAACCAAATACAACAATATATAAAAAGGATCATACACCATGATTAAGTTGGATTTATTCCAGGGATGCATGGACGGTTCAGTATTTGCAAATCAATCAGTGTGTACACCATCTTAACAAAAAGAAGGATAAAAATCACATGATCACCTCAATAGACTCAGAAAAAGTACTTGACAAAATTCAAAATTGGGATGTTATTATCTCCTGATTGTATAAGTAACAAATGAGTGAATTAATAGTGCCTGGTTCATAGTTCTTTTTTCTTTTTCTTTTTTCTGTTGAGTTGTAGAAGTTCCTTATATGTTTTATTTTATTTCATTTGGGGGGGGTGGTGGGGTGCGAGGTAATTAGGTTTACTTATTTATTTATTTTTGGAGGAGGTACTGGGGGTTGAACCCAGGACCATGTACATGCTAAGTATGTGCTCCATCATTTGAGCTATACCCTCCCCAACCCATAGTTCTTATAATTTCACTCTAGTGAGCTCTTAGTTTCCTCTTCAATGCTATTTTCTTTCAGTGAGACAGTTGAACTGAGTCACAGTATTGCCATGTATTGTAAACAGCTCAGCTTCGTTACTGGGCTTAGGTGAATAAAAAGAATTTATTAGCATGCTTTGTGAACCTTGTATGGGATCCATTAAGCAAAAGGAACATAATATGCAAGATAATTCATCTTCATTATACTGCAGTAGGTGCGAAACATGTATCTAGAACACCTAAGTATACTAATGTGTAATATATTTCAACGAACTCCAGCATTTTATGTGTGTATCTTTAGAGTCAGAGAGACTTCTTTTGGGCACCTTGAGATTATGACAAAGTGTTAGAAATTGTGGACAACAATCTGGATTTAATGAACTATGTTTCTGTCTTCTGATTTTGGTAATTCCTATGAAAGGGTCAGTATTTCTTATTTATTGAGCATGTAGTATTTTTTTTAATTGTTAGGATACCATTTATTTTAGTCTGCTCTGCACTGGAGAATGCTCTGATCAATTCCTGAATCATCATGCCAGGTATTTTCATTGTATGTAGGACCTTCAAACTTGTAGGGCCAAGGTCATCTGTGGGCAAACCCTATGACCACCAATGGCTTCCCAATCTACATCTCCAGTCTACCTCTCTTTTGTGAGTTCTAGGTTGAATCTATAATTATCCACTTAATATTTTTGCTTGGATATCCCCCAACACATTCAAACTTCATTTTCCCCAAGCCAAATTTATTATCTTTTTTGCAAACTCAACTTCTTCTCTTAGCTGATTTGTAGAATACACCATCTATATAATGCCTGAATTCATACTCATCTTTTTATTCCTTTTGCCATTGTCCTAATTCAGATCCTCATCATGTGTGTCTTTGGCCACTGTGGTAGCCTGTCAACCACTTCTTACTTTCCAGTCTTCCTTTCCTTGAATCTACTCTACTCACAGATTAACCTGAACAATTTTTATAAATGACAAATCGGATCATACTTTCAGTTATTTCCTGTTGTTCACTAGGTAAATTCCAAACATTTTAGCATGAAGTGTAAACACGCGCACAATCTGTACCTAACACTTCTTTCCATGCATGTCTTCTGCCACGTCCCTGACCTTAGAGGGGTGCATCAGGTATCACTAGAGCGTATCAAAAGGGCACCTTACACCAGTGGAGGGTCTCCCTGGAGGACATGATGTCTGTGTTGAGTTAACAGGGTAAACAGGAGAGAGGCCCTGTAATGAGATGTATGCTACAAACTGTAATTATTTGTTTACATTGTTAAATAGCATTCATAGTGTTACCAGTCCAAACTTGTTCGCATGTCTCACAACAGGCCAGTAAATCAGCAGAAGAGGTTTGGGGGCAAGGAATAACAACTTTATTTGGAAAGCCAACAGACCAAGAAGATAAGGGACTAATATCATAGACTTCCATCTTACCCAAGCCAGAATTCAGGCTCCTTTTATACTAAACAGGGGTGGGGATGTGATTGGTTGTTGCAAACTTCTTGGTGTCAGAATCCTTTGTTCTTCAAGCTGTCCAGTAGGTCAGGTCACAAAGCTCCTGTGAACCTCCAACAAGACAAATATTATTTCTCTGTTCTGCAACTTTTTATCCTACATGAAAGGAAAAGTGTTATATCCTTAAAGGTCAAAGCCTTGAGAATGGGCTGTCCTGCATATTTCAGGCAATAGGCAACAGTCTTTTACAAAAGGTGCAGAACCAGCATGACTAAGCACAGGAAACAGAGCACAGGGTTAGAGCTAAAGGAACAGCTCTTATTCTTCCCTATTACAATACTAGGAAGCCTCATTTTTTCCACATCTTTATTGAGGTGTAATTGGGTTACAAAAAACTACACATAATTAATGAATACAATTTGGTGAGTTTGGACTTAAGTATATACTTGTGTTATTACCATCACCATAATTAAGGCAATAAACATTTCCATTACCTTTAAAAGTTTCCTTGTGTCCCTTTTTTGTATTAAGAACACAATGTGAAATCTACCCTCTTAAATTTTGAAGTGCACAATACCTTATTGTTAACTGTAGGCACAATGTTAAGCAATAGATCTCTAGAACTTATTTATCTTGTGTCACTGTAACTTTATACCCGTTGACAACAACTCTTCATATCCCACTCTCCTGTCTCTTGGTAATTTTCCTTCTGTTGTCTGCTTTCATGCTTTTGACTATTTTAGATACCTAATATAAGAGGAATCATGTAGTATTTGTTCTTCTTTGACTGACTTATGGAGAAATTGAAACTCTCGTACACTGTTGGTGGGAATGTAAAATGGTGCAGCCATTATGGAAAAATCTGTGAAGAGTCCTCAAAAAATTAAAAGCAAAACTACTATATAATCCAGCAATCCCTTCCGAGTATATATCCAAAAGGATTGAAAATCAGGATCTTGAAGAGATACTTGCACTCCGATGTTCATTGCTGCCTTATTCACAATAGTCAGCTTATGGAAACAATCCAAATATCCATGGACAGATGAATGGATAAAGAGATTATGGTATATACATATAAAAAAGGAGATCCTACCATATGTGACAATAGGGATGGACCTGGAAGGAAGCTTCACTTTTCTAATTTTTCCTAATTTTCATAAGTACTCATTTTAGTTGCTCTTTCTCTCTGTCAGACTATTCCAATTTTAAATGCCTTGGAGAATCTCTCTAGTCTAGTAGGATCCTCCTTATGGGATACAGGTATTTAGTGTTAGAGCCCAAGTTGCGTTATCTTTTCATTCAACACATAGTTGCTGAGTGTGTAGAAGTGCCAGGCATTGTACTACTTGCTGAAGATTTAATGGATAATAATGCTTCCATCGTCCCTGCCTTAATGGAACTTACAGTCTATGTGGGGAGGCTATTAGGAGCTCAGGATAAAGAATGCTAGGAAATAACAAATTTTAACTAATGTGATGGTGGGCACAAGAGGTTTCTTTGAAGAGGTGACACTGAACCTGAGATCTGAAGAATGAGATTGGTTTGTGGAGAAGAGCATTACTGGAGGGATTAACATGTATTAAGATTTGCGGAAGTGAGTGTGGTATGTTTGATGAGGAATGAAAGGAGCCAGTACGACTGGAGTATGCACTGGGGAAGTGCTGGGGGAATGATCTTCACTTTTAGGCACTCTTCCTGGCTACTACATTCAGAATAGACAAATGGAAGACAGGCAGGGGAACAGGGAGATCAGTTAGAAGGTTGTTGTAGTGGTCTAGGTTAGAGTTGATAGTGGACTGGATAACTGAGACATTAATAAAACAATCAGCGTCCATTTTGTCCCAGGCTTTTTGCCAGGGGTTTACATATGACAGGGTACCATCACTACCCATAAGGAACAAATCCTTTAGAAGAGGAGAAAGACTCAAAAACATCTCTTATAAGTCACACATGCTGTATTAGCAGCATGAAAAATGAGCTGCAGTGACTCAGAGAAAGGAAGGGTCATCCCTGCTGTAGCTACAATCAGCAGGCTTCGTGGCGGCAACGGCAGTAGCTGGGTCGTGGTCTCCAAGGTTGATAAGAGTTCACAGGTCGCACAAAGGTGTGAGAAACGTTCCCTGCTGTTGTCTTCTGTGGTAGGTGGCTGGAATTGAGGGCAAGTTCTCAGATCTTGGTTCTGAAGACCTGGAAACAGGCAGCAAAAGTTTGCAAAATGTGGCCAATTGTCTGTCTTTCACAGTTTAGTTCTTCTCAGCTTCAAGAGTAACAGATTTTGCCTGCCTTCTGATCTTTTCCATTTTCCTTACTTGACATAGTCATTGGCAAAGAGACCACTGCTAATGAAGTGGAGCTGACTTCATAACCCCTGATGATTTGGTGTGCTATTTTATGGCTTAAGTTTCCACTTTGTTTGGATGAGACCCAAAACAAAGAGTTGACTACTTCTGGTGATTAAAAGCTCCCTTGATGATTTTTAAAAGGGATTGTTCAAAGCTTTTAGTGCTGTAGAGAATTATACTTTGCTTCCCTAAAACTCCTCCAGCAATTGCGCATGGACGTGGCAGTCTTTCTTTCCTGCCGCCCTGCGCTACAGAGAATTTCTTTTTAAGATTAGCAGCCTTTTAGTAGGAGGTTAAATATCCTATATGTGTAATTTATAAAGCACTTGAGCTTTTTGTATGAAAGCATATTGGAAAGGTAAAATTATTATTACTTATATTGTTATTAGCTTATTTTTTTCCTGTTCTTGTATGAGACATTAGTTTCTGAGTTAAGAATTCAGAGAACTGTTGATCATAAAGATAAGAAATAGATTGGACCACCATGAAAATTAGGGATGATCTGCCTGAGTAGTGCATGATGTTTGTTTTTCCTTGAATGATATTTTTTGGTAAGTGTTGTGTCAATATTTTTTCTCAGTTTTTTATATAGACAGTATCCTGTAAATGGTGAGTTACTCACACACACAAACAGACACAGACACACACATACACACAAAATACCTAAACCAAATAAATACAATACCAAAATACAAATTATTTGAAACATCTATCTCACTTCTGCCCCCATACATCTAACAAATAAATAGCTGAATTATGTAATTGGAATTTTGATGTTTTTAATTAAGATACAGAAAGAAAATAATGAACTTTTGCCTCTCTGATTTCCATCAAAGAGCTTGTCCTAGATATTGGTACCCTGTCCAGCTTTAGAAATTCAGTATGCCTGGGGGGTAGGAAAGAGAATGGGAGCATAATACAAAGTTTGATTAATGTTTTAATCCCTTTAGGATAAAAAAATAATGGGTTAAATCAATCTTTTTTCAATTATTGTCACATTAATTAAAACATTCTAAGGTCTTTTAGATATATGTTTTGTATATTTATATTAGGATTAGAATTGACTGTATACAACAGAAAAACACCAAATAACAGGGACTTAAGTAAGAAAGAAGTTTATTTTTCAAGTAAAGTAGGATTTGATGCAGGTAGGTGTGGTCAGGACACTGAAGATGGCTGTTCTCTTGCTCTCTGTGCATCCCCTGCTCAACTAGTGCCTGCTTCACCTACACCCAATTCATGGGACTGACCTTCCTACATAATTGCCCCATCCCCCGGCTAGTGACTGTTCTTATCAAAGGGGCAGTTAGGGGTGTGCCCCTCTGCTGGTTTCCCTGGTAACCAATGAGCCAGCCTGACTTCAATTCCCCCTATAACTGGTAATCTCCTCTACCCACCAGGAGTAAATAAAGACTGCCACCATGCCCTGTCTGCCATCCCCGCATGTGGTGGAGTCGTTCCGGGACCTTGCTTCAGACACGTAATCTCCCCCTGTCCATTAAACCATTGACGTCTCTGGGCTCTTTCTTTGGTCTTGAAGCTGGGCAAGTATCAGTCGTGTAGACCTGTGAGGTGCAGCCCAACAATAGGGCTGCAACCCTACCTGGTTATTGTTTGCTCCCTGTTTATTGGGGCTCTAGGCTCCTTCGTCTTGTTGCTCTGTCATCCATAGCAGGTTGTTGCCTCTAGGTTCAAAATGGACATCATGTTTTCAGCCAATATATTAGATTTTCTGTTTATATTTTATCTATACTTCATTTTATATTCAGGAATTAGTCACACAATGGGGAGCCAGCTGAAAGGGAGACTAAGCAATATAGTTTTTGTGACAATGTACCCAGCCAAAATTTATTTTCTTACATTTAAGGACGATAGGGAGAATGGTATCAGAAGCCGGTTGGCAGTTTCTGTCACAGTATTCATTTTGGCTTGATTTGAATCTTTTTTTCCCCCTGAAGATGGAGAACTTGACTTGGTTTATATTTGGCTGATTTTATTGGGTGTAATGGATGTGGTGTGGTGCAGTGGAATGAGTACTGGAGTACTAGTTTCCACTTCCAGCCCAACATGACATTTGGCTTCAGTATTTCACTCTAAGTAGGGAGGTTTGTACTGTAGGCCCTCTAGGAATTCTTTCAATTTTTATTCCGTTATCTTTCCCAAAGTTTTACAACAAAAGTAAGTATGTATATTTATATACACACATTTGTATCTATATGACGCATAATTTAAAACCTGTTTCTACAGAAATAAAAGATGTACACATGACCACATTAGCAGAATGACTTAATTTTTTTTTCAATTTTTACATCTCTTGCTCTTAATAAAAACAACTGGAACTCGCATGGAAGTTAAAAAGCTGAAAGACAAGTTGTCCTCATTCAAACTGGAAGTCAACTTTTCATCCCAAAGAATAGGCCCCTCTGACATTTTTCATGTTTCCATTACTGTTGTGTTTTACTCATCACTGTCTATAGAAACACATGACCTGTCAGAATTGGAAGCTCTGTCCTTAAATATGTGATTGACAGAGTCCCTGATACTTTGGAATGCCTGAGTATATTAATGCTGGTCTTCTTAGGAAATAATAATATGGATAATTGCATGCTCTGTCTCTTGTTTCCTATTCATTTTCAACTGATCTGTGATTCTTTGTCCTAGGGCAGCTGCTATGCAGCACTAGGTAACTCTTCCAGGGGGAATTGCTATGTGCTGCTTGGTGGCTGCACAGGTCACACAGGTGTCCCCTTGAGGACACTGGGCAGCTATGCCTTTTCTAAAGTGTCCCAGTATGTTTTTATCAGAGTGATTCTGATGACATTAATGTTTCTAAAGAGAGTTAATAAAAAAAAGCAAAACAAAACAACAATAACAACAACAACAAAAATATTACCTGCATTTTCTTCCTAACTGTTGTAATGTTTAATCCTAAGAGGGGAGAAAAACCATAGAATGCTGTCATCCCTTTCAAATCCTAGATGGAATAAGGCGAAGGTACAAATAAACCAACAAAATGAGTAAAACTACTTTTTTTATGTAGTTGAAGCAAAAAAGATTATTGATCAGTTAGATAGTTTAGGTTGAACCATATGAAATGGCGATTTTTGTAGGTCCAAAAGGATTGGATACAGGCAATTCCTAATGGTTCAACCTAATAGTGGTTTCTGTTCTGTTTATACAATAGAAATCATTGACCTTAAAACTAACCCTTTGACACAACTTTGTAAAATGATTATAAATCAATAAAAAAAGTTAAAAAAAAAACTAATACTTTTTGAAATTTCTCCTTAGCAACATGTTTCCCTTGTAAAAGCATTTGGTTATTTGGTGATATTTTTAAATTCAAGGAAATACATATTTGTTATTGGTATTAAAGTAATATAGTTGAAAAAAATCTACCCACAAACACACTGTTCTTACATAACTATTTTATTTTCTATATTTCTTTCCCAACTTTATCCACATATTATATTGATAATTTCCAAGGTAAAAAAATTTTATATTTAAACCATACTTTTAAAAAGACTGCATAGATTTTTAAAAATTCAAATAAAGCCTCTCTGATCTTTAAATTTCTGAATCCATAAATGAACACACAGTACAATGGAGCTGAAACAAAGCCTTTACATAATGAAATCTGCTAGGATCTTTATTGTGGAAAATGACACCCTCTGATAGTCTCCAGTACTCTCCAAAGGCAAAAATAAATTTTACAAATTATCTTAACGAGCTGAGGGACATACGTTTCCATCAGGAATGATTGAGCAGCCACACCGTCAAGCCTGGGCGATTTGGGAGGAAACAAGATTCCTTCCCCCTCTTTGCTTGGAGATGACCCCTTCCAATGCCCCTGTCCATGGTCTGGAAGTCCTCAAGCAATTCTCCAGCTTGGGTTACCTCTTTCCAGGATTAAGGAAGATAAGGGGCACAGAACAAAAAGTGACAGGGAGGGCCAGGAAGGAGTAATTGTGGGGCTCATTGTGACTTGTTATTTCGTGACACTCCAGGGAACGCTGGCTGTGTCTGCTTTGGATGGCCGTGACCTCTTTTGGCTGTAGAGATCCTGACACCACCAGCTTCTACCTGCTGGCTTCAGGGGACTGGAACCTTATAAGGTAAATGCTAAGTGCCCCAGGTAGCCGACGTCTGACCTGGGTGGTTACTATGGAACCATTTGCCCAGCTGGTTACTAAGACAGGGAGGAGGAAAGAGAGGAAGAAAATTAGTCCAGGATGCAGAGCCCCTCCCCCTTCACTCTGGCTTCATTATGCTTTCAAATTTTAGATTCTGACCTGAGAAATAAAGTAATTCTCTAAAAACTAGGAATCCTCCGGATGTAAATAAAAGGTCCCGAATGGCATTTTAGTTTTTTTCCTGAATTGATATGCAAATTTCTAATTTACTTAAAGCACACTGTCATGCATTATAATAAAGTCTAATACATGCTTCCATGTAATTATGCGTAATAACTAGTGATCAGTGGGAGGAGAGGAGGGGAGAGGGGAATTGTGTTTCCAGCTGGCCCTCCACACCTGCAAATAACAGACAACTCCTTTCAGTGTAGAGGAAACAAGATAATGACAGTATGATATTAAATACAAACATTAATTCTTGGGAACAAAACATAAGGAAGAGGTCTATCAATTAAAATGTGTGATAGTGAGCAACTTAAATTACATTCTGCACCATCTTAAAGAAAAATAAGGACTAAGCAGAATGAAAACCTTAATTTGTTATTTACTGCAACATTTCTGATGCCATTATTTTTATTTTCCTTTTTGAATAAAAATATATGTGGGCCACTTGAATCCTATGTTGAGTTCCACTCTTCATGCTTATTTGGTTTGATTTAAGAGTCAAATTGCAATAGTGTTCTCTCTTGCTCTCTGAAAGGACAAGTCAGATTTTAGAGAGAAAAATCTCAGGAGCTCAGTGAAGACTCAGGTTGTAAGGAAACCAAACAATCTAAGAAATACTTCATGAACAGGAAAGTACAATCCCAATGTAAGAGAATGTTATTGTCCTGGCTGCTGTCAATGCAAGCTTTGTTATATGAGAGGTATAGAAAGGCATTTGCAGAAAGAATTTCTTAACATGTAGACGTGCATTTCCGTGTGTGAGGCAGTTTAACATAGAGATTAGGATTTTTCTAGTCATTCTGATTTGGTTTTGCTTCCTAGCTCTATTAATTATTAGCAGTGTGATCTTGGGCATGTTACTTAAGCTTCTCTAAGCCTCAGTTTCCACATCTGTAAAGCAGGAATAAAAATAACTTTAACTACTTGATAGCATTTTTGTAAGAATCATTTTTGTGAAATAACATATCTGTTATATACCAGGCTTAATTCTTGGGATCTATAGATGGTGCTTGTAAATAAATAATTTATTTGTCAATAAAGAATCTATTTTATAAGAATAATCATTTATATCAGAATGCAGGTTCTCCATGTTGGTTTATATGCATCAGAGGAAATGGTGGATCAATAGACTCCATGGGCTGCAAAAGTTTCTGGTGCATGTTTACATGTATCGTGGTATAGAGTAGTCAAGAATGAATGTCCACGTAGAGCAAAACAGGAGCCAGGTAGTCAAGGATTCAATTCTAGCCTTTTCACTTACTAATTCTATGATCTTGGGCACATTGGTTAACTTCTCTGGGTTACTCAGAGGGTGTCTGTCTGTCTGTCTATCTATCTATCTATCTATCAGATACATACATACAAGATGTATCAGCTCCACAAGCTACTTTTTACTTTCTGTTGACTTATGGGGAAATGGAAACACAGCCACCTTCCAGTTCCTGGGAAAGTAAATAGGCATTTCCCCTGGTTCCACCCCTTCTTGGCCCTACAGAGAGTAGCAGGATCTTTTACGTCTCTATTTAGGAGGCCATTAAGTTCCACTGGGGGAGGAATGTGAGACTTGTGGTATTGGAGATTTGGTAAGAGAGAGGGCAGAGGCATGAAAGGACAACAGGAGGTAGGAAGGTAAAAGGAAGAATGGAGATTTAGAAACTTGAACTCCATAGAGCCAAGTCTCCTAAAGCGCTAAGGCCAGAGGAACGGAGATAGTATTACCAGGAGTGTATTGTGAGAGATTCCAAAAGTGGATGGATTTCTGAATGCATCTCATCACTATAGCCTGGGAAACAGGTCACTTCAGGAGTAGACTCCTTGCTTGGCTTTAAGGGCTTCAATATTAATGCTTTGACCTCTGTGTAAATTTAATCTGTTCTGTGGTTTTGTGTCAACCCTTAGCCCACAAACCTTTGATGACTGAGTGAGGAAATATCTCAGCATCCAGGACACTGGACAGCTCCTGGATATTAAGATACAAAAAGGGATGGGAAAGATTAACTGTGGTAAAATTAGCCCTAGATTAAACATTTCTCTAGTGTTGCTAAATAAGATTGAAAGCAGGGTTTGCAAGGATCAAAGAATTTAAATGGAACTTGACTGTGTCCCAGAACAAACTTCAAGAATTAAAAACAATAACAGAATGTCCATCCCCAACAATGCAAAATTCACAAAGTTTAGCATTCAAAAAAATTACATGGCATGTAAAGGAGTAATGCAAACCATAATGAAGAAAAAAAATCAGTGAAGCACAACTGACCCCAAAATTATATGGATAAAAATCCTAGTAAACAAAGACATTAAAACAGTTATAACTATGTCCTTATATTCAAGAAGGTAGAAAAACCCTGAGCATGTTTAGGAGAAACATGGAACTTATAACAAAAGACATAAATCAAACTTTTGGAGGTGATAAAACATTTTTTTGTGTGAAAAATACACAGGATGAAATTAACAGAAGATTAGAAACTGCAGAATAAATTTTTTGGTGAACTTAAAGCCATAGTGATAGAAAATATCCAAAATGAAACAGAGAGGAAAAAAGGCTGAAAAATATAAACAGAGCACTGGTTAGACGAGGGAGATTTTTAAGCAGCCTAATATACAAAAACTTGAGACCTCAAAGGAGAGGACAGAGAGAGAGAGAGAAAGAGGGCAGGAAAATATTTTTTAAAAAGTCAGTTATTTCTGAATGTTATGAAAAATAGAAACTCACATATCGAAAAGTGTTAATAAATATCAAGCAAAACTGTACCAGGGCACATTATAATCAAATTGCTTAGAACTAGTGATAAAGAGAAAATCTTAAAGTAGCTGCAGAAAAAAAAGACATTATGTACAGAAGAACAACAGAATAGCAGCGGACTCTGCAGTGCTAACAATACAGGCATGAAGGCAGTGGAACAACTTCTTTCAGTACTGAAAGGAAAAACCTGCTAACGTAGAATTCTTACCCAGAGAAGTATCTATCAAAAGGGAAGGGGAAAAAAGTCTTCCAGACATACAAAAAATAAAATAACTCATCACCACCAGTCTTGTATTATGAAAAATATTAAAGAAAATCTTACAGGCAGAAGGAAAATAATATAAACAGAAATCTGTATCTACAAAATGTAATAAAGAGCACCAGAAATGGTAAATATGTTGGCAAATGTATAATATTTTCTTGTATTTTAAATCACTCAAAAAGATAATTGGCCATTTGATGGAAAAATCATTACAATGTATTTTGGGATTTATAACAAATGTAAAAATAAAATGTATGATACATTTACAAAATGAAAAAAACCGAAGGAGAAATGGAAATATAGTATTATAAGATTCTAATATTACATACAAAGTTAGATAATATTATCTGAATTCACATTTAAGTTAAATTTTTATAATGAAATACTAAAGTACTACTAAAAAACCTGTAGCTTATGTGCCAAAAGGAGAAAAATGGAATAATAAAAAAATACATTAAAAATAGGATGTAGAAAAAGAAAAAAATGGAACAAAGAATTGATGGGACAAATAGAAAATAAATATCAAGATTTTGGATTTAAATACAATTATATCAATAAGCACATTAAATTTCAATGAACTAAACCTCAAATAAAATGGAGAGGTTTCAAATTGGATAAAATGAAAGACCCAGCTATATACTGCCTGCAATATACATATTATAAATACAAAGACACAAATAGATTAAAAGAATAATGATGGAAACAAATATACCAGCTAAACTAATCAAAAGAAAGATGTTTAGTGTTTGACTAGATTTCAGAGCAAACAGAATGACCAGAGATAAAGAGCTTAGTTTAATAAAGATAAAGAGATAAATTTTTCAAAAGGACATATGTATGCTAAACATATTGAGGACATAAATATGCTAAGCATTTTGTGCTTATAAAAAATACATGAACCAAAAACTGATAAACTGTAAGAAAAAATAATCAAATTCACAAATATAGTGGAGATTTCAATACCCTTTCTCAATAATAGATTGCTGCAAATCAGTGAGCATTTAGAAGACTTTATTAGCACTGTCAACAACTTGGCCTTATTGACATTTATAAACTATTAACACCCACAAAAGCAGGATATGCATTCTTTTCAAGTGCACGTGGAACATTTACCAAGATAGACCATACTATAAACTGTAAACCAAATCTGAATAAATATCAAAATATTCAATTCACATAAAGCGTGTTCTCTGACCACATGGACTTTAAAAATCAGTAGCGCAAAACTCTGAAAAATCCTCAACTATTTTAAAACTAAATAATACACTTTTAAATAACTCATAAGCAAAATTAAAAGTATTTTAGACTGAATGAAAATAAGCCCCAACATTTCAAAATTTAGGGAGTGCAGATAAAGCAATGATTATGGGGACATTTCTAGCACTATGTATCTATACTGGAAAAGAAAGGCTGAAGTCAATGATCTAAGCTTCCATGTTATGATTCTACAATATAGAGTGCAAATTAAACCAAAAATAAGTACAAAAAAAGAGACAAGAAAGGGCAGAAATAAAAGGCATAAATAAATAGAATAGAAATGAGAAGAATCACCAAAACCAAAAGATGTTTCTTTGAGATTAATAAAATTGACAAACTCTTGCTAAACTGATCAAGAGAAAAAGAGAGAAGATGTAAGTCATCAATATTTAGAACAAGAAGGGGGCCATTAGTATAGGCATTATGGAAATTAAAGGGATAATTAGGGATTATTATTAACTTAATCCTAATAAATCTGATCACTTAGATAAAATGATCAAATTCCTTGAAAGACACAAACTATCTAAGGTTATTTAAAGAGAATTTGATAAACTTCAAAATCCCTGTATCTAGTATACAGTTTGTGTTTGTTGTTAAAACCTTCTCTGGAAGACAACTCAAGCCTGCATGGCTTCATGAGTGAGTTTAACTAAACATTCAACTAAGAGATAATGGAAAATCTACAGAAAGTACTCCTGAAAAATTAAGAGGAGAGAACACATCCTAACACATTCTGTGAGGCCATCATTACCCTGATACCAAAACCAGGCAAAGATAGTATGAGAAAGGAAAGCTAGTATCTCTCATGAACACAGCACATAGAAAAATTTTTATAAACATATGAAAGCTTCTTAACACCATTAGTCATTAGAAAAATGCAAGTTAAGATCACAATGAGATACCACTATGCATCTAGTAGAATGGATACAATTTTTATAAAGAAATTGAAAATGCCAAGTACTGGTGAGGATTCATCATTGGTGGGATTGTAAACTAGTATAGCCACTTTGGAGAACATCTTAGCAGTTTTTTATAAAGTTAAACTTACAGTTATCATACAATCTGGAGGTCCCATTCTTACGGGTTTACCCAAGTGAAATGAAAAACCATGTCCTCACAAAAACTTGTACACAAAAATTTATAGCCTCCTTATTTGTAATTACCTCAAACTGGAAGTAACCCAAATATCTCTCAATTGGTGAATGGATAAATAGATTGTGGTTTGTCCATCAAGTGAAACAGTACCCAGCAGGAAATAGGACTAAACTACTGAAACACAACATGTGAATGAATCCCAAATGCATTATGCTCAGTGATATATTGTATGATTCCCCTTATATGACATTTAAAAAAAAAAAACTGGGAAAGAAAATAGATCCGTGGTTGCTGACGGTGATGGGTGGGTGCAAGGGTTGACAGCAGAAGGACATGGGGAAACCTTTTGGCAGGATGGAACTGTTTTATATCTTGCTTGTAGCGGTTACACTGCTGTCTGTATTCATCAAAATGTGCAGAACTATACTGTAAACAGGGTGAATTTTATTGTACATAAATTGCAGCTTAAAATTTAAAAATGTGAAGAAAATTACTCTTAATTTTTAAATGAGGGTTGTATAAATGATCAGACAATTCCCTCTTTATTGAGAGGCAGAAAGGAAGACCATAATTAAAAGTGTTGTATTTGACAAGCAGGGACATGAGAGTGCACAGAAAATGGGTTCCAGTCTTTCCGAGCCAAGTAAGAGCGAGTGTCCTGAAAGGCTTTCTTTCTGGAGGAAAGAACTAGCAGCTCTTGCATTTGTTAGAAACCCTTCCCCATCCTTCAGTTCTTCAGACGCTGTGGCTGGTTCCTCATGATTAGCCTGAAAGGAAAGAAACCTTAGGCTACCTTTTTCACAGACAAGGACAATGGACTTCCTTTTTGTCCTTTCACGAAGGCTTCTGTTTCTCTTCTATCCTGTGTTCATAAGGGAAGCTGCCAAAAACAGCGGAAGGATCCTGAAACAGTATGTTGACATTGGTAAAGACTGATTTTGACATATTCTTCTGACAACCTTTTGATTAATTTTCTGCTTCATTAAAACCCTTGATTAAATTAAACGGTGTGTAGCAATATCCTTGACAGATTTTGTGTATTAGCAAACAAGGCCTCCAATTCCAAAGGCAGTGTCAGTGCAACGGCCCCCGCAGCCAGGTTAGTAATTTCTAGGAGCCTGTGGTCATGAAGGGACTGAACTTGCCTCTCGTCCAAAAGCCCAGTTGGATTTGGGCAGAGAAGCTGATGAGGATACAGAGGAAATCCTGTGTGGACTGGCTTCACCGTGCTGAGAGCCCAGCTCTCCCGTGTTGCCCATCCTCCACCCACCCCTCCCCTGCCTGCATCTGCTCTGCTTCACACAAGACATCACAGTGGAGTACAGTTAAACTCCTGAGCAGCTAATTCCTCCTACCATGTTTAATCCTCGATGTGTCCCTTTAACACTTACAGATATAGCTTTGTAGGCATGTTTTTATGTGATAGTTGAAAAATGAAGTGCCAGGGCTCATATCTTGAAAAATTCTAAAAATGATAAATTGATCATTTTTAAAGTTCCTCTTTCACCTCTCCCCATATGTTGGATTTAGCAGCACATATGCTGCCGTTGGCATGAAACGGGTCCCCGCATTGTGTAGAACTCCCAGCATGAGGGTGGGGGGAGCTAATACAAATCAAAAGTCCATAGAGTATATAAAAATTGACACTTATAAATCCGTACATTTATTCCTTAAGTCAAATTATTTTTTAAATTAAACACATTGACATTCAAATTTCACAGAAAAAATTTGAATTTTCTACCAGGTTCTTTTCTAACAGAACAACCTGACAGAGACAGGTTATGGGTTGCTCACAGTCTCCTGTATTTGTGTGTAGATGGGACTAACACCCTTTCTACCATTGTGATCACTGACATAAGCCAGATGCAGGCTTACAGATGTTTTCATAAACAAGAAGACTCTACCACTTTTCTTCACTCAGTAGCATCAAAACAAAATGCTAAGCTTCCTACCTTTTGGAGGGGCACCACGTGGGTTAGTTTATAGTTTTCATGTGAACTTACCTGTTTTGAATGAGTTAGTTGAGTTTCATCCGTTTGTTCATTCATTTGGAGTAGCAGAATTTAGTATCTACTACGTGCCACGCATGACCTGGAAATACAGAGATGAAAGACAGGATTTCTGTCTTCAAAAATGTTGCAGGTTGATTCACCAAGAGTAATCAAGGTTAGCATATGGGGGGTATGGGCATGCTTAGGAAACAAGATTCAGTGGATTTGGGGAGATGGTTGACAAAGTCATCCTGGAGTCCCCAGTGTGATGCTGAATCCTGATGAGTAAGAAGAAGACACCTGAGTTTAAGAGCCTTGGTGAAGTGCTGGAGGAGTGTCAGGAAGAGGAGCATGGTGCAGAGATGTAGCTGTACATCCAAAGCACAGAGATGCAAAGCAGCAAGTAAGAGCCTGGGGGCGAAGGACACATATGTGCTGTGGTCAAGGCCCAGCAGATTAGGGGAATAGTTCAAGGTGAAACTTGGAGAGGAAAGCAAAAACCAGTTCATGAAGTCTTGTGTGTGGCAAACTAAGAAATGTGAACTTACCTTGGGAACTTCGAGGAGCCACTGGAGTATTTTAGGGAGGGAGCTCATCTGGTTGGAATGTACTTGTCATAAAAGTATCACTGGTAGCAGTGTAGGGGAGTGAAATAAATTTGGGGTTGGAGGGTTAGGGACGGGAGGCAATGGAATGAGGTAATAGGAGGCTGAAGAATGTCCAGATTAGAAACAATGAAAGCTTGAACTAGGAGGAAAGAGAGGAGGGGGTTGCTTAACAAAAACTGTTGAATTTAATTGAAGGAACAAAAGGAGAGCTGCCATCAGCACTAGTCAAGGATATAGACCTCACGGAAAGGCTTTTAGAAAACGGTATCTCCTAAAGATAAAATATAAAACCATCTCCATGGTTACAGCACACAGCCTTGTATTGGGTGATCCCTATCACCGAACATATTATTTTACCTTGAACACTTTATTTTTACACGCACTAGATTTGTTTGGTAGGAGAGAGAGCGGCAGAAGGGGGTCTGAGGATGTTTGGTTGCTGTGTGGGAGATGTTAGGGTTTGTGCTGTGTGTGGAGCACTGGGCATTAACTCTTATAATTTTGACAAAAGTCTTTTGAAATAGTACTGTTGTCAATGCCACGTAAAATTTAAGGAAACTTGGACACAGAGAGATTTAGTAATTTGACTGACAGCCCACAGTAGCAGGATGAAGAACCAGGATTCCATCTCAAAAGTCTTTCTTTTTTTTAAAATCACCTTCTCTCATGATGCTTTTCTGTCATTTTCTCATGTTTTTCCACTGAAATGAGGATTCCACTCCTCATTTCATGATTCTATATCTACAACCTGAATAATAAAACAGATATAAGACCTTCAAGAAGATCTTTCAAGAATCAGCCTGGCATAGTAATTATGAACAAGGGCCATGGAGCCCAATTTCCTGAGTTTTTCCAAGGTCAGAGATTATTCCTCCTTCTCTGTGTCTCTTCTACCCCCCACAAGGATCACTCTCAAAATGAGCCATTATTTGTGGTAGGAGTGATGTCAACCTCAGGTATGTAGGGTTGAAACAAAGGCTGAAAATCATTGTCTTAGCCCCACAGCTTGTCAATGAGACAAGAGACCCAAAGAGCTTTAGGAAACTGCACAAGATCTCAGAGCAAGTAATTAACAGTATTGGGGCTGATAACTAGGTTTTCTTTAAACATGTTTAATGTTTCTTCCATGACATCATGTTGCCTCTCTCCTTACTATAAATCTCTCTTAAGTTTCTAAATTCAGTTGCCTGAGTTATAAAAAGTAAGTTAATGTAGATAAATCATTTTTTAAAACATTTGACTGAGAACAAAAGATTATGGCCAAATTAAAACCCTTAAAGGATTCAAGCTCTAAACTGATTACACTGCCATCTCCTCCCTGTAGATGGTTCAAAAAGAAAATCTATATCAAACCACAATATAAATGTGCGAAATCCAAAAAGGTTGTAATTTCTAATGCTGAATGACTTCTGTACCTTTTTTTCAAACATCAATACACAGTCCTCTTAAAAAACAAATCAGGATGTCTGGATGTGCTGTTGCTCTAAGTACGTTCCTACTCTTAGACTAGATCTGTTTCTGTCAAAGGAAAGAGACACAATGTCACCTGAACCCTGGACGTATGTAGCCTGGATGTCATATATGAATTAATCCTGCCTATATTCACTTGTTTCAATGTCTTTCTCTGAAATTATGGCATGCCAAATGCGTCCAATCACAGAGATTCTGATCTATAAATTAAACACACTACGGATTACTTTAAAAGACTTCTTTAGCCAGTTTTCTGGGCCACTAGTAAAGGATCGCACTCACGTAGTTCATTCTCAGAGTGGCAATGTGGTCAAAGAAGCGTGATTCAGCAACAAAGAAAGACATTTCAAAGAAACTCTAGTTTCTAATTGCATTGCTCGATCCCTGTAAAGAGGCTGGGAGGTTCTCTCAGAATCGTTTTATCTTTCTTTCATCTATTTCTCCCCACACATACCCAGCTGTTCCTGCCCCTCATTTTCATCTAAGCTTCCCTAAAGAATTCCGATCCAGCCTTAGCTCACATACTCATATCCTTAGACTAAATATTGCATTCCTACGCGATCACTGAAGCACAAAATCCAAGAGAAGCCTCCTGGCAAAAATGACTATCGTCAGAAGGTGAAGAGGGGAAGAGCTGCAGCAGAGAAAGAGACTCCCCTTGGTTGACTTTAAAAGGTAACCCTGGGAGCTCTCAGTCATTGATGGTGATTTGTTATATCCTAGCGTTGCTTTCTCTCCCCTTAATTCACAGCAAGATGTTTGATGGTAGGGGTTGCTTTCACCGTTAATGTTAATGTGACTGATGTTGTCCCCTCAGTACCTAACACCAGCTGCAGTGTTTAGAGAGCCCCCAGTAGTTCTTACCCACTTGAGGAAAAGAGGTTCTTGAAGAAATCCATAAATTTTACACCCGTTTTTCCCTGATTTTGACATTATCTTCTACAGGCAGACTACATTTTCTAATTTGTCTTTGGCAGACTTGTTCCCCATATCCTGAGGTGAAAGCCAGCATCAACAAAGTGTAGACCTTGGAAAGCCATACTCTTGACTTTGCAAAGAGTGTGAATGCATGGCTTTATTAAGCTGTATGTTCTGCTGCTTTGGAAGAGATTTTGGCTCCAGTCTTTGGTTAAGCTTTTAATACTAAGGAATGCCTTATTATTGGCAATCAATTTCCTTGACTTATAATAAGCTGGTAGAAATTATTCTCATTGACATGTTGTATTGCTTCGGTCAGGAATACAAATAGCTAAACAGAGGAGCAGTAGATTCAGGGAGACTTCTACTTAAGTTCTGCATTTGGGAAGTTAGTTTATTATTCTGAAAAAAAGACCTATACTCTTAGTTTTCAACTTTGGAAAACACTTAAAAGTAGTTTTTGTGCTGAGTTTATGGCCTGATCTCTCAATTTATAGATTGACGTGTCTTTGTGGATTTTTTTCCTGCAAGTTTGCCTATAATCCAGATTTTAGTAGAACAGAATCATTATTAAGTAATCATTATTATTTTCTTTAAAATGGAAATATGCAAATTGTTACAAAATAGACTGTGTGTGTGGGTTGGAAGAATTTATTATTAAAAACAATATTGTGTTAAAGTCATTAATAATGTGACAAAAACGTCACTATTAAAAATATTTATTGTCTACTTAGACAAAGAGAATTGGATGCTGAGTCAGAAGACCCCAGCCCCCAAGTAGCCAGGTCATTTGGAACAAGTAATGACCTATTACTTAATGAAATTTGTAGTGCTTCATTCTATAATAAACCACCCTTAACATCCCTCCAAAACTCTGATCAGAGTAAGAGTACATGGAATATTGTCTAATAAAATCATTGAAAGAAAGATCACTGAGGGTTGGGGAATGATAGAAAATGGAATCAGGCAGATGTGCTTTCAATGTCATGCCATGTGGTAGCTCTGTGGGCTGAGACTTGGTTAATTTATTTAATCTCCAAACCTCAGCACAAGTTTTTCTCCCTTAAAATAACAATAATTAACAAACCCAATGGCCATTCTTTGAGCATCTACTATCTTAGATATGCCCCACGTATATTCTTTCAGAAAAATTCTGTCAAGTCTCTATTATTTATATGCAAATTTAAAAGCTTGAATCTCAGAGATGTTAAATAATTTGTCCCTGGGGACATAGCTAGTAAGCAGCAGTTTGGAGGTTCAAATCCAGGTCTGCTTGATTTCAAAGATTATGGTCCCTGTTGGCCACCCCATTCTCCCTCTTGTAAGGAGTGAAAGCAGCTCACATTTGCAAACATGTTCAGGATGGAAAAGAAAACTTAGCACATACATAAGACCATCTCACAAGGGAAAGTGGGAACACAAGCCACTAAATCACTTCACTGGAGCTCAGGGAATCAGAACACTAAGCGACCTAACCGCTTAAGACTTTGTAAATGCAGAGAACTCACGTCCCAGGGAAGGATCATCTGTTCGTTATTTTGAAGGAGATGCTGACCTTTTAGGTATACATCAGAGACAAGCCACCAAACAGATAGGCACAGACTACAATATCTGTAGTAGAAGTTCTTTTGCTCAGTGAGCAAGCTCTTTGGTCCTATTGTATCCGGACAGGATTCTGAAGCTTTTAATCACAATTTTATCAAACACAGAGCATAGTAGCCTAGAACCTTGGACTGCTTAGGGCATTTTGGAATCATCTGAGTCAATATTCTCATTTTGTTGATTAGGACACTGAGGTTCAGAGAGGTTAAGGGACTCATCCTGACTTATACACACAATTAATTCTGTGTATTTTGGCTCAAGTGGCCTACTTATTGATGTCATCCAATGCCTCCTCTCTGTGATGAACTGACAAATATCTGAGCACAGAGACTACACTGTAGTCTTTGTTTTAATCTCATACTCTTGGGCACAGGACTGGATCTGTGGTAGTTATATAATATAAAGTAGTGGGTTCAAATGGAAGATCTGTAGCAATGAATGCAGCAATGAATGCTTCAGCTCCTTTTTTTTTTTAATGATAAGCAGGACAAGGAAAAAAAAAATACTGAACAAGAAAGGTCTGCCAGAGCATGTCAGATGTGGTTATGTTCTGGTTAGGGGTTAACTGGAACACTCCTGGATATCACCCTAAGAAATTAACAACCTTTATCAAGAGAAGCAATTTTGACCAGATTATGTTCTTATTCTAGCTAAATGTCCTGCATCTTTCCTTTCATTCCCTCTTTCTTTTGACATCGGAATGATTCTACCACCTGCACTATTTATCCAATCAGAATGTTGTTGTCTTTGGTCTGAGATCCAAAAATACTTTGCTCTTTGTTCTTAGCCCATGTTCTCATAAACTGCAGGTGCTTCACTCTGCCCCGTGGCATTTTGCTGTTGTTTTGTTTCTGACCTGACTTCCACAACTTACTCTAGCTCTGCCCTGCTTCACACAATGACCAAAGAGGGAGGAGACAGCCACTGTGCCAGGCCGAGCAGTTGAGAAGGCTGTAATTAGAGAGGAGTTATTTCTTCTATTAAAACAAACACATTCCCCAAGATTTTAGCAAGAAACAGCTCAATGAACTCACCAGAAGGACAGGAATACAGGCAGGGATTTTTTTTTTTTTTTGGTTAACTTTTAAAATAAATATTTGTTGCACCCCCCTCCCAATTATTGTTGGTGATAGGTTGATAGGATTGATGTTGAAAAGTCCTGTCTGCAGTCAGCTTAGGGTGGAGTGAGCAAACGAGCATGGTGGCAGGGACTGGCTAGATGTCCAACAATCCCATTTCTGTTACAGGCAACTCAGGAAAACTACACGTTTCAGCTTCCTTTATGCTGTTGAGTTGGGACCTAGTGTCCAGTTCTGGCTAGTGGAATGTTGGCAGACATGATCTCTAGGCCTAGTCTTAAAGTGTAACTTTATTTTCAAAGTTCATGCGTTTGATCATGTGACGATGTGGTCATGTAGTCATCTGATGATGAACTTACATGACAGGAGGTACCTGGATAGCTCAGTCATTGCCTGGAAATGAGCTACCCAAGAGAGCCACCCAACTTTTATTGGATTATGAATTGAGTGAGAAGGAAACCTTTGCTGTGTTAATTTAAGCCACTGGAATTTGGTTATTTGTTACCATGGCATAATCTATACTATATATGATTATAAAACTATGGAATTGCTTACCATTGAGATTTTTTCCCAAATGCTATGCTGTCACCAAGAGATTACCTCTGTTATCCTGGGGAATTACTGGATACTTTCTATAAGGAGACATGTATGAGATAAGTTTTAAAAGACTTGATTCCCTAACATTTTCATGTATCTCTTTTGATTTTCCCTTTATATATCCAGCTTCCTCTAATTGAAATAGAAAGAGGAATGTTCAAACCAGGAAAAGATTGCATGTGAATTAATATCTTGGCCTTGTTTCAGGAATGAGTTCAGGAAGTCTAAATGTTCACTTTCATGTGGAAGGAGATTAGGGGTAATTATTTCATGAAGACGAGGAGCTGAGAAGGAACAGCATCAGACAGAGCATCTCTGAAATTATATCTGCTCTTTGGAGTTGGGGTAAAGTTAGGGTAGGATCAGATATCTGTGCTTTGGAAATTTTAAAAATTTGCTCTGGGTGTTATGTGCTGTCCTTAAGAATGTTTATGCACAAGGAGTAGTCTTAAGTGTACTGGCAACTGGGTCCACTGGTTGGAGCAGACTTCCTGCTATAGCAGTTGGATGGTACAAGATGAGTCTAGTTTGGGTTACTTATATGTATTTTGGAATATAATAAGTCCTAATATTCCAGGCACTGTTTTAAGCACTTTACAAATATTAACTTACTCAATACTCATAAATACCCTATGAAATGCTATCAGTATTTTTCTCACCTTAAAGACAAGGAAACTGAGGCATGGAGAGTTTAAGATTACACATTTCCCAAGATTATACACCTAGTAAGTGGTGGAACCAGCGTTGGAACCCAGGTTGTCTGAGTCTAGGTCCCAGACGTGTCACTGCTTTGCTATGATGATTTGTTTTGCTAATTAATAGTAGCACCAACCAACAACTACCATTTCTTGAGCTTACTAAGTGCCTGGCACTGTTCTAAATTAACTACATGCATTGTCTTTTTAATGCGCAAAACCAAACTATGAGTAGGCGCTACTGTTACTCCCACTGTACAGATAAGGAAACTGGAAGCAAGAGAGAAATAACTAGGAGGAGTTTAGTAACAAGGAAGGGCAGAAGCTGTGCTGGGATTCAGGCAGACTTGGGTCCAGAGCTTGAGTACTTTGCTGCTACAGCACATATCCTCTCAGTAGTTGGGGTGCAGGATTTTTCTGGCTGTGGATGCCAGAAAATTCCCTTGAAACCAGGAACCAGTGCTCTTCTACCCTTGCCTCTTCCTCCTTCTAGGTTACTTAGGAAGAAGGTAAGTCTAGGCTACTTTCTTGATCGAAATAATTTTCCTTAACTCATTGAACCTCTTGGCAGTTACTGGATTATCAATTCAAGTCCAAGTGAAAAGCCAGATTTTCCACTGAAAGCGTCTTCATTCCCCTAAGTTACAGTGGATTTCCTTTTTATTTGATGCTTCACTGGAAATAAAACATTGAGAAATTATCAGCAGTCTATTCTTACAGATGCCTTACAAGAACAAACTTCTAATGGCAACATGACATCTTTTATTTTTTGCTTTGTTGTCTTGGTTTCTAGGTTTTAGCTTTAGCTACAAGAGACAACTTGAAACATCTTGCACTATGTAGTAAACATCTGATAATATGTGCAAAACAGAAGTTTCTGGTACTCTGGTGATGACTTTTAACCTAGAGATAGGAAGAAAATATTACAAGCATTATGCAGTTAACATTGGTTAAAAGTAAGTTCTTACAGATGGGACATTCATTATGTTGCAGTACAGTGAATACTTTTTTCCCTTAGAAATTAGCTAATTATGTATATCAATTTTTTTTTTGTAATTTTAACACATTTTCTTCTTGGAATTTAATAAGGATTTTTGAAACGTGCATAACCTCATCACATATAATTGCCTAAAATAAACTGAAGCCAACAACAGATCAACAAATGCAATGAAAACAATTCAAAACAAAGCTTACTTTTAAATAAAACTTGTAGAAACATCTATGGAACCATTAATTTCATTATGACTCTGAATAATTCATTCAACCTCTCCCAGCCTGTTTCTTTTTATTCTGTGAAAGGAGGAAACTGTGCCCATTTAACAAAGATTAGATGGAATTATTTATATGAAAATATTAAGCACAGTGGATGATGAAGCAGGAGCTGTATTCAACTTCCCTCCTTCCTTTCCTCTCATTCCCCTTTTTTCTTCTTTTATTCCTCTCTGTGCCTTCAAGAAGTCTTCAGGGCACACTGCGGGATAGGGAGAAAAAAAAGAGATGAGGAGAAAGTGGGGCTTGTTTAGATAAGACTGGAATTATACTGAGAAACACTTCTTAAATGGCGATGCCCCTTAGCTGTTTCAGCACCAGGAGGAAGAGTGACAAGTTCTTAGGGGAAGCATCGCAGTGATCAGGATTCTGTGCAAAGTGGATTTATTCTCAGCTTGGACCCCTAACAGGAGGTAACTTTACTTGGCAAGGAAGATTAAACATCCTTCTTCCAACCATAGCAGGTATACTAATACTGAATATGCCAGAAGGAAAAAAGATTGAAACAGTGTAGCTGGGCAAGATTAATGAGGTAGAGTACTGGATCCAAAAGCCATTTTCGTTAGCAAGTAAAGCAAGTAATCAGCCGTAAGTAGTACTTACTGGAAGATGGCAAATTCTTCCACAGAAATAGTTTACTGAAGACAAAGACTACTTTGAACAAGCACATAATCAAAATCATGGACTTCCTGCAATCAGTAATAACTAAAGCGGAGTGTGGGCATCCTGGCAAATGACAGCGTGGATAATAAGATCAATCCTGGACCAGAATGATTTCCTTAGCCCCTATATTAGTTTTCTATTGCTGTGGAAGAAATTACTACACACATTTATTATCTTGAACTTTCCACGGGGTCAAGAGTCTGGGCACAGCTTAGCTGGGTCTCTTGCTCAGTCTCACAAGGCTCCAATCAGGGTATCAGTCTGGCTCTGTTCTCACGTGGAGGCTTGTCGGGGGGAGAATCTGCTTCTCATCTCATTTATGTTGTTGGCTGAATTTACTTCTTTGTGGCTTATGACTAAAACCCCATTTTCTGCTGTATGTAGGATGGAGGCTGCCCTTGGGTCCTAGCCAGGCGGACTTCCTCAGCATGGCTGCTCACTTCCTCAAGCCAATGAGAAGACTCTCTTACCTGAGGAAGGGCCCAGTCTCTCTTGTAAGGAGTCTCACCTGATTAAGTCAGAGCCACTCAGATGACCCCTTTTTGATTAACTCAAAAATAACTTTTATAGGACTTTAATTGCCTCTGCAAATCCTTTCACCTTTGCCTTATAATGTAACCTAATCAAGGAAGTGACATCTCATCACCTTTGACATGGTCCTTTGTTTGGAGGGAAGTCGCAGGTCCCACCCATGCTCGAGGAGAAGGGATGTGATTTCCAGGGGGCAGGAACATAGGCTCTGTCCTAGGATCTGTCCACTGCAGCCAAATTGGTTGAGGTTTATTGCTGGTTATGAGTAACTAGAGATAAGCTTAAGAATTCCTGTATACTCTTCACATTTGTATAATTTCATTCAATAAACTATATAACTTAGGTAATTTCACTCAACAAACTGTCTGGTAACAACATACAGCATAGGACTGATCATTACCAATGAGCCCTCTTTCATCTTTACATAGACTTAAGTTAATGGAATCCACAAAGGATCTGCATGTCTTTATTCATTCATTCAACAAATACCTGATGATCATTGACTGTAACTGGGGCCTTATTTAGGTGCTGGGCATATTACAGCAAACAAAAAGATTTAAAATAATTCATGTCCTCATGAACCATATATGTTAGAGAAGCAGAGAGACGATAAACCAGATGAATTAGTAAATATTTGCGTTGCGTTTGGTAGTTGGTACCTGCTAAGGAAAGGGGGTAGGTTGATATTTTCAAGTGTGTGGGCAGGGAAGGGATCTAAGAAGGTCATATGTGAGTAAAGACCTGAATAAATAAGGAAATAAGCCGTGAGAGCATTTGAGAGGTGAGCGTCCTGAGCAGGGAGAAGAGGAAGTGCAGGCCAGGGTATTGAAGACGTGTCCGGTGGGTTTGAGGCACAGCAAAGAGCTTGGAGTGGCTGCAGCTGAGTGAGCCAGGGAGCCCCACAGGTGACAGAGTGAGAGAGGAAAAGGGAGACTGAATCAAGCAGGGTTCTGTACATCTTTGTAAGAAATTTGTTGTTTTCTCTGGGATGGGAGCAATTGGAACATTTTAGACAGAAGAGGGACTTGATCTGATCTAAATTTTAACGGGGTCACCCTGGCAGCTGTGTTGAGAATGACTGAGGGCATTGAGAGTGAAACAGGGGAACCACTAAATAGAATACTGCGATGATTCAGGTGAGAGATGATGGTGTGGTTTGAACCAGCTGTGGAGGCATGAAAATGGATTTGTCAGAAGGTGAAACTGAAAGAATTTGCTGACACTTCATATGTAGGTTATAAAAGAAGGGCAGAAGACAAGAATTACTATATCCACATCTGTATGTATATTTATACACTAATTTATGTTATAATATTAATATGTCAGAATTTTTATATTAAGCTTACCACTTAGCCATCTTAATTGCTACATATCCTAGGTGAATGAATGTATATAATTCATATATATATGGTGGGGCTGCATTGAGCTTACTCTAATTCAGTTGTGTTTGGTAAAATAAAGAAATCCTGTAGAATGATAATTTGTATGTATATTCCTCATATACACTACATGCATTATTAAATACATTAGACATTCACATACACATGTTACTTTGTTGAGTTAAATACACAAAGCAATGTAAACTGTGCTTTATGGGCAATTTAAGAGATTTATCAAGCATAATTTTTAGTACATGCAGTTTTCACCTTTCAAATTGATTCTAGAATCCTACTCCTGAGAGAGAAGTGCCTTTGCTTTAAACCTGAACTGAGTGGCCCTTCCCTGATTTTAGCATCCACAGTTCTGGTGCCCAGGACTGACCGTGCAGCTGAGCAGCACTTCTCTGAGCACTGTGTCTTCCCGGGGCTGGCTCAGCCCCTCTGCGTGCTGCAGAGCAGAGGTGGGACGGACAGAGGGCTGCTTCCCGGGCCCGTCCTCTCTGACCACCACATCCTCTGCTGCCAGCGACAGTGGAATCTACTCAGTTCTGGTGGATTAGTAGAAAAACGGGGATTTTTAAACTCAAGATTTTACAAAATAATAAACCGTTCTAGTTCAAAATGACTGGTGATACTATAGATTGGGCTATACATATTTTGATAAAAATTATATTGACAATGTGGAAATGTGTGCGAAATAAACACGTTAATATTTATTTAATCCTAAGTGGCTACCCTTTCACCAGCTGTGTGGTCCCCTTCTAACGCTGGTTTCTCCTCCACGGATGATCGTTAGATCCTCTGTCATCTGTCCAGGAAGCGTGGCCTTTTGGGTGCACTAGAGCAGAGCAGTCTACCTGTTAGCAGTATTTCATTTGTAAATGAGAGAACATTTGGCCTAAATGGCTTAAATAAAGGGAAATTTACTGGCTCATGTAATTGAACAGCACAGAGGTAGGACTGACTGCAGGCACCATTTATGGTTCTCATGTTTCACTAGGCCTCCAGCTCTGCCTTTTGGCAAGTTCCTAGGATCTGAGTTTCGGCTTGTGTGGTTTGTCCTCATAGGCTCCATTCATAATAGATGCAAGGGCTCCTGGTTGTTCGAGACTGTGCCCAATACCACAAGCGTAGGAAGAGAAGTCTGTATCCCAGAACAAACTTGGGGCATTCTGATTGAATCAGTGTGGGTCACATTACCTGGGCTAACTCTATTGTCAGGCAAATGCAATCTATTGATTAGCTCAGGCCTGAATTTCTTGCCCATCCATGGAAGAATAACTTTGGCTGAGGAGTTGGAATAGGTTATTGGAATGTAGCTAATTCAGGCCCAGCCTGGATCTCTCTGGTCTGGGGACAATTCCCTGTTGCACCACATGGTGGAATAAAAATAGGTGGTATCTGAATAAAATTCATGGCATCTGAATGCAGATTAAGTGGAAACTGTTCAGTAGATGTCTAGGACATGTAGAAACTCAAATGTTTCATGTCTGGCTTGACTTGGGCCAAAGAAAAGGCTGTGCAGTGAGTGGTGCGTAGGTTTACATGCCAGGCAGCCCACTCCCGTCCACCGTGCCCCTCTTCCTCAGTTCTATTGCTGTGTCTATGGCACCCTCTACATCCTAACACATATGTTTATACCTAACTCCTTCCCTACATGAAAAACTACCTGATAATATTCATGAAGGGGAATGCCTGCCTTTGAGAACAGGAACTTGTGCATGTGTTCTGGGATTTTTGCTAGGACCCTGGCACAGGGCTCTGTGTCATTTTTACCGATTAGCTTTTTATAATAAAATTTGAGAGTTTCTCTATTTTGGCAGTTGCCTTTTTAAAATCTCTGTCTCTCTCTAGTGTTGGTTTTCTATTGCTGCCATAAGAACTTACCATACAACTTAGTGGCTTAAAATGACACTAATTTATTATCTTAAAGTTTTGTTGATCAAAATTCCATCACTGGTCTCACCTGGCTACAATCAAGATGCTGGGTGGACTGCATTTCTTTCTGGAGGCTCTAGGGGACAGCCTGTTTCTTTACTCATTCAGGTTGTGGGCACAGCCCCATTCCTTGCAGTGGTGCAACTGAGATCCTATTTTCTTGCTGGCTGTTAGGTGAGGTGGTTCCAAGTTTAGAGACCACCACATTCCTTGGCATGTGGCCCCTTAACTCCCTCTTCAAGGACAGCAACAGTAGATTGAGTCTTTCTCAAATCACATCTCTCTAACTCAGTGTGGAAGATTATCCATTCTTAAGGACTTGTATTATTAGGTAGCACCTACCCAAATAATCCAGGAAAACCTTGCCTCTTTAGTGGTCAGCTGATTAGCAACATTAATTTCCATCTGCAACTGAACAGATAAAATTATGTAACACAATTTTCCATATAGCATAACATATTCACAAATTTGAGGATTAGGATGCAGACATCTTGGGGGCCTAGTATTCTTCCTGTCTCCCTTCACACACATACACAACTGGCTCACATTCATTTCTCACCTCTTTCTCATTTAATTATTACAATTACTAATTTCATAAACCAATCCTTAATTTAAAATATGGATGAAACTCTTAGCCAGGAATTGGTGGAGTGAATTTCTGCTTTGGTCTTAGTCTTTAGTTTTGGCTTCCTTTGGTTGTTATTCTGGATTGTTATCATTGTACTTGACATAAGCGTTCATTGAACTGGCCACTGATTATATCAGGAATTACATCCCATTTGAAAAACTCTGGACTGTCTTTCTTCTCTCTGTAGTGTCATGGTTTTGAGGGTGCAAAAATAAATTCTAGGTTAAGTGCTGTCTCAGATCATATTAAAAAATAAACATTCCAGTGGTGCTTCCTGGTTCATGCTGTCAACTGTTTTTCCAAGTTCATGGTGGTTGAGATTTTGCTTTTTGAACTATTTCATGCCTATTTGCATGTTCACTTTGACCACATCACTTCCCTTTCCAGAGCTCTAAACTGACTTTGAATTGCAAATTGCATTCTATCTATTGACTGAGTTAAATGCTTACTCAGTTGCCTAGAGGAAAGAAATGTTTCTTTGAGCTGCTTGAACCCTAGTTATCTTTGGCCAAGACCCACTATATTTAAAAAGCCTATATATCCTGCTTGACATTCATGTTCACTCAAGATAATAATCAGTAATGTTTTGGGGATGGTACCATGCACCATGTATTTTGCATGCACTCTGCTTGAATTCCCATAATATCCCTACAGGGGTATGTGCTGTTGTCAGTTCTGTTTTACAGACAAGGAAGTAAAACAAGGAGGGTGAAGTCAGTTGTCCAAGGCCATATAGCGGTGAAGTGTCAGGACTGAAACTTCTGCTCACTAACAAGAATGCCTCTGCCCTTAACCATTAAGCTGTGAATGCCCCATGAAATTTAGTCCCTTTTAAAGTGGCAATTTTACTGTTAGTATGAGGGCATATGTCGATCAAATATTACTGTTGCTTTACTGGCAGGAAATTGAGTGCTATAGTTGCCCTAGTCAGATGTCTAATAGTCATAATTGCATAACTATCCTTCCATTTCCTCTTTCAGAGAAAGCGGTATCATGGCAGGTAACCAATTTTTATAGATTATCATAGTCTATACTTTCTGTTTCAGCTAATAGGGTTTTTTTTTTTTTTCCCACCTGTTGGACCATACTTTAGAATCTCTCCTATGATTGATTAGGGAAAAGTGTTTCTCTGTTTCCTTCTTAAAATTAGGAATGGCTCTGGGAAATGTTTAGGAAGATATATAAATTTCATATGCAAGACATTTTTATTGTCATTCAGAATTAATCATCTATGCCATATTCCAGTGCTAGCATTCATAGGATGCATTTATTTGGTGCCAATGTTAAAGCCGAAGATAACAAAGAAAGTGATAAAAAGAAAAAGAGTTCATTTCATTTCCTAAGATTCTTTAGGTAGGCTCTTACAGTTTTCATTTATTTTGCAGATCTGTTCAGCCAAAAATAAGCTATAATAATATCTTATGGTCCTTCTAAACTATTTCCAAGCTCTTGGAAATAGATGCAAGCCTTTATCATATGTGCAAAAAACGGTAGTTGGGAAATTATTAGATAATTAACCTGCTAAAGAGGTCCCTACCCCGTGTTTAACAGTCTAGCATCCAGAATGTCACCTTCACTCCCAGGGAGATGCTACAAGCCCATGCATATCTCAGTCTTGGAGAATAAGAAACAAAAACGTATCATGGAGAATCATGAGACATATAAGGAGAACAAGCCCTAGGAAGGAAAGGCACAAATAGAACATGCATGAAAGAGGATGTAGAATCAGTGGAACACATACAACAAAGATTTAAACTAAACATAGTCTTTGTTTTCATTGAGATAAAGGAGAATATGGGAAATATGAAGTAGATCAGATAGTTATGAAGAAATAACTCATGGAGTTAGAATTGAAAAATGCTATCTTTAAACTAAATTACTGCATGGATGCGTTGAATAATAAACTTAGGATAGCCGAAGAACAAACTAATGAACTATATGATCAAAGTGAAAAACTCTCCTGGAAGACATCAGGAAATGATAAATCATAAAGAGTGAAAGTGAGATTAAGGGAAAGGATAGAAGTAGAAATATCAATGGCTAACTAAAGGGACTTTCAGAATAAGTGCAAAGAATAAATGGCAAGTGAAAGAAGAAATAATGAACAATAACTTACCAGAATTGGACAGATATAAACCCTTAGGTGCTGATAGAATTGATAAGAAAAATCTATACTTAGATCCACTATAGTGACATTTGAGGACAAAACAGACAACAGTAACTTCAGACAAAGCAAGTGGTGACATCAGTCTTTTCAACAGTAACACTGGATACAAGAAGACAGTAATAAAATATCTTCACATTGTTGATGGAAAATAACTTTGAACGATTATCTATTGAACCTGTTATTTAAAGTTATCAGATATATCAAGGTCTCATAAAGTTCACTAAACAAGAGAGCCTCAATAAATTCCAAAAATTCAGTGTCATTCAGGACATGAAATATAGTTATAATTTAAGAAAATTAGGAATCAACAACAAAGCCTAAAGTTTAGACAGCATAGTAAACATAATGTTCATACTATTAAATGAAAAGGAGAATACAGCAAGGGAAGCTATAAAATATTTAGGCTAAATGGCAATGAAAGCACTTGTTAACACCTGTGGGATTCAGATTAGAAGGAAATTAATAACTTTGAAACAGTTATCAGAGAAGAAAAAGAACTATTGAAATAAATTAGCTTGGCATTCAAATTAAGAAGTGAGGTAAAGAGCAACAGAGTAAACCCTAAGAAACAAGAAAAAAAAATCATAAAGGCAAAGGTAGAATTGAATAAAATATTGCTACATTAAAAAATGAGAGAGAGTTCACAACTCCTGAAACTTGTTCTTTCAGAAGACAGATAAAACAGATAAAATGGCAGGACCTATATGAAAAAAAAGATAGGCTATTTAAATAAACAAAATGCAGACGGACAAGTTGAAGATAAATATACATATAGTACATATTTAAGACAAATACTTTATGATGTCACTTATATGTGGAATCTAAAAATGCCACACTTGTAGAAACAGAGAGTAGAATGGGAGTAGCATGGTGTTTACCAGGGGCTGAGGGGTTGGGGAACTGGGGAGATGTATGTCAAAGACTATAAACTTCCAGCTTGAAGAAGTTCTGAGGACTTAATGCACAGCACTGTGATTATAATTAGCAATAGTGTATTATACATTTAAAAGTTGCTAAGTGAGCAGATCTTAAATATTCTCACTGAAGAAAAGAAAATGATGTGATGGAGGTATTAGCTAAAACTACAGTGGTGATTATATAGCAACATGAAATTGTATTAAATCAACACATTGTATACCTTAAACTTATACACAATGTTATATGTCAACAATACTTCAGTAAAGCTGAATAATAAAATAAGATTTTGCAAATAATACTTGAATAAATTTTAAAATAAGTAACAGTAAGAGATAAGTTTTCCCTCAAGTGTCAAAAAAGGCAAAAATAAAGGAAAACTAGAATAGATTAATAACCACTAAAGTAATTGAAATAGATTTTCAAATTTTCCCTTATCCCCTAATCTCAGTAGTTTTGCATATAAATTCAATCTGTCAAAGACAAGATAATTTATTTCTTATACATATTATTACAGAAAAAATAATTAAAAAGAAAGTTTGAGCAGCTTTAAGTTAATAAGCTTAATAAACTATTAAGTTTATAGGCCAGTTCTATTAACGAGCAGACATGTAAATATCCAGAAGAAAATATTAGCTGAGCACAGCAAGGCATAATAATTGTATTATAATGTGATAGTATCTGTCCCCAAAATGCCAGGATGATTCAACTCAGAACAAAATCTATTATCTTGACAGGTGTGGACAAAGAACTGGATAAATGTCAACAATTATTCATGCTTAAAATTTTTACAAAATAAGCAATAGAAATTAACTTCCTTAACTTAAAAAAGACTTTTAAAAGGACCCTATAGGGAATAGGATTTCCTATTTAATGGAAATCGTTAGCTACATTAACCTTTAATGTAGGGAACAAGAAGACAGTGATTCCCATTCTTCTTGCTATCATTTAACCAGTTCCTACAGGCAGGCAATCAGGTCATCCTGGCTTGCCCAGGACTTGCCTAGATTAAGCACTGCGTCCTGGGAAACTCTTCAGTCCTAGGAAAACTTGGTTTGGCTGGATAGTCAAAGTATCAAAAGTGAAGTTCTGTGTCCTAGAAACCTTCTCAGACAGGCAAACAGGACAGTTGGTTAACCTACTGCTGGTCTTAACTAAAGCAGTGACACAAGAAAAAGACACATGAAGTATAAAGATTAGAAAAAAAGAGATAGAGTTTTTATTTTAAAGAGATAAATTTACATAAAATTATCAAAGTGCTAATACCAAGACAATGATACAAAACATGCTGAATCTAAACTTAGCAATAAAAATCAATTGGATTCATTAATAAACAACTAGAAATGTAGAATAATACCATTTATAAAAGCCACAGAAACCTGCATGTGAGTGTTTACAGCTGCTTTATTCAAAATAATCAGAAACTGGAAACAATGAAGATGTCCTTCATAGGTAAACAGATGAAAAGATTGTGATAGATTCATAAAAAGACGAGTATTCCATGTTAAGAAATGAGTGAGCAAGCAACAATAAGATATGAACGAATCTTAATAACATATTGCTAAGTGAAAGAAACCAGTCTGAAAAACCTATATGATGAGTGATTTTAGTTATATGATAATCTGGAAAGGGCAAAACTATAAAGATGGTACAAAGATCAGTGATTGCTAAGAGTTTGAGAAGAGGATGGAGGGTTGAATGGGTGAAGCCCAGGGTATTTTTTAAGGTGGTGAAACTATTATGTATGATTCTATAGTAGATACATGACACTATGCATTTGTCAAAACCCACAGACCTGAACTGCACATTAGTGAACCTGAATGTATGCACATTTAAAAATCGTTTAGGAGACTTGGAGATCCCATGATAAAATGCAGAATGTGGCAAAACAGAAAATAGTCTAAGTGTATTTCAAATTGTAAAACAACCTACTGAAGGGGTAAGGAGGAAAGGCACTGACCTAAGTAACTTTAGAATTGAGTCCAGTCCATAAGATGAAAGGAAAAAGAAGTTGCACATGTACATCATATTCTAGTTGATAAAATAGTTTATGACAGGGATACAGGTGAACAATTCTGGTACAGCTGTACATTTATATTTGGAGTAAAGCAATGAAGTAAATGGTGGATGGTGGTGGCCAGGATTTTCACTGTTGCAATGAGTGTTCACATATAAGCATGAGTAGGAGGCTAGAATGATATACGTGGTAATGGATTAGAGTTGGAACACTAGTGTAAACTCATGTTTAGCTCCATATTGATACAGATGGCTACATATAGAAATACTTATAGCTATTGTATATGTACTAGTTATTACACACATGTATTTCTTTGCTTTGTGCCCTGAAAGAGTCTAGTGGCAACAATATCCCAGGAACAGTGAGCGCCCCTAGCTCCCAGATTTTTGTTTCTAATACCATTCTTCAACAAAAGGAGCTAGAACTCATTAATGAAGTGGCTAATTCTAGTTCTGAGGCAGGATATACACAAGATGAACTTGGAGCATCAGTGCCAGAAAGTTAGATTGTGCTCAAGATAAAAATCCCACAGTCATTGGAGTATGTCAGAGGGATCAAGAACCAAATGAAAGAGTTCCCAGTGCCCAAAGCTGAAAACGGTTAGAGCAGCAAGGAATAAAAATAATCGGTTTACAATACAGGTGTAAAATAAATAGCCATGAGTCCATACCAGTATAAATAAATGATTGAATAAATAAATAAATGAGGGAGAAGAGACAGATCTCCTATGCAGAGGAATTCCAAATAGATAATTTATGTAGATATTTCACCCTCATAGATGTGGAGCGTAACTCTCCACTTATTAAGTGGGGCAGTGCTTAGTGACTTCCTTTCAAGAGTAATTTTGATTTGAGAAATCTAACAAACATTAACGAAGGCAGGTAATCAAACTTAACATCTGCTGGGTGAGGAAGTAGTAAGTCATACTGATAATGTATACTGGATGTGATGAAAACAGCGCTTTACTTCTGTGGTCTTATTCCCCAAAACATATAATCTCTTTCTAATCATGAAAAAATATCAGACAAATTCCAGTTGAAGGAGATTCTATAAAGTAGCTGATCAGTACTCCTCAAAACTGTCAAGGTTATAAAAGCAAGGAAAGGCTAAGAAATTGTCACAGACAAGAGGATCTTAAGGAAACATGACTTCTAAATTTAATGTATCTTGGATGAAATAGAAAAATAACATTAAGTAAAAAACTAAGGAAATCTGAAAAAAAGGCATAAACTTTAGTTAGTGATAATGCATTAATATTGGTTCATTAATTGTAACAAATGTACCACAGTAATGTAAGATATTAATAACAGTGAAAACATTATAGAGATATATGGGAACGCTGTACTAATTTTCTTAAAAATCTAAAGCTATTCTAAAATAAAGCATTTAGTAAAACATAAAGTTAGTGGTTTTCTCCCCACTATCCTGAGACCTTTTACTAGCTAGCTTATGTTCACTGAGTGTGAATCCTGATATTGTTATCCAGAAGCTTCTTTTTAATGCTTTTCCTTTTTCAGTGGACTCTTGGGAGTTTCTATTAATTTCAGAATATCAAGGGCAGGATAGCTCTCTTAAAGCTTTTGGTAAGCTATTTTTGGAAGAAAGATAAGAACTAGGGCCTATGAATGGAAGCTAAAGGGAGATAGACTTTGGTCCTTTGGAAGAAAATACTAGTGATTAAATGGGATGCAGATGAAATGGCCTGACTGAAGTTGACTTCTCATGTCTGGAAATTGTTTAAACAGAGACCTCTTTTAGATCTAGTATACGTGAAGGAGTAGATGAGATGCTAAATAACAAGGTTGGAATAGTCTTTTTTACTACAGTATTCTGGGTCCCTACTGAGTTAACAATCTGCTCCTGCAACCAAGACTGACTTCTCATTCACTCATTTATTCATCCAGCGAATATTTGTGAACCACGTACCAAATGGCTGATCCTTCCCCAAGCCTTAGGTATGCAGCATTGAATAAATAGAATGATCCCTTTCCCTAGTGCACTGAAACCAAAGCTTCCTTCTGTGGAACAGATCAGGGATAGTTCATAAAAGCCCTTTGTCAGCTAGTTTCAAAGACCACTCCTTTTGTCTTTAGTGCAGAAACATCCAAAAGAAATAAAATCCAAAGAGTTATTGACTGTAAAGTCCATGCAGATGCTTCAAGGACATCCTTTACTCTTATTAAACATTTTTTGGGGTTGGGGCAGGAGGAATCTGGTTTTGTTGGGCAGTACCTTCTTCCTGTGCCTAACCCAGGACATCATTCTCCCCAAGATAGATCTAAGAACCTAACAACGGCTGTGCTGAAGACAAAAATGTGTATAATTTAAAGAGAAGTGGGTCATTTAAAATTCTCATCTTCCTTGTGCCTATAAAGTTCATGCAATTTAGGGAAGATCATTCCTTTTAGTTCTGTTTTGGGGATAATAATTCTCCTTTGCAAGTAACCACAGATGTTCTCAACTGTTATGTAAAGTTCAAAAGGATGCAGGGTATTTCAGAAGTTTTGCTCATTCATTAATTTAGAGGTCAAAAAGAGGTCAACCCATCTAAAAAAAGGAGGCAATGTTTTATCTAGTGCCTACTATGTAAACTTTTTATTTATGGTTTAATTCACTACCTGTAACAATCCTTAGAGGCTCAAAGAGTTTAAATAATTTACTCATTTACTGAACTGTTAAGTGGAGGAGCTAGGCATCAAGCCCATTTGAATCTTGAGTTCTTGCCTCACAAGCAGATTTCTGAGTTTGATGAAAGACATCAGGAACTCTTTCACAAGGTTCTCTTGGCGTTCTAAGACAGATTAACTTGTTTTCTCTACAGATATTTCTTAGGACATCTTTCTGCTAGATGACTGGGGCACATTCCTGAATAAAATAGACATGGTTCTTGCAGTATGGAGCTTAGAACACTGTGGAAGAGCCAAACAGTAAACAAGTAAACAAATTTAATAAAACTGTGTAATAATAAATTATGAGATAAGGGCTTTAAGTAAGCTGAACAAGATGTTATGATAGCAATCAATGAGGCTGGGGAGAAGGTTTCACTTAAAGAAATTGATTGGTTAAAGTCCCTCCGGGCAATGGTGTAAACTGGTATTTAAGGATGAGCAATTGTCAGCTGTGAAAGGTCAGGGACAGAGTATTGTAGGAATAAATGCAAGACCAAATGTGTTTAACATTTAATTCTTTAGTATATTTTGAGTTAAATTTTGTATGAGATATGAGACTTAGGCTGATGTTCGTTTTTTCCCCCTATGGATGACCAGTTGTTCTGGTACTGTTTACTGAAAAGACTACCTTCCCTCTGTTGAATTGCTTTTGCACCTTTGTCAAGTCAGTTGGACTGATTTCTGGGTGTCGTGTTGGATTGATCTATGTGTCTACACCCTCACCCATACCACACGGTCTTGATTGCCAAAGCTACACAGTAAGCTGGGGTAGCTTGATATTGGGTAGACTGATTCCTTCCAATTTGTTCTTTTTCAAAATTATTTCAGTTATTCTATTTCCTTTGCCTTTTCATATACACTTTTGAATAATCTTATCTATATCTACAAAAAGTATTGCTTGGATTTTAGTAGGAAATGTGTTAAATTTACATATCAATTTGAAGGAGAACTGACATATTTGTTATATTGAATATTCCAATGCATAAACGCAGTATTTCACCCCATTTATTTAGATCTTTGATTTCTTTCATCAACATTTTGTAATTTTCAGCAAATTCTATACTTTTTTATTAGATATACATCTAAGTATTTCCTTCTTTTTGAGCAATTATAAATGATATTGTATTTAAAATTTTGGTCTCTATACATTTATTGCTTTTGTATAGAAGTACAATCGATTTTCATAAGTTTATCTTTTATCCTGCAACCTTGCTGAACTCATTTGTTAGTTCTAGGAGTATTTTTATAGACTCCTTAGATTTTCTACATAGGCAATCGTGTCATTGGAAATAGGGATTATTTTATTCTTCCTTTCTCATGTGTATAAATTACACTTTTTTGCTTTAATGTACAGGCTAGAACTTCCAGCACTATGTTGATTAAAGATAGTGAGAGCAAACTTCCTTGCCTTGTCCCCTAATCTTAGTGAAAAGCATTCAGTCTTTTACCATTAAGTATAATGTTTGCTGTAGCAGGTTTTCTGTAGATGTGCTTTATCAAGTTAGAGAAGTTTCCTTTTATTTTTTCTGAGAGTTTTTTGAATAAATGGGTATTGAATTTTGTCAAATGCTTTTTTCTGAATTGATTAGTGTGGCATGACTTTCTTTTACCTATTAATATGGTAGATTAATTGATTGATTTTTCAATGTTAAACCAGCCTTGTACCCTTCAAATAAATCCCATGTGATCATTATTTTTTTTTATTGCTAAATACTATTTGCTAATATTTTGTTAAGAATTTTTGCATCTGTATTCCTGAAGGATGCTGGTCTATAGTTTTAATTTTTGAGACACTCTGGTTTTGGTATCAGAGAATGCTTGATACTAGCTCCATAAAACGCGAGTGTTCTTTTCTATTTTCTGTTAGAGATTGTGTAAAATTTGAGTTAATTCTTCTTTAAATGCTTGCTAATTTTTTTCAGTGAGATAATTTGGGCCTGGAGATTTGTTTTATGATAGTTTCTAAATTATGAATTTAATGTCCTTAGTATTTAGAAATATTTAATATTGGGTGAGATGTGGTAGATTGTGTATGGGGTTTTTTTTTGGAGGACTTAGTATATTTTATTTAAGTATTAATGTCATATATGTAGAATTGTTATTGTATTCCCTTATCCTTTTGTTGTCTGAAGGATCTATCATGATATTATCTGTTTCATTTTTGATTTTGATAATTTGTGTCAACTTCCTTTTTTGCTTGATGGTCTTTGTATCATTTATTTTCTCTTTTGCCTGTTTTTAGTGTCCTTGATTTCTACTGTTACCTTTATTGTTCTCTTCTTTCTGTTTTCTCTAGATTTATTTTGCTTTTCCTTTTCTAGGTCCTTAAGGTAAATTGCTTAGGCTATTGATTTAAGACTTTCTCTCTTTTCTAACATATGAATTTAATGCCATAAATTTCTCAGCACTAGTTTTATGCTTCACAAATTTTAGTACACTATATTTTAATTTTTATTCTATTCAATGTATTTTTTATTTCCCTTGAGACTTCCTCTTTGATCCATGGATTATTTAGAATCATTTTATTTAGTTTTTGAGTCTTTGAAGATTTTCATTTCTTTCATCTTTTATTGATTTTTTAATTTGATTCCATTATGGTCAGTGAACACACACTATATGATTTCAGTGCCTTTAAATTTATTGCCAAGATATGATCTATCTTGGTGTATGTTCTATGATCACCTGAAAATAATGTATATTCTTTTGTTGTTGGGTGGAGTGCTTTATAAATGCTGATTAGATCTTGTTAGTTGGTGGTGTTGAGTTATATATGCTTACTGATTTTCTGTAGAGTTGTTCTCTCAGTTGTTGAAAGGAGTGTTGAAGACTCCAACTATGCTTATAGATTTTTCTATTTGTCTTTGCAATTATATCAGTTTTTGCTTCACATAATTTGTAGCTATGTTGTTTGGTGCATACACATGTAGGATTGCTATATCTTCTTGGTGTATTGACTCTTTTATCATTGTATAATGTCCCTCTCTGTTAATTTTCCTTTTTCTGAAGTTTAACTTACATGATATTAACATAGCAAATCCTACTCTTCTTTGATTGTTTGCTTATTTTTTGATTATTTTACTTTCAACCTCCCTATATCTTTATATTTGAATTGAATTCTTTGTACATAGTATATAGTTTGGTCATATTTTAAAATATGCCCTGTTAATCTGTCATTTTATTTTTGTATTTAGATCATTTTTGTTTACTATAATTATTGATATTTTAGATACTAAGCCTGACATTTGTTTTTATTTTTTATTTTTTCTCTCTGTTTTTGGTTTCTCTGTTTTCTTTTTCCTGGTTTCTTATAGGTTACTTGGAACAATTTTTAGAATTTATTTTGATTTATCTATAGTGTTTTTAAATATATCTCTTTGTATAGTTTTTTAGTGGTTGATCTGAGTATTATATAGACACAGTTTATCAGAGTCTACTGTTGTGATCATTTAACTAGTTTGAGTGAAGTATAGAAACCTTACCTCCCTTTATGTCCCTTCACTCTCTCCTTTATGATATAATTGTCTTAAATAATTCCTATACATATATTTGGGACTACATTAGTGTTATATTTTTTGCCTGAAAGAACAAATATAATTTAGAAAAGTAAAAAAAAAAGAGGGAAAGTCTATTGTATTTACCTATGTTTTTATTTATTATTTTTTCCCACTTTCCTTCCTACCATTCCCTTTTTCCTTTTCAATGTTCCAAGTTGTTCTTTAATAATTTTCCTTCTGTTTAGGGAATTTCTTTAACAATTTTATTAGGGTAGGTCTGCTGCCAACAAATTATCTTAATCTTTCTTAATCTGAGAATGTTTTGATTTCCCCTTTATCCTCAAAGTATATTATGCTGTATATAGGATTCTGGTTTGACAGTCTTATATTTTAGCCTTTGAAAATGCTATACCATGTCCTTCTGGCTTTCATGGTTTCTGATGAAAAATCTGTCATCATTTAAACTTCTTTCTCCTTATAAGTAAAATTTCATTTCTTTCTTGCTGCTTTCAAGTCTTTTTCTGTGTCTTTAACTTTTGGAATTTTGACTTTTATGTGTATTAGTGAGATTTATTTGAATTTGTCTTCTTTGGAATTTCCTTAGCTTCTTGAATCTGTAGGTTAGAGACATTTTCCAAATTTAGGATGTTTCAGCCATTACTTTTCCAAGTATTTTTTCAGTCCTGCTCTCTTTTTTCTCTCCTTCTTGGACTCTGGTGACAAAAGTCAGATATTTTGTCATAGTCCAAAAGGGCTGTGAGGCTCTGTTCATTTTCTTTCTCTCTACTGTTGAGATTCTATCTTCAATTTCACCGATTCTTTCCTCTGCCACTTCATTCTGCTACTGAGCTCACCCACTCAGGTTTTTTTTTTTTTTAATATTGATCATTGTATTTTTTTTTTTTGGTTTTAAAATTTTAATGTGGTTCTTCTATATATTCTATTTTTTACTGAGATTTTTTTTCATTTGTTTGAAGAATATTCATAATTGCTCATTGAAACATTTTTTTTTTTTACCATGACTGCTTCAAAATATTTATTAGATAATTCTAGCATCTTTGTCTTCTCAGAGTTAGCACGTATTGATTGTCTTTTTCATTCTGTTAGAGGTCTTCTTGGTTCTTGGTATAAATAGTTATTTTGGATTGAAACCTGGGCATTTTGGATATTATGTTATGAGACTCTGAATCTTATTTAAGGTCCTACTTTAGCTGATTTTATTGTATACTTATTTGGGAAGGAAAGGGCAGAGATGCTTAATTACTGTGAGGTGATGGTAGAATTCCAGGTTCCTATTGATACATCTGAAGATGAGGACTCCTAATTACTGCTGGGTGGGGTGGGAGTTCTGGTTCTTCATTAGGTCTCCACTGATGTCTTGCTGACTTGGAGGGTCTGGAGTGGCCTGTTACTAATCCCCATGTGGTCTCTACTGACACCATGGTGAGGGTAAGTTCATAGCTAGGTTGTGATTAAAATCTTGACTGTTCACTAGGTCTCTTCAGACACCCACCCCAGTGGGAAGGGAGAGAAATGCCTTTTTACTGTGGAATGGGGATGGGAATCCAAACTTCCCACTGATACTAAAGTGGGGCTTGGGTAACCACCTAAGAGGTCCATATGCAAAAATGAACTTTGATTCATACATACCTCACAACATAGATCAAAATTAACTCAAAATGGATCAAAGACTTAAATGTAAAAACTAAAATCATAAAATTTCTAGAAGAAAAGTGATGCAGTTTGTTTATGGCACTTATCCCTATCTAAAGTAGCCTAATTATCTATTTGCATGCTTACTTACCTATTAATGTTTTACTTATCATTAACTATCTCTTCCCTAGTTAAATGTACATTCCATGTATACATATCTAATAAAACATTTCAAACAGGAAGCCTTCAATAAATTTCTTAAGGTGAGTGAATGGGCCACAGATCAAAATGAGTTGTCTCCTAAAAAGCAATGGTGTGTGCAGATGTAGCAAACTGGAGCTGATGGGGGCTAAAAAAAATGGCATTCTCAGTCAAAATTTGCATTTAAATTATTTGGTCAAAACTTAGTGGCTTTAAAAAAAAACTAACTTTAATTGTGTAGAAAATCTTGTATGTACTATATACAGCATAAAGTGTTATTGTGGTAACAATAATATAATTTAAAAGGATTTTTCTGACTCTAATGTATTCTAAGATTATATTCTTTTTCAAAGGCACAAGTAGCAAACCCAGATGCTCCAATGTTGGTGGCTCTCAAATCACCCAATATTCAATTTTTAGCTTTAAAAATACAATGTCAGAAGGTTTAACACTAAATAAATTTGTCAGATTCTTGGTTTTCTATGGCTTTGCAATCAACTGGCTTTATTCTTGTTCTACTGTATTTAGTTTACCTACGAGATATTATCAGTTTGACCCACCATTTACACCATTACATTGGTGTTTGTAAGCTTGGCATGTGTTTATCTGTGTATCCTCTCTCATCAGAAAAATTTCTTCTAGTTAGCTGAGGCAGGATTTCTAACTATATAAGACAACAACATTGACTGGAATGCCAATAGGGGCAATGATTTTTGCAAATGAGTGCTAATTGTATAGTAATATTGTTCTACTATAGTGGGATCATGAAATATGTTTCCTCTCTCTAAACTACTGTGTTTAATTAACAGTAATTGCTTCTCTCTTTTTGGTCTCTTACTTCCCCCTCCACACCTTACATTTATTTTAAGATAAAAAGTTAGCACAATAAGATCCTTTTCTCTCATATCCCAATTCTTCTTACTGAGGCCAGGAAATGATTATGTGTACAGGAACTCAATAAGCAGAAGGGAGCCATTTTGTGATCATTTTCCTTTTGTTCTTAATGATTAATGAAACATTCCTTTGAAGAAAATGTAATCTTAGAGTATGCTAGAGTCAGAAAAAAACCTTTTAAATTATATTATTATTACCACAGTTATACTTTATGCTATATATAGTACATACATTTACTGCATTTAATACTTACACCAATTTGTACAAGAATTACCCTCATTTTACAGAAGAGGATATAGAAGCTCAGAGGGGTTAACCTTGCCCAAGGTTATACTGTGGATGTACATTTGAACTTTATCTCCCTAGTCCCAAATTCCACAGTTTCATTGTACTATACCACTTCACCAATCCCTACCCCTTTCCTTAAAAATATGGGGAGCAGAGACATGGATTTGGAGGCTGAGTTATTCAAGGCCACAGGAATATTTCATTTATGTATTTATTTAATGAATGTTTAATAAAAACACTCTTTGCAATGGACGGTGCTAATCACTGAAATGTATGTAGGCAAAGAGGAATAAGTTATAGTCTTGTTCTCCCTGTCTAAACAGTAATTTATAATTTTACTGGGGGAGGTGAATACCTACAAAATTAGGGAAAGGAAATGAATAAAGTGGGAGGAGTGGAGAAATTCCGGGTGTGGGCTGCATACAATAGTAACCCAACTTTCAAAATGAGAAAAGTGGGCCATTGTGTGTTCCATGATTAAATGCCTATCACAATGGTGTCACTGTGGCAGTCTTAAAAGTCACCCCAGGTTGAGGTCAGCTAAGACTGCAGACAAAAGGGTTTATTATTGTATCTGTTCTTAGTAGCCCAGTTGGCTGTAAAAGCAAAATAGTGTAGGGGCAATTAATTCCAAGACTAGCTCCCAAACCCAGGCCGCTAACAGTCAGTTCTGCACTTTTTCCCATATGCTTCCTTGTTGCAATAAATAGGACTCAAAACATTAGTTAGCAGGCAACTCTAACCTTAATAAGAACTTGAGAAAGCCTTAGACATATTCCTCAAATCATGCCAAGGAAAATCTACAAAATTGTTCATTATTTAAAGGCATGCGAAAATACCTTTGTGGGTAGCAAAATAATAGAGGTGTTTCCTCTGGAGGGATATTGGTGACCACACTCATCTCTACTAACGTTTGCTGAGCAAAACTGTTTTATCTTTCAGATTACAAACTATTTTATCCTAGTGGAAAGAATAAAAAAAAATAGGTATCATAGCAAAAAAGTGTTAAGACACAATTCTGAAGGGAGATTTTTTTTTTTTAAATTAGGAGTTTAATTCTATCCGTCAAACCCACTTTCCAACCTTCAGATGCTTTGCTGTATGCATGTTTCTCTGCGTTACTATACTTGATTCTGTACAAGTATTAAAACAGCTCAATTTTTAATTATTTTAAGAGCCAATTCTTTTGGCTCCAAATCTCATGCTCTACCCACTTTACCCCATTGTCTCATCTCATAACTGAGTAGGAGTTCTGCCCACTTTTCACATTCCATCTTTGTGGGTCTACTGACGCAAAAAGGTTTTTGTTGGAGCACAACTCTCTCCCAGGCTGGTTTATTTGTGGTACTATATGCTATGGCCAAAAGGCTATTTTCCAACAAAAATCGATAAAGTGTTTGAAAAGTCAACCTTATGAATAATTCCATTTTTTTTTTTTTTGGTGCTGATGGGGCTCATGGCATTTCTGTGCAAAGTGTCAGTGGGTGACCTTACTTCCATTTCCTGCAAATTTATCTTGTCTGCAGTATTTTGATCTGTTCAGCCTGAGTAGAAAAAAAAATCTTCATAGCAAAACACTCTCTCACACTAGAGACCGATTTGATTTCAGCTTCTTGTGAAGGTTTTTTTACCTCTGTATTGATGGAGGCCCTGTGAACTTCGTATTCCTAGTTGGTATTTATAGGCAATTTTACAGTCCATAGTTAGCATGAAAAGTAGGTGATCTAGAGAAAATATTTAAAAAAAATTTTTGAAGTTAATGCTTCTGTAACATTATAAGATTTATAACAGAAGAAAATATTTACAGAGATTTAATCAAGAGGCAACACTGGAAGGTTTAGGGTAACTGGCAACCAAACATGTGTTCAGGTTTCCAGGCAGAGTCACTTGAAGGTTGGCCTGGAAAAGATTAGTGAAATTTGGGTCCCAGCTCTGCCATATACCAGCTGTGTGACCTTGAGCAAATCACTTCATCTCTCTGTGCCAAGGGAAAATTTGAGCTATAAGCACAATCTCGTGGGTAGCTGAGTGATTCAATGAGATGATAAATGTGAGAATGCCTAGCTGACTATAAACTGCTTTGAAAATAAATAAGGCAAGATTAATAATAAATTTAAATATAAGTATACTGGATGTATCCATATGAGACCCGAATAGAAGAGGTTAAGCATGCTAATAATGATGGTAGCTTCATCAGAGTAATAATATTGGAGTTGGATGTTATGGAGGAAATAATAAAATGTGTCCTTTTGTTTTATTACTATTCCTTGTCAAATGAATCCTTTAAAAAGTGACATTTTCTTTTGTATGTGAATGACTTTATTTCTCTCCTGACTCAAACCTTGATTGTTCCTAAAGATGTGGCAGGGTGAAGACAAGCATGATTCTGAGGCCTGAAGCAGAGGCAGGAAGAGGGGGAGAGTCGAGAGCAGGTGATGGGGAAGAGACAGTGGACCCAGGCCCCAGTGTTTTCATTATACCCAAGCAAACATAACTGACATCTCTCAAATGAACTTAAACATTAACAGAAAAGACAGGTGTTTCAATTTGATAAGCAGTAGAACAGGTAAGTTAATTATTAACCTGAAAAGCCTTTTAATATTCTGAGCCATACCAACCCCCAGCAGTTAATTTATAGGCAACTTTACTGCCCCCTCATTGCAATAATAATTAAAAAATACATATAACTTTGTAATTTTCAAAGCACTTTCACATGCTTATCTCACTTGTTTTTCACAACAGCACTGTAAGGTGGGCAAGGGGAGCAGGAAGTGGGCAGAGACTTGCCTGAAGTCACGTAGACGACAGATATCCTATTGGTGTTCCTGAAGAAAAATGGTGTAATGGATTTCTTGATCCAAGAAAGGTATAAGGATAGCATATACCTAAATATTTTTACTTGGCCTTACTTTGTTTTCAAAGAAGTTGAAGTTCTAAGTTATAAAAATCATCACAGAAACAGCAGTGAAATTTTACAAACACAGTAAATTGAGAACTCAGAAAGTTTTATTACCAAATCCATTGACCTAGAATCTCAATTATAAATGGATTTACTGAAATTGCTGTGGCAGATATTTGCTTCCTCCAAATGAATCTTTCTTTCCTGCTTATTCTGAATCCAGCTTAATTCAGCAGTTCAAACATACTTACTGAACATCCGCTGTATGTGAGGGAACACAGCAGGTTTTGTGGATTCATGATTGACTAGGTTTTGAGAGAAGACTCTACATCAGTGCTAACACAACTTTTTACGATGACGGCAATCTGTTTATCTCTAGATCTGTGCTATCCAGCATGGTGGCCAGTAGATGCATGAGCCACTGAGTGCTTGACAGCTATAGTCAGGAGTAAGGAACTGAATTTTACATTTTTAAAAAATTTTAATTTATTTAAATTTAGATTAAATAGCCACATGTGTCGTATTGAGCACTGTAGCTCTAGATCAAACTCATAAAGACTGCCCTGGTGATGTTTTCTATGGAGAGCCTTTGGGGAAATTTCATTTTTAGATACATTTTATATGGCGCTGAGGGCACTGAAAAACCTTTTTCCCCACCTTTTTCTCCAACATACGTATCTTTGTTTTTACTGTGTTACTGCAGTTCTCCTCCTCCTCACCCTCACCCCACCCCCTCCCCTCTCCTCCTCCACCTCTTCCTTCTTCTTCTTCGCATCTGGTTTGAATGTCTGCTGATCTGGTTTGGCACTGTGACCACAGCTGTCTGCTCTGCTCTCTCCTCGTTAATTACCTGGGTTCAGAGCTTGGGGGTGGCTCCTTTGCACTTCTTGGGAACTTTGTAAAGAAAGATTCTATTGAAATCTATCTTTTAACAGAATTTCATTGTTTACTTGATACCTCTTCTCCTTCTTTCGGTAATGGTTAATCACGTGATTTTATCAGTCTTTTTCTGATTCCCTTGTAAGCATCCTCCCTTTCTAGCATGAGGACACAATGGCTGTTACAACAATAAAATCCATAATCTTAGCTTTGGCCCCCTTGGTTTTGCATAGTTTGCTGTGTGACTAGGGGAATCTGACACTTAGCTCTTGTTTTTCTGTTTTTTTATCTAGGTGACCTTGGTCCAATTGCATAATCTTCATGGGCCTCAATTTCCTTACCTGTACAATGAGATAGGCAAACAAGGGCATCTTCACAGGATTGTTATGGGGGGTGAAGGGCCATACCTGGCCTGAAGGGCCCTCAGTGAATGTTTCCTTTTATCTTCCCTTCCTCTGTTTAGCATACCTCTTCAACTAGGAAGAAGATCATTTAATTAGTGAGACTCCAAATACTCAAAGCTCCTCTGAAATGTGTTTTTGTCAGAGTAAATTGAGGGCTTACCCTGTTTCACATAGAGGCATTTGTGTTTGAAATTAGGACTGTATTTTGGCTGGTGCATCTCAACTCTTAGAAAATGGTTGTATTTACCAGGGATGTGGGGCTTCCCAGAGGTTAGTGGTGCTTTAATATTAGGAGATGTTAATGTTTTGTGAGGTCAAAGCAGCAAAAGGTGGGTATCTCTGTCTTATCCCTTAGTTTTTAGGGAACTGAACAAAACACTGAAGCTACTTCTTGAATTCTTAGACAGATGTTTCATGCCAAAACAAGATGTCATTTATTTGAATACACTCTTACCCCACTTAGAGATGTAGGCTTATAATGCTTAAATCTCCATCAAAAAGGGAGAATGAATTTACATATTAAATGTAGAGAGAATATAATACAGCAGTTCCCTCTTATCCGTGGGAATACATTTCTAAAACCCCCAGTGGATGCCTGAAGCCACAAACAGTACTAAGCCATATATATACTATGTTTTTTCCTATACATACGTACCTAAGATAATGTTGAATTTATGTATTTGGCACAGTAAGAGATTAACAACAATTACTACTAATAAAATAGAACAATAAACTAATAAAACATACGTGAATGTGGTCTCTCTGTGTCAAAAGATCTTACTGTACTCTACTCACACTTTTCTTCTTGCAGTGACATGAAGTGATGCAATACCTAAGTGATGAGATGAAGTGAGGTGCAAGATACAGGCACTGTGACCCAGCATTAGGCTACCACTGAGCTTCTGACACAGGGTCAGAAGAACGATCAACTGCTTTGGGTGACTCTGAGTCATCCAGAAATGATGATGCTGATGGTCGGATGTAAGGAGCAGATAATGTTAATGGTTGGGGATCCCAGGCTGGATGGAGCTGGATGGCTCAAGATTTTCATCCTGCAACTCAGAATGGCACCCAATATAAAACTTACGAATTATTTATTTTTGGAATTTTCCATATAATATTTTTGGACCATGGTTGATTGCCGATGACTATAATGACCAAAAGCAAAACCACAGATAAGGGGGACTACTGTAATTTAGTATTGGTGGAAAGAGCTTTATCAGAAATCAGGAGTCAAGTAAGCCTTGGTTTCTGCCACAAAACTAGCTCTGCAGCTTGGGGCATATGGGTCATGGAGCTGCTCTGGGCTTCAGGTTTCTGTCCTGACTGACATTTTAGGTTTAAATGATTCTTCAGGGGTTAAATTTCCATGTATATTTGTATAGCACTTTTTAGAGATTTATTTTCGATAATGTTAGCGATTTCCCATATGTATTTTCTCTACCTGGATCCTCTTCCCCTAGATATCCACAAAGGTTACCGCTTCACCTCCTTCAAGACTTTGTTGACGTCACCTTAGTGAGTTCTCTCCTGAGCCCTCTTTGAAAACTGCAGCTCCACCTCTTTCGTCACTCACCACTTCCCTTCCCTGCTTGTGTTTCTTCATGACACTTACCTGCCTTACAGTATACTTCACAATTTTCTTATTTATTATGTTTATGGTCTGTCTCTCCAGCCTAGAGTGTTAACTTCAAGATGGCAGACACTTTTGATGTTTTGGTTTCCACCTGCAATAAATCAGATACATAGCAGGGACTTACTATTTGTCGAGTGAATGAATGAAACGGTATATTCTCTCCTTGGGTTCTCAGATAATCTATGATAATGCTATAATTATAAATTTAAATTATAAATCTAATTTGTCAGTTTGAGTGTTTGAGTACTTATTTACAGTTCAGAAAAAAGGTATATGAGGGAAACCAAAAGGCACGGGTTCTGTTCCTGGTTTTGCTCTCAATCCGCTGTAGAGGTTTACCAGAAATTATTTAATAAATTCCCTACTTTAGAGCATTTTGATTGTCTACAAATTTCAAGGTTACCTTAGTTCTTAAGGGTGTGTTTTAACTCTGTGGAAATCCTTGAAGGCAGTGATCTTGTCCTGTTTATTCTTTTTATCCAGTGTAGTAAATATTAAAGTACCTTTTTGACAGATGAGAAGACTGAAGCTCTGAGGAATTAAGGAATTTGCCAGTAGCTCATACAGTTGGAAATAGCTGAACTGAACACTAAACCCAAGCATAACTGCAAATTCTGTTACTTCAGTTCCATCTGCATTCGATGGGTGAACAGAAAATATTTTCCCCCTAACTCTGTCTTTTTAATATGATTTTTAATACTATTTCAGCACTAAGGCTACCTGGGCTGCACCCACCTTTCTGAGGCCAGGTTTAATTTCCAGGCTTGTTCAGCCTCAGCAAAGGCAGGGGTGTGATAGAGCGCTAGGTTCAGGGAGCAGTGAGCCATGTCTTGTGTGTAGGTTATAGCAGGGAGGGCCGGGAGCTCAACCTGCAGCTGTAGTTTGGACATGTAGAAATCTCTGGAAGATTATGCTTGCAGTGTTTGTAAGCTGACCTCCTGGATAAGGGGCATGAATAGTCTATTAATTTACATGTGGAGTTCTAATGGGCAATCCAATTAGGCAGGGCACCTAATTGTTGTGCTTTGAGACACTCAGATCACCAGAGTACTGAAAGTGTTATTTCACTCACACACACTTACACAAACTCTGAGGCCTTGGACATGAATGCCTTTGCTGCATACTGATTAAATAAATACCCCTCCTTACATTTCAAGGTTACCATTTATATATGTTGGGTTTGATGATCTTAACTAATTTTTTAACTGATCATAAAATTAAAAAAGAACTTTAATTACTCTTATAAATAGTGTCTTATTGGAAGACTCAATTTTTTTAGCCGAGTAGACTTGGTCAAGTTGCTTAGTGCCTTTGAGTCCCAGATTTCTCCTGTGGAAAATGGAGATAATATGCCTATGAGTAAGTAAAAAAAATAAATGCACATAAATGCTGACTAATAAAAGGCACTCAGTAATATCATTATTGGTGTTATTTCAGTAGAAGGCCTCTTGTGCTGTGATATCAGGACTAGAAGGAGATGGCTTATTGGTTTATTGGCATATTCATTCATTATTCATCCATTCAACATTTATTTGTTGACTGTTTTCTGTGTGCCAACTTCATTGACCTTGTGCTCTGTGAGGAGACATGTATTAATTTTCAATAGTTGCTGTAACAAATTATCACAGCCTCAGTAGTTTAAAATAACACAAGTTTTTTAGCTTACAATAACATGTTTATTATCTTGTGATCTGTCAGTCGTAAGTCCACAGTGGGGATCACGGGCCAAAGTCAGGATGCAGCAGGGCTACGTGACTTCCTAGCAGCTCTGAGGAAGAGTCCACTTCCCTGTCTGTTCCATCTTCTAGAGGCTGCTCCCATCCCTTGGCTCATGGCCCATTTCCATCTCCCAGCCCAGCAATGACACGTCTTTCTGGCTGTTCTTCCATTGCCACATCTTTGATGCTGACCTCAGTCAGAAAAGGTTCTTCTTTTAAGGCCTCAGAAGTTTAAGGTAGGCCCACCTGGACACTCTCCCCATCTCAAGGTCTTTAACTTGAATCATGCCTGTAAAGTTCCTTTTCCATGTAAGGTAACACATAGTCACAGCTTCCAGGAATTAGGATATGGACCTCCTTGGGGGAGCGTTTTTCTGACTACCACAGGAAACACACTGTGAGTAAAACAACGTGAGCAGAGAAATGTGACTGTGTAGGGTGAGTCCGATAAAGGTTAAGAACGAAAGTGAAGCCGGCTAAGGGGAATACGGAGCTCCAGAGATGGGGAGGATTTCCGCTATGTGTGAAGTAGTCAGGTAAAGTCCTTACTGATAAGGTGACATTCGAGCAGACACTTGAATTTGTTTAAAGCAGAAAATTTTTAACAAATGAACCTACACTTTAAACATTTTTATTAAATGTATAATGCATAAACTGTATCTATTCACTAAACCTTTGATAAAGAGTTAAGCCAGACAGGACACTAATCAAGCATCATCTACAATTTCCCACTTACTTTTCTTTCACATGGACCAAGAGCCTAAAGACACTGACCAAAACCATTTGAATTCATAATCTTGTGGATTTTGACAATTTCTTACCAATATTTTATAGTTTTTTTAATGGCAGTTTTTTAGAAGTTAACTTGCCTGTTTTTATACTCATACTTTATTATTTTATATAAATATTTTAGTAAATTATGTAATTACAGTAACAGATACAACTGTAAATGGGGAGCATGTACAATTGACTTCTGATAAACATACCATTCAAATGATGGGAGAAGTGTATGGGTGTAGTGAGGAGTGGGGGCACCGCAGGCTATGGCTCAGTTTATGGAGGAAATGGGGACTAGCATTGTTTTATCTAACGTCTTGATTAAATGGTGGTCTTTTATAAAAGCTCCTATGGTATTACTAACTAACTTGAATTCAGTCAGACATAATATCCTATAATGTCATCATTTAAAAATTATGATGAAATGGTTTAGTAAATATTAGAGTTAAGGAGAAGAGTTTTTGTAGTGTAAAGCTAGATGTAGCCGCAGAACTGATTCGTTCAATATTTATTCCAAGAGACATTCTATTGAAGTGGTTTGGATGATGCCCAGTATGGCTAAATAGCTAGATTAATACCCCGGCTTTCACACTGAATCACTGAGCTCTGCGCAAGTCACTTGCTCTCTTTTTCTCAATTTTCTTACCTGGAAATTGGGAATAACAGTAGAATCTATCTCACAGGGTTGTAATGAATCTCAAGTGGGTTAATTCCTTTAAAGAGCTTAGAGAAGTACGTGGCGCGTAGTAATCCAGTGCTAAGTGTTAGCTATTATTATTAAGTAAACTGACATTAAAAATATTATTGGGTGTATGGAACTGTGAAAAATACCGTGAACATAGAGACCAGACAAAAAGATCTGTCTCCTGAGTTCATTTATAGTTGAGTGCTCTGTTTGTAATTGAGATCTTGTGGATATTACAGAGCATGAGAATCATCCGAGAAGTTCCAGGAAAATAACAGACATTGTCCACTTGAGAGTACCAGTTTGATAAGAGTTGAAGAGGGTATAAGCAACATTACTTTTAACAAGCATTCCAGATGGTCAGAGGGCTACTCTTGAGAAACCCTGATTGAAGCATCCATAGATTAAAGTTGAACTCTTCGACATCATGCTCATTTTGCATGAATACATATTTCCATTCTCTGTGGGATGTGGTTACTAGTGGCAGCTGAAAGTTCTCAGTATAACTGGAAGAAATTTTAAAAATGATTTAAGTTAAAGAGAAAAACTTTAAAGACATCAGAGACTTAGAGGAAGAACTGAGAAATTAATGAATCAAAATTCCAGAGGGGGATAATTATTCCAAGGTGAGATGATCTGTTTTTCTCTTGGAGTATTTGCAGTTCTGGATGTATGAGGAGGACCAGTCTGGCCAGATAGCATTTGTTGGGGAAAGAGAAGCTAGTCTAGATTTTAGGGTCATGCAGGGCAGAGGTGGTGAACTGGGGCCCGGGACATCTACTGAACTGTGAGACCCTGTGGATGGCTGGAGGAGTGGGGCATGAAGGTAAGGTCAAATTTTATAAAGGCAGAAAAGAATTTTCCATAACATTGCAGTACTTAGGAGCCTGCCTCAAATATATAAATGGTCTCCCAACAGGGACTGCTTGGTAAGAAGGATAAAATCTCTAGAGTGCAGAATTATTTCTTCTACAGGTTTTTTTTTTTTCTTTTTAAGAGAGAGAGAAAGAGAGAATGAGAATTATCAAAAAGATTAAAAAACATTTTAACATAGAAAGATTGAAATTAAGATGATGAGAAAAGAGAACATGTAAACACTATCAAAGGAAAGCTGATACAGTTATAAAATATTAAAATAAATTAGAGGCAAGAAGCACTATTAGAGATAAGAATATTTCAAAATGAAAAGGGAGTCATTCTAACAGTATGATATGTGAGTTATAAATCTGTATACATCAGTAATAGAACTCTAAAATACACGAGGCAAAAGTTAATAGAAAAGAATAGAGAAACCAATCATAACTGAGATTTTAACACACATATCTCAGTAGTTGATTTAAAACAACAAACATCTATACACTGCTTTGCTTTTAGTTTTCAGTGTGGAACGATCTGTTCCATGGTCACTCTGATTCTTGTTAAATACTTTTTTATGAGCCTCACTACTTTTTGAGGTAGTCCAATCCATGTCCAGAGAGCTCTGATCTAACTAGTGACTCAGGCAGTAATAATTGTAATTTCTGGAAGTGAAAGCACACAGCAATAATATATGTTCTGCCTGAGACTATCCAGTCACTTAGTGTCAGATCTGGGTTATAAATCCTGGTCTCAAGATTTGTAATTCAATTAAATTTTTTGAAATAAATGATACATTTTATCTGAGTGTATGAAAAACTCCTTGAAGGTGGGGACTTTGTCTTGCCCTTTTACAATATATATATTTAGAAAACTCACACATCACAGAACACGCTGGTGTTGGTGGTAAAGGAATAACAGGTGAAAACCCACTGCCCCTGTACCCAGGGGGAGTTCACAGCACTGTCTACTCACTGTGTGGTTGAGAAGAAACCCACTCAAACTCTCTGAGCCTAGCTTTTCCTAACTTAAATATGGATAATTCGTGGTGAATTTTATTCTGAGGCTAAAAAGCTATGCTATATTTAAAGATCTATATTTATGGTACAGGAATATAATGTGTATTAAATACATACTGCTTGATAAATACTTAATTTTTAATTAAGAGGCCTATGAAGAGTTAGTGATTTAATTATTAAATAAAAAAGGCTTTGAAACCCTTCAGTGAGGAAGACTGTACCAGCCTATGTATCAAGTCAAACTAGACTAATAGTAAATTCAACACTATTATTGTTTGTTAGAGAAGAACAACAAGTTTCATAGCAGTCACCCCTTATAAACACAACACACTTAGTATCTAAATGGTTTTTAGGCTGACCTTTATTCATTTATTTTTTAATGCTGTGAAATTTCTTCTTTCTTTTCCAAGTTTGAGTGGCTTATGATGAAACCGTTAATAAATATTTCCCTCTGTTGGAGTGATTTTTCAGCCCTTCCTGTCCAGAAAGCAGAGACCAATATGATAATAAGAGGGAACACAAACATATTCTCTCTCTGCGATATCTCTGGTCATAGGACAGGCTCATTAATGTTGTCATGGCAACCATCCCCTCACAGGTTACATGCTTGTAAGCTTCTACGAAGATGCAAATCTAGTTTAAACAAAGCAAGCTTACTCTAAAATGGCATGTCAACTTTCAAGGGTGAGGGCAGTGCTCCCAAGGATTTTATTTTTTTCCGTGTTCAACGTACTACTTAAAGAGCTTACTTCCTTGCATTGTCTTATACAATAATTTTTATTTTATCCAAAAGAGAAAAGATAAATAAAACTGGAATCTAAATAAAAGCTCTCCTTTCACATTTATTTGCTTTCTGGTACCACTTGTCTTATCATCCCTTAATGAGACAATGCAGATTGAAATGTCCAGAATTCAGTCAAAACAATATTCAACATGAACTCACAATTGAAGCCTTCTTCTCATCTTGGATCCATCCTTATTTTCTTGCCCATACAGTGTCAATGCTGACTACAATGCTATTATGAGCATTATAGTCCCAAAAGTGGGGGAGTTGGGATGAGAAAACCTACTGAGTCAGTTCCTTGGTGTTGGAAGTGGATCCTCTCCCTTCCAATCTGTACATCTTTGGCCTTGGCCCATAAAAGATAATGCGTCTGCTCCCTGTCCTCTTGTCCTCATAGTAGAGTATTGAAGTGACCATTTTACTTTTTTTTTTCCCACAGAGAAGAGAAACAGCTAATTCCCAATCTTCACTGGGACTGTCTCCCTGGTGGGTGCCAATGATGTGACTCTAAAGCCAGAGCCACACCTCACACTTCCCTTTCCATTTCCCTCACCAAGGTGAGGTGTGGAAGGCATGCTGTCTTTCTTTCCTGCTCCTTCACTTCCTCTCTCCAGGTGTAGCAAATTCTTCTCCATCTCATTCCTGTCCTTATTTAGTCCATTCAGTGTTCCCAGGTGAATGCTTATACCTAGCTAGCTTCTTCTGTCTCAGGTATGGCAGAATGTGTAAGGCAGGCCTGTGTTCTTCATCTGTGAAGCTGACTGGGTATGGAACCTGCTCTGAAAGCATGAGATTTGGGTCAAAAGGAGGAAGTCTCACTTTGGCATCAAGATGAAGCCGTACTCTTGAACATAGAGTAATAAACTAGAGAGCCAACAAATATTTGATTGCCTATTAAGTGACAGACAATGTTCTAGGCATAGGGAGTACCCTAGTTAGTAGACAGCCCTTGCTTTCAAAGAACTTGTATGCTAGTCAAGGGAGAAATGAACATGCAACTTTAAAACAATAGTTAAATTTCAGAGAGTTCCGGTCAAGATGGCAGAGTGGTAGGACCACGAGCTTGCCTCTGCTCGCGACTACAATGAAACCACAACTGAATGCTAAACAACCATTGAGAAAAGACTGGAACCTAGCAAAATAGATCTTCTGCAACTGGAAACATAAAGAGGGAACCATAGCAGGGTGGTAGGAGGGATGTGCTCATGATATAATTGGGCCCCATACCCTCCAGGTGGGTGACCTACAAGCTGAAGGTTTGTTAAGTTGCCGAGGCCCTTCCACAGGAGTGACAGCTCTAAGCCCCATGTCAGGCTCCCCAGCTCGGGTCCTGAAATTGGGAAGAGAAGGAGACTCCAGGACATCTGGTTTTGAAGGCCAGGGAGCTTGGCTTCAGCAGTCCCATGGGACTCAGGGAAACAGAGACTCCATTCGCTTGAGAAGTGTACACATAAACTCATGTGCACCGGGCCCAAGGGCAGAGGCAGTGATTTCATAGGAACCTGGGCCAGACCTGCCTGCTAGATTTGGAGGGTCTCCTGGGGACGTGGGGGATGGCTGCGGCTCACTCAGGGGACATGAAAGCTGGTGGCAGACATTCTGGGAGTGTTAATCTACATGAGCTTTCCTGGAGGCTGACATCTTGATTGGATCATTAGCACCAAGACCTAGCCCCACCCAACAGCCTATAGGGAAGCCTCAGGCCAAACAACATACAGGGTTGGAACACGACCACACCCATCATCAGACTTCCTAAGCCACAAGGGTCTCTAGACACAGTCCTACTCACCAGAGGTCCAGGACCAAGCTTTACCCAGCAGTGGGCACTGGCTCCTCCTGCCAGGAAACCTGCATAAGTCCCTAGTCCAGCCTCATCCACCAGGGGCAGATACTAGAAATAAGAAAATAATAGTCCCAAAGCCTGTGGAATGAATCCACAAACACATAGAAAGATAGACGATATGAGGCGGCCAAGGAATATCTCCCAGGCCAATGCACAAGATAAAATCCCGGAAGAAGAAATAAGTGATGAGATAGGTAGTTTATCCGGGAAAGAGTTTAAAGTAATAATGGCCAAGACGTTTAGAGAACTCAAGAGGAGTACAGATGCACAGAGTGAAGTTTTTAGCAAAGAGTTGGAAAATATAAAGAATACCCAAACAGAATTAAAGAATAAAATCACTGAAATGAACAGTAGAAGGAACCAAGAATAGACTAAATGAGGCAGAAGAACGGATCAGTGAGCTGAAAGACAGATTAGTGGAAATCACTACTTCAGAACAGAAAAAAGAAAAAAATGAATAAAAAGGAGTGAGGGTAGTTTAAGATAACTCTGGGACAACATGAAGTGCTCTAATATTCACATTATAGGGGTCCCAGAAAGAGAAGAGAGAAAGGACCTGAGAAAATTTTTAGAGAGATAATAACCAAAAACTTCCCCAACTTGGGAAAGGAAATAGTCACCCAAGTCCAGGAACTGCAGAGAGTACCACACAGAATCAACCCAAAGAGGAACACACCAAGGCACATAGTCATCACATTGACAACAATTAAAGATAAGGAGAAAATATTAAAATTAGCAAGAGAAAAGCAATGAATAACATACAAGGGAACTCCCATAAGGTTATCAGCTGATTTTTCAGCAGAAACTCAACAGGCCAGAATTGTTATATTTAAAGTGATACAAGGGGGAAACTTACAACCAAGAATACTGTATCCAGCAAGGCTCTCATTCAGACTTGATGGAGAAATCAAAAGCTTCACAGATAAACAAAAGCTAAAAGATTTCAGCACCACCAAGCCAGCTTTACAACAAATGTTAAAGGGCCTTCTCTAGTCATCAAACCATAAGAAATGAAAACAAAAAGAAAAAAAGAGGAAAACAAAAAAAGAGAGAGAGACCTACAAAAGATTGCTTTGGCTGTTCAGGGTCTTTTGTGGTTCCTTATAAATTTTGGAATTGTTCTAGTTCTGTGAGGAATGTCTCAAGTATTTTGATGGGGGTTGGGTTGGATCTGTGGATTGCTTTGGGTAGTGCAGCCATTTTGATAGTGTTGATTCTTCCAATCCAAAAGCACAAGAAATCTTCCCATTTCTTTGTGTCATTTCGGTTTTCAGAGTATAGGTAACTTCCTTGGTTAAGTTTATTTCTAGGTGTTTTGTTGTTTTTGATGTAATGGAAATGTCTCCACCAGTTATAAAATTCTGGTTTTTGAAGTGAAAAAAAAAAGTAAATGAAGGGCCACAAATGGCAAAATATCCTTCTTTTTTATGGGTGAGTTGTATTCCATTACACACACACACACACACACACACACACACACACACACACACACACACACATATATGCTGCACCTCCATTATCTATTCAACTATTGATGTGCACTTAGGATGCTTCCATATCTTGGCAATTATAAATAATGTTGCTGTTAATAGCAAGGTGTATGTATCTTTTTGAGTTAATTCTTATTTTGTGGTTGGCTTCATTCCTTTGATAACTATGTAAGTTTAAAAAGCTAAAGCTCTAAATGTTCTTACAAACAATGAACAGTACATATATGCAAGTTAAAAAAAATATGTGCAGTGAAAAAAAAAAGATCTATCAAGCCATGGAAGACATAGAAGAAACCTAAAAAGACATATTACTAAATGAAAGAAACCAGTTTGAAAAGGCTACAAACTGTACGATTCCAAACCAAATGACATTCTGGAAAAGGCACAGCTACAGAAATGATAAAAAGATCATGGTTTCCAGGGGTTTAGGGAGAGGGAGGGAGGAATGAACAGATGGAGCACAAGGGATTTTTAGGGCAATGAAATTATTCTGTATGATATTATAGTGGTGGCTACATGTCATTATACATTTGTCAAAACCCATAGAATGTACAATATCAAGAGTGAACCCTAAGGTAAACTATGGACTTTGGTTGATAATAATGTGCCCATATTGGTTCATCGATTGTACCAAATATGCCACACTGATGAGGGATGTTGAGGGTAGGGGAATATATATGTGTGGGTGGGAAGGGCTATGTGGGAACTCTGTATCTACTGCTCAGTTCTTTGTGAACCTGAAACTGCTCTGAAAAAATAAAATCTATCAAAAAAAATTCGTTACATTTTACAGTGAAAAAACACAAAACAACAACAATAACAAAAAACCAATAGTTAAATTTCAGAAGTAGTAAATGTTAGTCAGTATAGGCAAGGTTATGTTTTGGTAATAAAGACCTCCCTAAATCATAGAGGCTTAAAACCACAAAAGCTTACCTCTGGAGAGGAAGGTGGAGCTACATCATGTTGGACCTTGTAGGATTTGGTAAAAATTTGGAATGTAATGAAAAATCATTAGTGAATGTTACGCATGTGAGTAATACCTTCTGAGTTACACTTTTGAAAGGTCTCTAAGTCTAGACTCTAAACGTGGAAGATGTAGGTGAGCAAAGTGATGGAAATTGAAGGGACAGCCCTGTAAGCCAGCTTTCTTGTGTATTTATAAACATGGTAAATGCATGAGAACATCTGTTATTACATTAGTGTATTGCATTATTTATTATGACCCTAGTGGATGGCCGACAAACACTATTTTTCTTTTAAAAAAATGAAGAGGTTAATGCGGTGGTCTAAGCAACAGAAGACATTGGCTTGGATTTGTAGTAAAGATGAGGAGAAGTAGGCTGATTTTGGATATATTTTGGAAGATGAGTCAGTGGTGTTGCTATTGGACAATATGTGAATAGTGAATGAAAGAAGACTCAAAGCTATTCCTTGGACTTTGGACTAAGTGATGTGGTAGATGGTCATAATACATTCTAAGATAGGGAAGACTTGGAGGGGAGCAGATTTTAGGGCATAAGTTATTCTGTTTTGATCTTATTATGCTTGCTGTTCTTGTTATATATTCAAATGGAGATGCTGAAAGCAGTTGTGTATGAGAGTCTGGAGCTCACAGAAAAGGCTGAACCTGTGGATACTAATTTGAAAGTCATTAAGGTATAGAGAATTTTTAAAAAAAATTTTTCCCTTTTTCAGTTTTATTCAGTAGAATTCTTACAGTTCCAAAGAGAAAGAAAAATGCCATATGACATCATTTATATGAGAAATCTAAACAATAATAATAATAATGACATAAATGAACTAATTATTTATAACTCAGATGATTAATTTCTTGGATATGTGTAAGCACATTTGACTGTTCTTTATGACTGGATTACTGCATTCTGTTGATTCTTATTTTGCAGTTGGCTTTATTCCTTAGAGAATCTTCTTTAAAAATTATTTTTTTGCTATAGAGAATTTCCATTTCAAATACACACAGAAGTGGATACACTAGTGCATTATTTTTCTGGGGCTGCCATAACAAAATACCACAGACTGGGTGTCTTAAAAAACAGAAATGTATTCACCCACAGTTCTTGAATCTGGAAGTCCAAGATCAGGTGTTGGCAGGTTTGGTTTCTTCTGAAGCCTTTCTTCTCGGCTTGTAGATGGCAGCCTTTCTGAGGTGACAGTTACATAGGGTGGCTTGCTTGGAGATCCTTTGTGGGACTCACCTGAGGCTGGTTGTGCTGTGATAGTCTAAAACATGCAGTCATTGAACTTCTGAGGATGCTTGCTCTTGCCTAAGAATGGGATACATATGGCATTGTAAGAAACCCTGCATTGTGGAGGTTTATACTGTTTTTGCCAGTTGTGTGTATTTTTCATTGCTGTATTCAATTTTATCATACTGTATCCAAACTATTTTGCTAATATGATCTTGGGTCATTAAATTGTTATGATCCTCAGGGAATACAGTATCTCTCATTTGACAAATGAAAAACTGAAGATCAAAAAATCAAATAACCCAAATCCACATACTCTAAAAGACTTAAGAATTTCTATTATGCCACTGTATTTTAGTAATTATCAATCAATAATAATTATATTATTAAACCAGATAACTCTCACCCTTCTATTCCTAAATTTATTTTTTATTCCTCTAAAGTAATGTTATTGGGACTCTAACCATAGCATCCCAAAGCAAATGAACATTCAATACACCTCATTTTGTATCAGTGCTGTTCAGCTCACCTCATTATTCAGGCATGGAATGCCATCTACGTACAAGGCATTCACTAGGTTCTGGGGTTAAACAGAACTGAGTGAGATTTGAGCTCTTAAAAACTTATAATCTAGTGGGGGAAATGGAACTTCAGGTAACTAAGTAATCAACAAATATTGTCCCCATTTGATGAAAAAACTAAAGCTTAGAGAATTAAATGCTCCAGGTCACCCACCCCGTATGAATTTCCCTGCCTCGTTTTAGTAGAGAATTTTAGCCAGTAGAGCATTCGACTGACTGAACATTGGGATATCTAGGCCTTAAATCCTTGTACTTTGTAATTAATTAAATGAGTGACTTTTGGCAAAAATGTCCTCCCTTTGCCTTAGTTATTTCACCTAATTATCACTACAGAGATAATAATTTATGCTGAACCTTTCTCATATAAAATCAGAGAATCAAAAATTGATGCCTATGAGAGTCCTTTGGAAATAAATTGTTCCTTATAAGGTGGTATCATCACCTTGTTTCTCTCTTAGTGGTAAGATGAGCATTATGAGTAAATGCCATCCACATCACGTTTGGAATGTTGGACTAACCAAATGATGGGCTATAAGCTATCATTTTGGGGACATTATTCTGGCGGTGAAGGTTTTTAAAGATAATATCATGTAAAATCAAAAAGCAGACCAGATTTGAGGTCAGAAGACCTGAGATTGTAGTCATCTATTTCCTAGTTTTGGCAAGTCATTTAACTTCTCTGTACTTTGGTTTATTTGCCTGTGAAGTAGATATGTTAATACCTGTTCTGCCTCTCTTGTAGGAATATTGAAAAAACCAAATATAATGTATATGAAAGTCTTTTGTGAACCATGAAAAGCCCATTCTACTGGAATCTGATGAGGTCCAGAGATAGAAGCCATGACTGATTCATTTTATAACCTTAGGGGGCTAATAGGCAGCTTGTTACACAGCAGGAGTTTAATAAATTTTTATAGAAAAGAATCTGGACTCTGACCTGGTATTTGAGTTTCTCTTCTTTTTCTGTTTTCAGACAAGCGTAGCTCTGGGTTCAATCCAAAATCTATGATGTGAACTTCATTCTGCTTCCGGACCTGTGTGTTCTCCAGAGCTCTTCCACACTTCCCTCCCCATCCTTCCCCACCCCTATGCTGCCTTCCTCACCTTCAGGGCCTGGCTAAAGCCCAGGGTTTTTACCCAATATCACTCTCAAAATATCCTAATTATGATCGCATCACTGGAAAAGTCTCCTGAGACTTTCTTTTTTCCTTTCTTTTCTTACTGAAGTAAAGTCAGTTACAATGTGTCAGTTTCTAGTGTACTGTATGATGTTTCCATCATACATATACATACATATATTTGTTTTCATATTCTTCTTCATTATAGGTTTCTGTAAGATATTGAGTATAGTTCCCTGTACTATACAGACGAAATTTGATTTTTTAATTTATTATATATATAACAGATAGTATTTGTACATCTCAAACTCCCAATTTATCCCTTCCAATCCCCTTCCCCCTGATCCCTGTAACTATAAGTTTGTTTATTATGTCTGTGAGTCTGTTTCTGTTTTGTAGATAAGTTTCTTAGTGTCTAGTGTCTTCTTTTTCTTTTCTTTTCTTTCTTCTTCTCCTTTTTTTTAGATTCCGCATATGAGTAATATCATATGGTATTTTATTCTCTTTTTGACTTTCTTATCACATTGTAAATGTGTGATAAATTAATACTAAAAAGGCTGACAGGAGATGGGCTTAACTTCCCAAGGTGGATTCCATTTCTTTAAATCAATTCTTAAACATACTTCCTGTTAAATATTATACCCAAAGTTATTTGTTTTGGATAAGATACTTATATGGGGAGATGGTTTTGCAATTTTAATCTCTGTATTAGAGATTATGTTTCTGATCAATAAAGTGATTTTTTTCCTACAGTAATCAATAGAGAATACAGTAGCTACAAGCAGATTTTATTCTGTCATGACCTTTCTGAAGAACAGTGCTATTTTGAGTCACTCTGGGAAAGAAAGACAGAGGCACACATTAGGAGGTGAAACTGGGGAAGAGAAGTGAAACTTTTTTACATACCAGAAGTTAAGTCTGTATATGAACAAGTGTCAGTCACCTAGGAAGTAGAGGAGGGAGGCCAAGATTACAAATGGGAACATGTGAAAAGCAACACGTGCAAGGTGTGGAGCAAAGATAAGTTCAGATAGCATCGACCTGAGTAATGTCCTCAGGCATCTGTGCTTATTTACAAAGGCACCTCTTGCTTTTGCTTCACTAGTTCCCTTGCCTTTAGCCAACGTGGAGAAAGTGCCCTGTATCTGCCCCTTACTCTACACAAGGACATAGTTCATTTCAGAATGGAAGACACCTTTTTCCTCTCAGAACTGACTGCAGTAAGAGTCATGGGAGTTCATATTGCTGCTGTATTGACACATTAGTATTCTCCTTTCCTCTCTTGTCATACCTTCTTCTTTGCCTTCACTGCCTCCTTCTTTTCCTCTTCCCCTCCCTCCTCCCTTTCCTACTCCCTCCTCCTCCTCTTCTATCTCCTCTTCTTCTTTCCCTCCTCCTCCTCCTTCTCCTCCTCCTCCTCCTTCTTCCCCTTCATCCTCTTCCTTCCTCTTCCTTTTCTCCTCCCCACTTCTTCCTTCTCCTTTGCCTCCCCCTCCTCTTTACTTTCCTTTCCACCTTCTCTTCTTTTGGGAATAAAGGAGCAATACAAGAATTCAAAGGAGTTTGAGGTAATAGCAAAAGATTTTATCTTAGTAATCAGGGTAAATATATGGCATATGGCTCTGATATGGGGAAACACTGACACACGAACAAAATAATGTAAACAGGCCAACATAGGAAGCTACTCTGAAGCCCTAGGGCATGAAAATAAAAGCAGAATTAAGCAAAAAGTCTAATAAGAGATTACACAGAAGGTTAGAGTTCCAAGTCCTTTAAAAATTGCTATCATTTAGGGAAGAAAATAACAATAATTTTTGTATCAATTATTTTTAGCAGCAAGTACCACAAAAATTGACTTATTTGGCTTAAATAAAGGATTGCATTTTCTTACCAAAAATAAATCCCAACAGAAGATAGTGTCAAAGAAAAACTGCATCAGAGGTAAACAGGCAAAACAGGCTTTATTCAAGACTATTGCAACAGGGGAGAGAACTCAACTCCACTGAAAGGAAAGGAAGAATTTTTAAGCCCTGGGGTAAGTTAGTAGAAAAGTACTAGATGATGTTGGTGAGGGACAATTGGCTGATGTGATTAAGTCATCTGTGTTTGCTAATTGGCACTTACCAAAGTTAGACTCTTACCTTCCTGCAGAGACTGGTAAATAGGATATTATCTCTCTTGATGATTACGTTTCAAAGGCATTGCTCCCAGATTCTTGAGAAAGATACTCTTGGGTTGTAAAACTGGCAAGAGGCTGAAAGGAGATTTATATCTCAAAGGGGTAGAGGAAGAATTTACAATTTTAAGTTTTCTAAAGTAATATTCTAAGAAAAAGGAAGTCAGGACCTTTAGTAAAGAAGAAACTTAAAGTTTAGTTAAGCTGAGAAGAATGTCAAAGCCATCTTGCTCAATAGTTCTGAGGTTTGATTCAAAGTAAGACTGACAACCTTAAGGAACCAGAGTGTTTCTGTCTTTGCTCACATGCATCTGATAGCCTCCACTACTTTATTGTTCACATAACTGAAAATCAAGGGGAACTGACATCAGATATTGTTGAACATAGGTGCTTAAATTTAATAAAAAAAATCTGTTTTTTTAATGTTTTAATTCATAGTTGTTTCCCTACTTCACTCTCAGGCAGATTTTTCTCTCATGGTAGCAAGATATCCATACCAATTCTAGACCTACATTCTTTCAGCCTAGCATAATGTCAGAAAGAGAGTGTCTCATTCTCAATAATTTCATCCCCAGTCCCTGATGTAGTTTTCACTGTTCAGCTTGGTTTAGGTATCCAGCTTTGAGTCCATCTCCTAGGCCAGGAGATTAGGATACACGGGGGTATCATACATCCCTGAAACTAGAAGATGAGTTCTTTCCTAACTATATAGATGGCAGTTCCTAAGGGGGAAAATCACTGTGCTTTCCCAGAAAAAGGTGAAATGTATGCCAAGAAGGTTAAAACAATATATGACTATTCTATGGTTTTTCAAGTTCTCTTCCCACTTTTGTTCATGGAACAAGCAGAGTGGGGCTGTGCTGAAGGTAGGAACTTAAAATGTGAAACCAAGGGCCAGATCATCTACATTGCTCTATCATTGCTGGCAGATGATGCTACTGAAATACGAGTTACTATCACTGCATATTCAGATATGTGTTGCAGTTCTTCCTATACTAGGAAGGCTGCACATCAAACTAACTTGGTGACTCTAGCATAAAGATTCTTCTTTCTTTATATTTATTAAGATTTCATGCACCCCAAGCCTCTCTCTGCTGATTCTTTTGGTTCCCATGTTGACTTTTCTGAAAGAGATTGTGAGCTTAACTGCCTCTTCTCAGAGATTCCTGTGCAAATCTTGCCCACCAATTCATATGCTTGTCTTTTGTCTTGAGACTTATTCTATATATGGTTCTGTCCACTGTTTTGGATGCTTTCTCCTCACCATTGTTTGGTCTCTTTCTGTTTGGCTTTCTACTAGGGTTCCCTCTTTTTACTTTGCCCTAGATTGCCAACTTCCTACAGGATGGACTATTCAGATCTGATTGTGCATGCTTAAACATACTGCTTCTTAACTTTTACCTTGGTCCCTTGTACTGAGATTTACAGGCAAATCTATACTACAGTTTAACTCAGACCTTCAGAATATTACATCTCAACCAGTTCTCAGTGACCCTAAGATTTTATTTTCTGAGAATTGAGATAAGAGAAGGCAATGAGGAGTTAAAATCAGTATTCTGATTTGTTTGGCAATATAGTTCTCATTATAAACATGTAAGTTGGATTTCTACTTTATATATCACCTTCTGTGACATTTGGTTGGTACTGTCACTCTGGGTTTGCTAGTAGAGGGGAGTCTCTTGATAAAGACAATGGCTTTGGACCTGGGACCCATTTTGAGTTCCAATGCAAAACTGCACATGTACAGATTAGCCTCTCTGAGCTTCAATTTTTTTATATCCTAACTACAAATGATGAAGGCTGTTTCTTAAGGAGACACATGATCCATAAATACTTAGTAAATGCTCTTCACATGGTAGTAATATTGCATTAAAAGAAGAGCCTAAGAAAAATGTAGGCTCAGATTCTAAGGCATGGTGGCAGCTCAAAGATAGTACTACCATGTAGGAGTCTGCTTGAGAAGGCTTCTTTTCTTTCACAACTTCCCGACCAATGTACCATAACATATTGGTATGCTGTGAATAGACAAAAATGCCTTGAGTTATCAATCCTCTCTGACTTCTGAGCAGCTGAGCAGATCCTGGGAGTTGCTGAAGTTCCTTGGGTGGTTGTCATAATTCAAAAACAACCTCATCTATTTACTTTATTGTGCCATACAAATATTTTCAGTTACCATATGTGTCATGATGTAAAATAGTTTGGAAAAGAGAACTCTATTTTTCTTTAGGATATGTGTGATGAATGGCACATATAATAAATGTCATAGGAAAATGAATGTTAAGAACAGAAAGCTGAGTAAATTGGTGATGATTGAGCTAATTCTTGAAGAAGAAGGAAGATTCAGCATACTAGGAAGCAGAAGAAAAGAACCAAGGCAGAAAAATTTAAAGTGAGGAACAGATACATTTACTGACTGTGCTAGTCAGGGTGCTTAACACTAGCTGCCATAAGGGCTTGTCTGTGTCTGTTTCTCACTCATACAAAGTCTGGTGTCAGTTAGGTGGCCCTCCATCTTATAGCCATGCCATCTGGAACCTATGGCCTCCAAAGTTGCACGAACAGTGAAGGGAAGGTCAGAGGATATCGGAGGATGTGCAAATAGTTAGGCCTACTTATGTCATCTTTATCACACCCCATTGGCCAGAGCTCATTCATATTGCTTCACTCTAACTCTGTGGGAGGTTGGAAAATGTAGACTTCCTATGTGATCAGAAAGAGAAAATGGTGTTTGAATACATAACTTTATGTCTGTCATAATAATATAGGGACATCTACATGGGAATCCTAATTACCAGCCAGGATTGATTGAGGAGCGAGTTACCATGAGAAAGATAATGAGCTGGGGAGTCTCAATGTCATATCCATAAGTTAATGCAGCCTAATATATTTTTCACCATTAAAGGATATAAAGATGAGAATTCACATGTCAGCTGGTCAAGACAACGATGGAGACACTTGACAGTCTTGATTGGTTCCCATTAGCTGTTCTTGCCTCTGCTGATCAGCTATTGCTTCTATCTAAGTCCTATCATATTTATGCCCTTAGTAAATGTGGGAATTGGTGTCATAGAAATTCTGGATGTTATGGAGCTTGGTGCTTCCTCAAGAGAATATCAGGTGTGCTTGGAAAATCTTTATGGGAGTTCTTTATAAGGGTTATAGGAGAGAAGGCTGAAAGAGTATCTTGTATCTAAAATGTTGATTGTGAAGGGGCAGACTTTCCATGTCAGGCTAAAGAATATCTTCTTCATTCTTAGAGTGTGGGGAGTAACTGAAAAATTTTGAGCAGAGTTGTCATCTTGTTTATCAAACTGTGCCTTAGGGAGACTAATCTGGCTTTTCCTAATGCCCACTGCAAGCTAGGTTAATACACCCCTTTTCTGTGACTCCATTTCTCTCGGTGATTCTGTCTGTGATTGCACGTACAACTTTCTTGTGCTAAGATTGTTTTGTGTTGCCCTCATCTACTCTAATGAGCTCATCCTGGACTCAGACTAGCCTGATTTGTTGTCTTGTCTCAGTGTTTCACATATTGCCTGATAGAGGAGATAGCAACTCATTTATGGAGCACGCATTTTCAAAAAGCAGTTTATAAGGTCACCTCCTTCATCCCCCTCATCAAGCCAATCTGGTTAACTGGCACTTCAACTCTTCTGTGAAACAGATATTCCCAAACCCAAGCCCTGAAAGGAACTAAGTAACCTCTGAATCATCAAAGAGGTCTAATTATAGTCAACCTATATTTTAGTGACTGATATATTGGCTGTATGAAATTATTTGGAAAATTGCTCCTTGGTACACAGGATATTTTTTTAAGTAGAACATCCTATTTCTCAGCTATCGTTATCTCTTTATGTTGATTTAAATCATCTATTTGAATGGGTGAGCAGGCCACAGAGAAATCAAATGATTTCAGTAGTTTTATGACTATTTAGTGGAGATTTACAAACAAAAATAGAGTATAGAGACTAACTATGTATCTTTTTTTTCTAGAAGTAAGCTAATCTTATAGGATTCCAGTGAGATATGGAAAGGACTAAAAATTTTTGAGTACCTGAATACTCTGGGAAACATGCTAGGTATTATATATATTTTTTCCTTTTAAATCTCCTAATAACCTGCAGAGTTAGCATCAGTTTCCCCATTTTGCAGGTGAGGAGATTAAATCTCAGAGAGATTACATCTGTTGTCCAACGCAAACATTCAGTAGATGATCCGTAAGACCCCAAAATTTGCAAATCAACTTTCCATAGGGTTAAAACAGATCTGACTCTTTAGCATGGTTAAGACAACAGCTTGTGTAAATATCTGAAACTAACTTGTCCATAATGCAATAACCATTTTTCTGCCCTTTCCCACCCCCTTCCTATTCTTCTGATTCTTCCACAGTGTTCTACTTAATTGGCATTGGCATTGCAGGAGTCTGTTCCTTGGGGATTTGCCTCACCTTAGATAGCCTGTATGCAAAGCACCTCTCAGCATAGAAAGATCAACTTGTAAATGTTTCTGTGGCAACCATGGACTCCCAAAGACTGCTTAGTTCCTCCTTTGACCATGAATCTGAAAGCCAACAAAATAGATGCTTTTAAAAGTTTTATTTTAAAGTCCACTTACCAACGGTGAGAGACTAATTTTTCAAAGTATAATTAGTTATGCAACCCCTGCAGATTGTTGCTGATCTAAATTGAGCAGCTTTGAGCCATCCTCTTCCCTCAACACCTAGCACCCCTGTCAATACAGTTTTTTTTTTTCCACTTTATTTTCTCCTGGAGGGGCCTTACTGACATGGTTTTTGTATGCAGTTGAAAAAAATACAATGCAAAGATATATTTCAAATAAGATCATATTATCAATAAGGCTTGCCACATCTTCATCCCAATAACCAGAATATTTTGTGTGGTATCAATGCTGCGTGACACAATTGAGCATATTTTTTGCTTTCAAAAATTTTTTGGAAAACAAAATGTTTTTAAACAGCCTTTTCTCTCTTTTTACTTAACAAATAATACAATGCTTATCTAGTGGGAAATTCATGGAGGAGTTATATTCAAAGTTGTAAGTTAAAAAAAGAGACCCGACAGCTTGAATATTTCTTGTTCTCATAATGATTTAAAATGCAGTGACCATATTTTCTGAACAAAATATTGAGACAATTGTCTCACACGTTGTGTGGCAATGGGAGGAAATGTTGGCAATGAGGGTTGTCTTAGGAAAATTTCATGAGTAATGTTGGTCTCTTCTAACTGGAGAAGGAAGGAGAGATGTTCATAAACTCTGAAGCAGAGATGGGTAAGCCTCCATGTACCTGTGAGACTTCTCCTGTGGCCTCAGCTCCGTGCTACATGCTGTGGGATGTTAAAAAACAACGCTGTCTTTGAGAAACTTAGAACCCACTTGAGAATGCAAGGTGAACATGCCTAAAGCCGTCAGGGAACAGTGGATAACAGAGGAGAGTGGGTAGTTATGAGTGATCTTGCAATGTCCTCATAATAAAGCGGCCGTAGGGAGAGAGAGTGATTTCCTGTTTCTACAGCTGAACCTGAGTTCCTTCATCCAATGGCAAAAACCTTGATATTTTCCATCTATCCGACCTTTTCTCAGTCTCTTGGGGCCTATCTCTGTCCTTTTAGGTTTTTCCCTCCTCCTCCCTCTCCCCTTCTCCTTAACTGAGGTAAGTCAAAGGGGCCTTTCGTAAAATCATAACACTGCAAGAGTGTAGGAATCAAGACTGATGTGTGTTGGCTTCATTGCAGAGCTGGCACCTGCTGGGGGCGCACTGTCTTGTCTATTCTTGGGTTCACACCACCTCCATGCTTCCATTCACTGGGGTGGCCAAAATGCATTTGGCTTCTGGTCACATGATTTAAACTGCCTTCCTGCTTACTTCCACTGAGAAACCATTTTCAGAGTGAATTCTCTTCTCTCTGTCTCTGTGTCTCTGTCTTTGCCTTTGTCTTTCTCTCTCCATCCATGAGAGTAAGGGTCCAAACTTGGACTAGAAATACTGGAGAAAAAAAAAACAAAACCCGTAACTGTTTACAGGCACTGGCCAACAGGCAGTATAGGAGTTAGGGTCCCTGAGAGGAGAAACACGTACAAGATGAAGTCTACCATGCCCCAGTTTTCTGCCCAGAGGTAATTTTCAGTGTGTAGTGCGGGCAGGGGGAACCCAAGCAGAGCACAGTGGTCTTGTTGAGTTGAGGAGACAGATGTTTGGAGTTTGGGGAGACCTAGGTGAATAGAATTTTCAGGACAAACTCCTGGAGAAATGTGAACTTAGCAAAGAAAGAGTTCCAAAAATCCACACAGGAGTCCTTGTGAGTCTTTGAGTACCAGTCTGTGCATGTGTCAGGTGAAATTCCACAAGTATGGATGTAAGACAACTTCTCAGGGAAGAAAAATTTCCTGAGAGCTGAACACTGAATAAGTCCCAGACTCACACAGGACTGGGAATCATTTGACTTTCACATTCAGAACAGGGAGAACATATTAAATACATGGGACAATTATTAGAAACCCTTGAAAAGTTATGCTTAGTGATACTAAATTCCACCTATAGGTAAGTCTGCTGTAGATTACCCCTAAAATAGCTTGAAAACAATACTCAGAAGGAGCAAATTATTAAGCAGACAGAGTAAATGCTTCCTGTAATAAGTTCAAACTTCTTTCATAGACTACACCAAACTAGCACTCAACTATGTAAAATTCGCAATGTCTGGCATCCAATCAAAAAGTGTGAGACGTGAAGAAACAAGAAATTGTGACCCATAACCTGGAGAAAAAACTAGGACAATAAAAATAAGCCCATAAATAACAGCGATGAAAGGAGTAGTAGACAGGGATCTTAAAGGCGCTTCTATAAATATGCTCATGCTTTTAAAGAAACATGAACCTAAAGAGGAAAGACATGGGAGAAATGCTTCAAAGACAAATGGAGATGCTAAAGATGGAAAATAAGATTATCTGAAATAAAATCTTCATTGACAGCTCTTAAAACAGACACTTCAGAAAGAAAGATCAGGGAACTTGCAACATAGCAACAAAAACTATTCAAAATGAAGAACAGGAGGAATAGAATAAACAAAAACAAAGAATAAGTCATCTGAGAAAAACATCAAGCTGTCTAACACATATACTCTGTAACTGGTGTCCTAGACTAAATTTTTCTGTAAATCTAAAACTGTCCCCCAAAATAAAGTAGTTCTTAAAAAAATAATTAAAGGATGAAATAATGTTCCATGATATCACTAATTATAAGAAAGTTTGGTGCAGCCACTATGGAAAACAGTGTGGAGATTCCTCAAAAGACTAGGAATAGACTTACCATATGACCCAGGAATCCCACTCCTGGGCTTGTATCCAGAAGGAAATCTACTTCAGGATGACACCTGCACCCCAATGTTCATAGCAGCACTATTTACAATAGCCAAAACATGGAAACAGCCTAAATGTCCATCAACAGGTGACTGGATAAAGAAGAGGTGGTATATTTATACAATGGAATACTACTCAGCCATAAAAACCGACAACATAATGCCATTTGCAGCAACATGGATGCTCCTGGAGAATGTCATTCTAAGTGAAGTAAGCCAGAAAGAGAAAGAAAAATACCATATGAGATCGCTCATATGTGGAATCTAAAAAACAAAAACAAAAACAAACAAACAAAAACAAAGCGTAAATGAAGGACAGAAATAGACTCACAGACAGAGAATACAGACTTGTGGTTACCGGGGGGTGGAGGGTGGGAAGGGATAGACTGGGATACACTGTATAGCACAGGGAAATATACACAAAATGTTATGATAACTCACAGAGAAAAAAATGTGACAATGAGTGTGTATATGTCCATGAATAACTGAAAAATTGTGCTGAACACTGGAATTTGACACAACATTGTAAAATGATTATAAATCAATAAAAAATGTTAAAAAAAAAAAAAAAGAAAGTTGGGATGGGCTATATTAATACCAGACAGAAAATTTCTGGACACTATTGTCAGAGATAAAGAGTGACATTTTATAATGTTAAAAAGATGGATTCATTATGAAGACAAAGCCAATCTAAATGTTTGTGTATCTCACAGCAGATACTCAAAATACATGAAGCAAAAATTAGCAGAAATAGACATTGAGAATAATAGAGAATAGAGAAATAGAAATAGAGAAAGGAGAAATTTACAAATGCAGTTGAAAATTTCAACACTCCTCTTTCACTAACTGATGTAGTAGCAGTCAGAAAACCAATAGGGATATAGAAGACACTATTAACCAACTTGACCTAATTGATATTCATAGAACTCACCACACATCTGGTGGAGACTTCACCAGTGTAGACCTTATTTTGTACCGTGAAACAGGTCTCAGTTCTTTGGCCCACAGTGGAACTGACTTAGAAATCAGCAATAGAAAATATGTGGAAAATTCCTACATATCTGGAAATTAAACAGAATGCTTCTAAATAACTCATGGATCAAAGAAGAAGTCACAAGAGAAATAAAAAATATTTAACTGAAATAAAATAAAATAAAAACATGAAAACTGCAGGATGCAGTATTTTAATCTCATTGGCTGCTATAACAAAACACCACGCACTGGGTGGCTTAAATGGCAGAGATTGATTTCTCACAGTTCTGGAGGCTGGGAAGTCCAAGATCAAGGTGCTGGCCAATACAGTTCCTGGTGAGAACTTTATTTCTAGCTTGCAGAGAGCCAAATGCTTGCCTTGTCCTCACATGGCCTTTCTTTGGTGGGTGCAGGAGGGAAGTGAGAGCGAGAGATCTCTTTCTCTTCTTAAAAAGTCACTGATTCCAACATGAGGACCCAACGCTCATGACCTAATATAACCCTAATCGTCTTGCAGAGATCTCACCCTTAAGTACCATTTTATTGGGGGTTAGATCTTCAATATATGAATTTAAGGGGGCACACTCAGTCCATTAAATGCAGCCAAAATATTGCTTAGTTCTCAGAAAAAAAATTTCTCCAGAATTTGTCATTGTCTCATACTGGAACTCTGTTCACTCATTGAACAACAATTCCCCATCCCGTCCCCCCAGTCCCTGGTGACCACTGTTCTACTTTCTGTCTCTAAGAATTTGACTATTTTATGTACCTCGTGTAAGTGGAATCATACACGGTCTGTCCTATCATATCTGGCTTATTTCATTTAGCATAATGTCTTCAGGGCTCATCCATGTTATGTCAGAATCCCATTCATTTTTAAGGCTGAACAATATTTCATTGCATATATATGTCATATTTTGTTAATCAGTTCATATATCAGTAGACATTTGGGTTATGTCCACTTTTTGGCTATTGTGAATAATGCTACTACGAACACTTACATACAAATATCTGTCTGAGTTTGATTTCGGTTCTTTGGGGTATACGCCCAGAGATGGAATTGCTGGATCATATGTTTCATATGTTTAATTTTTTGAGAAACTACCATACTGTTTCCCATAGTGACTGCAACATTTTACATTCCCACTAGCAGTGTACCAGGGTCCCAATTATTGCTAACATTTGTTGTTTTTTAGTTTGTAATTTTTTTTGATAATTTGATAATAGCCACCCTAATGGGTATGAAGCAACATCTGATTGGGGTTTTGATTTGCATTTCTATAATGGTTAGTGATTTTGAGCATAATTTCGTGTGTTTATTGGCCATTTATTTGTATGTCTTCTTTGGAGAAATGTTTATTCAAGTCTTTTGCTCATTTTTGAATTTTTAAATGCTCAGATTAGAAATAAGAAAGGTATATAATCAATGATCTTAAGTGATCTTAAGAAACTGTGGAAAAGATTAGACACTATATAAAAATAGATGAAAACAAGCAAAAAAACAAATTTCTTCTGTATAGTGCAGGGAACTATATTCAATGTCTTGTAGTAACCTTTAATGAAAAAGAATATTAAAAATGAATATATGTGTGTATATGCAGGACTGGGACATTGTGCTGTACACCAGAAATTGACACATTGTAACAGACTGTACTTTAATTTTAAAAAAGCTGGAAAAAGAGCAAAGTAAACTCAAAATTAAGTATATGGAGGGAAATAATAATGACAAGCGTGGATATCAATAAAATAAAAACCACAAAAATAGAGAAAATTGATTAAAATGCTAATCAATTAGCAAATCTTATTGATTCCCACCTCCTGAATATTTCTTCAGTCTATTAACTCTTCCAGAGTCTAGGTTCTTAAATACCATATTACAAAGCCCTGTGTAGTATGAAGTTACTTAACCTGTTGTCCAAAATTGAGGAGAAGGATGGACCATGTTGTTTTCATCTTGGTATCGCTAGTGTAATCTTGTTTATCTATTCTACATATGCCTGTCAGTATCTACAAATTTTGAACTCCCAGTCTATCTCTTCCCATCCCCCTCCCCCTTGGCAACCACAAGTTTGTATTCTATGTCTATGAGTCCGTTTCTGTTTTGTATTTATGGTTTTTTTTTTTTTAGATTCCACATATGAGAGATCTCATATGGTATTTTTCTTTCTCTTTCTGTCCTACTTCACTTAGAATGACATTCTCCAGGGACATCCATGTTGCTGCAAATGGCGTTAAGTTGCCGTTTTTTATGGCTGAATAGTATTCTATTGTATAAGTATACCACATCTTCTTTATCCAGTCATCTGTTGGACATTTAGGCTGTTTCCATGTCTTGGCTATTGTAAATAGTGCTGCTATGAACATTGGGGTGCAGGCGTCTTTTTGAAGTAGGATTCCTTCTGGATATATGCCCAGGAGCGAGATTCCTGGGTCATATGGTTAAGTCTATTCCTAGTCTTTTGAGGAATCTCCGTACTGTTTTCCACAGTGGCTGCACCAAACTGCATTCCCACCAGCAGTGTAGGAGGGTTCCCTTTTCTCCACAGCCTCTCTAGCATTTGTCATTTGTGGACAGAAAAGTCACCTCTTAATGATGTTACTCTACACAAATCCTGTGGCTCTCTGGATCCTCATCTGTAACACAGATGCACATCAAATAATAAATATTACAAGAAGTTTGGGATTTCCATTCACTAAAAATGATTTCACTGATTCAGATTTGAGAGTTAAACTTGATTTGGTCCAGGAAACTCCTGCTCTATTCCATGTTAGAATTATGCAGTGTCTCCATGTGTACCTCTTCATGTGCTATGTAAAAATTCACCCTACTTTTGGGTTATCTTCTTTGAGCCTAATTCCAGCCTAAATTACTAGACACCAGATCATTGAGGTCAGGTATAATGACTTTCATCTTTGTCTCCCTTGAACCTTACAATTCCTGGCATAGAAAAGGGCGTAATAATAAATCATTGTTGAAGAATGAAGTAGAAGAGTAGGAAAGATCTCAGAGCCTAGACGAAAGAAAAATTGCTAATACTTTATTTCTGGAAGGAGCGAATGTAGGATGCACTGCCCAACAGCTCTAATTTCTCCAAGTAACACTCATCACTGGAAATGCCAGGGATGAGGTCAAATATTTGGTTTTGTGTAGATTTTTGTTAGGATCTCATTGATACCAGACTCCAAATTGTTTTCAGACTATTTGGCAAATCTCTGCTCTTTTTTATAAGCATCTGAGAGCTTTTCTCTCTGGCACAGGATCTCCATATAGTGCGTTCTTCATCAACTGACTTGTGGAATTTGTCCATGCTTTGAAAAGAAAATACGGACAGTGTACAGAAAAAGGAAAACTGTAAACTTGATTGCAAACTAGAACAAGGTAGAAAACTGTGAAGCCTGAAGTTTCTGGAAGTCAGTCCACCGTTAAGTCACAAGACGTCATTTGTCACGACAGACTTCTCTCTCCTCTCTCTGTCCAAATTACATTCATCCTTTCAGGCCCCATTCCAATCCCACCTCCCTTTATGGTCAGACTGTTATCCACTGCCCTCTGCATTATCTAAATTTCTGTAGCATTTATAAATGGAGCCGTGAAATCTAGCAGCTGTTTAAAAATCTGTTCTGGAAAAATAATTATGTCTGTACTGCACATTATTTTTGAAATGCTCTTACATTTACCTCACTTGGTCTTTGCAATTATTTGGAGAGGGTATTGCTGTGAATGCACCCATTTTAAAGGTCCGAGTCAGAGTGCCTCAAGGACTTATATGCGGTTATGTACCTAAAGGTAAGTTTTCTGATTTCAAATGTATTCTCTGGACTTACTGGTACATGCTTGCTTTGTCTTCCCTGTCTTGAGCCTCGCAACAGATGTCTTCCCAACAGAGCCTAGTGGAACACTAGGCACAAAGCAACATGCTTAATGCTTGCTATTTTTTCACTTCAGAGCATATGCTGTTACAAAACTCTCCTTTGTCCTAAAACATCATATTTCTGCTCTTTTGTTATGCTAAACAGTCATTGCTTCAGATTTTAACCTAGCTTCTCAGGTACTTATTTGTAGTGAGGCCTAGAAGAATAGCAAATAGGAAAAAACAAGTTGTGAAGAAACTTGAGATCGTATGAACTACTAGCCTTCTTTTCCAGCCCAACATCAATTCCTCCTTCTGATAACAGACCCACTGACTTTGCCGGAGAACCAGTTCTATGTGGCTCTGTTGGTGGTGGGCTCTTCCTTCCTCTTCAGCACCCATAGGACTGGGCGCGTGACTCAGGTCCAGACAAACACCCAAAGCCCTGGTTGAGATGACTGGCTCAGTGGTAGGCACACGATTTGAGAATAGCCAATCGGAGTACACCCTGAGATCGATTTCTTTTTTGCCAGTCCAATGGGGAAAGGAGCTTTTCCAGAGTTAGAATATGAGTCCTGGATTATAAGACTCCATCATAATTACATGGAGAGAGTCTACCTGAGAAAAATGGACCTCCAATTATTTCATTTGAGTCCTTTGTCTTAACCACACCTAAGCTTGCTACCAAACCTGGTCTTTTTGATTCAGTTAATAATTCCCTTCCTTCCTTCCTTCCCTCCCTCCTTCCTACCTTCCTACCTTCCCTCCTACCTTTCTCTGCATTTTTTTAGGAGGGTTAATTAGGTTTTATTTATTTACTTATTTTTTTAAAATAGAGGTACTGGGGGTTGAACCCAGGACCTCATGCATGCTAGGTATGCACTCTTATCACTGACCTATAGCCTCATGGGTTATGGCATGGTATCTGTTTGGTTTATGTATGGTACATGTTTAGAATGCATTTTAGAGCTATACTGGTAATGGGAGGTCAGAGAAGCTATATACATTGCTCATTGTCACACAAGGAGTAAGGGATAAAGTCAGTATTCAAATTCAGCTCTGTTTGACTTTAACCTGACCCTCAAGTTTCTCTGCACTTATGTGAGCTTTTCATTTCATTGAAGAGAAATCTACAGCTCAGGAAACTGTGCCACTTTTTCAAGATCATCCAGTGGCAGAGCTGGAACCTATTCACCTGACACCAAAAATGTAGCTCATACTATTACTTATCTTAAGCACTCACAGACACTACTTGGCTTTTGTGTTAACAGAACCCTGGCTGACAACGGAATCACTCGATCCCATTGGAGTTGACTTGACATGGCTAGTTATAGTCTCTAAACTCTCAGGCTTCTGGACTGCAGAGCTTTGAAGAAAATGCCTTTTACAAACATAGATGCCCCAGACTCCGATAAGGAGTTTATTAGGGTTGTTTAGAGAAACAGAAACAATAGGATAGTTGTAGATATGGATATAGTATAGATACAGTCATAGAGTTGGAGACAGAGCTTTGTTATGAGGAATTGGTTCATGCAATTATGTGGTCTGAGAAGCACCACAGTCTGTTATCTGCCAGCCGTAAGGCCAGCAAAGCTAGTAGTGTAGATGGTAGAAGTTCAAAAGCTTGAGGATCAGGGCAGCTGATGGTGTAAGTGCAAGTGCAAGTCTGACGGCCTAAGAACCAGGAGTGCTGATGTTTGAGGACAAGAGAAGATGGTTGTCCCAGGGGAGAGCAGAGAGCGAATTTCGCTTCCTCTGCCTTTGTGTTTAATATAGGCCCTGAATGGATTAGATGATCCCCTCCAATAGTGGAGAGGATGGTCTTCTTTACTCAGTCCACTGATTCAAATACCAACTTCAGAAACACCCTCACAGACATGCCCAGAAATGATGGTTACCAGCTATCTGGGCATCCATTAGCCCAGCCAAGTTGACAAATAAAATTAACTATCACCATCACATAGGGCTGCCTGGCAAGTGTGCTTTCCTCATAGATCTGTGCCAGGCAGGTGTGTCAGCTCAGGTGGCCACGAAGGGCAACAGTGAGGAGGGGCTTCAGAAGGCAGGTGTAAAACTGTGTCAAGAGAGTTCTGGTTACAATGAAAGATGCCAGACCTATTGCCATGTCCCAGGGACAAATCTGGAGCTGAGGATGAAAAAGAAAACCAAGGAGTGAAGTTCTGAGCAGTGCAGGAATACAGTGGTTAGAAGGTCTAGGACTTCTATGCTATGTGGCACAGGGATGCTGATGTTACTGGTCTGCACTGCATGGTGCTTTGGTAGATGCAGTCTGAATTATGGGAAAATGCTGGGCAATTTTTAGGAGAATTTAGGAATTCCATTTCAAAATGTATATGATATGGAAGCTGCCTAGCTGTGGAAGAACAGTGGATGTTTTTGCTGGTTGGATCCATCACAAAACTGCTCCTTTCCCCAAATTACATAAGCTCCACATTGAAGTACTTACAAATGAAAAGCATTTCCTGAAAGCTCTTGGAACATTTCACAGTTTTCGTTCTTTAATTCTTATACACAGATACACTTAAAAATACTATGGAAAACTGCGCCACCACACAGAACTGAAGAAAGCCTGAGAAAGACGGAAAAGCTTTTTGTGTTGATTTTAAGACCATTTGTATATAATTACATAGAAATATGAGACTTGAAATTTTCTCAGTTGAAATAAGGCAAATGACCATTTGATGTGATAAAGCAAAGGAATCAAATTCAGGCGGGAACCTTGTCGCATTTGGAAGCGAAGCCACTTCTTTTGGAGAGTGGGGATTTCACTTCTCATTCTTTGGCTGCAAGTGTTTTACACTGAAGTTGGCAACTCCTTACAGAGAGGAAGCTTTTTGTCAGTTGGGTAATTTTCTTTTTCTCCTTTCCAACCTCAGAAATACCATGCTCACATTTTCAGATTTATTTTGATTTTCTTTATTCAAACGAAGTGCAACTCTTTTTTGAACCTAATGAAAATACACATTTAACTCAAAAATTATGTACTATTTATTGCTCTTATTTTGTTTAAGGTGATGATACCAAGTTCATTTTAGAAAATTTGGAATATACAGTAAAGCATACTAAATAGCCAGCTGTAATTCCACTACCGTGAGATTATTTTGTTCCTATTTTGATGTTTGTCTTTCTAGGTATTTTCTGTACTAAATGATATCTTGTGATAAAGATTTGTTTCACACACTAAATTATAATCTAGTTTTTATCTTTTTACATCAAAAATTGGACTCTCTGAAGTGGATGTACCATCGTTTATTTAACTAATCCTCACTAGTAGTTGCTACATCTTTCCTATCATAAACAGCTCTGGAATAAACACCTTTGAAGACAAATCAGTTTGCATTTCCATGATGACTTCCTTACTATCAGTACAATTCTAGGATTGAAATGTATTCCTGGATCTCAGAGTAATATCTTGGCATTTTACCTCTTTGTTCTTAGTATAAGTGAAGCAGTATAAGTTTATAATAGAAATAGTGGTTCAATTCAACTTTAAAGGTGTCAAGGTTAAGCCTGATTGGGATAGACCAGTAGGTCATTGTTGAGGCTGGATGTCAGGGGCTGCAGCTTGATTGGATGTGGTAGTTATTTGAGGAAGCTGATAAAGTGACAGCCCGAGGGCTCAGTTGGTTAAGTGGAGATACAGTTGTAGTTTAGGAGTGCCCATGTGACTGAACACTGTGCTTCATCTTATAGACACCATTCCTCTAACCTTTATAAGCCTCCAAGGCAGGTATCACCATCATCATTTCGGAAACACAGCAACTGCGGCTCAGAGAATGTAGCTAAGTATCTTTCCTAAGGTCATCCCTCCAGGCCAGGGTCCCTCAACCTTGACACTATTGATGTGTTGGGCTAGAGAATGTTGCAGTGGGCTGTCCTGTGCATTGTAGGATGCTTAGCAGCATCCTTGTCCCCTGCCCGATAGCACCCTAACCCCGGCTGTGACAACCAAGCATGTTTCCAGATATTGCCAAATGTCCCTTGGGATAGGGTAGGGGATGGGCAAAGTCACCACAATTGGAGACAGTATTGAAGACAAAATTCAAAATTTAAACCTGTAATTTCATACTGTATGCTCTTTTCCATATAGTATTTCCTGAAAGCACTTGGAACTGCCTCTTTCCCTAATAGTAATCAAGATCTGCTCTGGGGTCCTGGGTACCAGACCTGATTTCTCACAAATGCTGTTGATGGCGTTTCCACTCTCTGGAAGTTTTATGACCCTACTCTTAGCAGACAATTTCACCTGCATTTGACTGAAAAGATTGACATCAGTCAATGTTCCCTCATCTTCCCATTTGTTCCCCACTCTAGCCCCGACACCAGTCCAAATAAACCTGTTATCTTCATTCGACCACTTGTCTTTTCACCTGTCTGAAGAAAAAGGGAATTTCTTGGACAAGTGTAGCTAGGCTTTGGAGTAAGAGAGCTCTGGATTTGAATCTAGACTCTTACACTTAACTGCTGTGTGACTTTCAACAAGTTACTTAGCCACTCTGAGCCTACTGTTAATCATACAGAAAATGGGGATTAAAAATACCATATGTACAGTAATATTTGAATAATAAATGAGCTAATGTCCTTGAAAGTACCCAACAGAATGATGACACAGAGAAATCAGGAACTTTCCAAGCCTCATTTTCCCCCCAGGAGTAAACATGTTTGCTGGACCATCCATTCCCTTCTCTTCCAGGAACGGGCTTCACTTATACTATTTCTCTTTCATTGTCTCTCTCAAAACAACATAAATCAGGGCAGAATTATGTACAGTGTAAAAAATTAAGAGAAAAGTCAATGAGAATCCCACTACCTTTGAAAACTTTTAGTTTTTGTCCATATGTATAGTCATATACTGCTAGCAATCATGTACATGTAAAATTTTGTAATCTAGCCTCTTTATTTAATATTATATCTGCACACCATAGGCACACTGCTATGTAGCATCTTCCTTGTATTAAAAGACAACTACCTTGACAGTCTCATTGTTTATTTAACTATTCACCTACTTCCCATAGTGAGATTGCTTTTGATCTGGGGTTGCTATCAACAATACTGTCATGCCTATTTTCAGCACATAACTTTTTATTTCCTTTTTGTTTATGGCTTTTATATGTTTGGAACCTACTTTCCAGAAAGCTAGCTCTAGTTTGTATCAGTGCTAGCAGCAAGTTTGTGCAAAGCTTCGACCATGGGATTATTGAGAATTGGATTTCCCTCCTTCCAGTGCACACATAGTCATCAGGTTTCTAGGTGCTGATTTAATAGACGAAATGCTTTGTTATTATTTAATTTGTGTTGTTACTTTATTTACAGCCTATTGATTAAGCCATATGATTTTTGATTACGTTTATTGATCGTATTTTCTTATACTGTTCTCCATATTCTGATATTTAATCATTTTATCACGTTAGCCTGCAGATGAAAACTAAGTTTTAACTTCCTTAAAATGAACCTTCCCTTGTTTTCTTATTAAACGCTAAGCTTCTTTGTCTTCTTTCAATCGTTTGCTAAATTAAAAATAATTTTTGGTTCCAAAACAATAATATTCGGAAAGTAATAATAGTGAAAATTTTAAAGAAAATATAAAAACACTGGAGAATAAAAGTTCTTGTAGTTTAACTACCCTAAGGTAACTAATTTAAAAATGCATTATATTACCATACAGTTTTGTTGTATAAATACATACAAAATTAGGATGATACTGAATGTGGCTTGAAATCTTAATTTTTTATTTTGCTCACTATTGTGTCATTAGTAGTTTTTGATAGCCTTAGTTTCTCAAAACATTAATTTAAGTAGTCAAACTATATTTCATAAAAGAGATGTATCATGTATTTAACTATTTCCCCCTTATACACTTAGGCGAGAAACATTTTTCCTACCATTAGAATTAATATTGCATTAAGCATCCTGGTACACAAATATATACTCGTGTTTGACTATTCAGGATGTATTTCTGAAAGATTACTGATTCCACAGATATAAATTTTCTAAAGACTCAGTTCACCTCGCAAAATTACTTTTCAATCAGGTTGTGCCAATTTACCCTTCCTTATCATAATGGGTGAGTGCCTGTCTAATGCATCCTTGCTAGCACTAGGATTATCTTTGAAAAATCTTTGTTACTTTAGTACTTGAAAAATATTAGCCATTAAATTCATATTTGCTTGATTATTAGGAAGATTGATCTTTTTTCATATGCCCACATTTGTCATTTTACTTACGTGAATTATTTAATTTCCTTTCCCTATATTTGTTTTGGTATTTGAGTGATGTTTTTATTGATTTGTAAACATTCTATATAGTTGAAGAATATTATCCTACTTTAAGCACATTTCTTGTAGTTTACTTGGTAAGTAATTTTCATTTAAAGTTTTTCATGATTATGTTTAGTGTAGAGTTTATCTTTTTCATTCACTACATTTAAGCTTGGAAAGCTTTTCTCCATCACAAGATATTTAAGATCCTTGAAGTATTATCTACCAGTTCTGTTTATTTATTTAACATTTAGCACATAAATTAATCTGCACTTTGTTCTATTTTATGGTGTGTAGAAAAAAAGCCAACATTTTTTTCTTTAGATAGACAAATTCTTGAATAATGTCTGTTGAATGATCCATCTCTTCACCTGTTTGAATGTGATGCTTCCTTTATCCTATATTAAATACTACATTTGCTACCAATTGTTTCAGGCTTATTCTATTTAATTACTTTAATGATGGTAGCTTTGCAGTATTGTTTAATATGTAATGAGGTTAATTCCCTTTTTATTTCACATTATTTATAAAATTATAATTGCCACCATTATCTGTTTATTATTTTCTATAAATCTCAGAATTGTTTAGTCAGTTTCCCCAAGAAATGCTATTGGAAATTCATGAAAACAGCTTTGATCCCCACCTTTGTGGAATGTAATCCACAAAAGGAGAAGAGACAGTAACCATGTAAACAAACAAGTGAACATCTAATTTTGTATACTAACGCCTGGTCTGAAAGTAATGAGTAGAGTTTGGTGATTGAGAGTAAGCGTATATGTGATTTGGAAAGATGGGAGGGAAACTACCAACACAGTGTGTTTCAGGAAGACCTTTCTAAGGAGCAGTCTTTTAAGCTGAGGTCTGAAGAATGGGAAGGATCCACAGAGCAAGAAGCAAGGACATGCAAGGCAACCAAAAGACCATGTAAAAGCCCCAAGGTGAGACTATCTGGGTGTATTTGAGAATCTTAGATGATGTGAAGGGGCCTGAAGCATCTCAAGCAAGGGGTAGAGGCAGGTGATGAAATTGAACAGGATGGTGAGGCCAGAGTTATGAGTCTGGATTGTATTTAGGACACAAGGGAAGTCATTGAATGGTATGAAGCTAGCCAGTGGCATGCTCATATTTGTTTTAAAATGATTATTCTAGCTACTTGTGGAAAATAGATTATAAGAGGTATAAACAAGAGGAGGAAGAGTTATAAGAGGCTATTATGGTAGCATTGGTAAGACATAATGCTATTAATTTTTGAATATTTATTTTGTATTCATTTACTTTATTAAAAATCCTCTTTATTATAATTCTAGAAGCCTGCTTCATTTATTGAGATTTATAGATATATAATTATTATTTAAAATTAATAATATCTTTTTCTCATTAACAGTCACACCTGTTGTACCAGTTTCATGTCCTATAGCATTGTTTAGATGTTCCTGAGGAGAAATTACAGTCAATGTGACAGTGATTTGTTTTCCTTCCCTTGATTTTAAGGGCAATGCCTTGTGTGTGCCATGGTTAAACATGATGATGAATTTGGGCTCACACTGGTATTTATCATGCTATCTTTTTAACACATTGTGATAGACATTTGACTGCATCAGCGTCATTTTTGGCATCTACGAGATAATCACATCGTGCTTCTCTTTCAGTAATCAAGAGGGCTTACCTCTTCTCATGTCTACAACTTTTGATTCTATAGTATTAATCCCATCTTAGAAACTTAGCTTGGAAGACTCTGTGGCAGGTGAGAACGTTAACTAAAATAAGGACCCCCAAAGGAGGGAATTAACTGATTTCCATAGTCACCTCTGATTTTAGGACTGATTATCTGATCCTAGGATTTTCGAGTCTTTGCAAATGAAGCGTTACACATTTCATCTCCTTGAACTCACTTACTAGTTTTCACGTGGTGAACTTTCGTCCTGTGTGAAGAAAGGGCCAGAAAGAATAGAAAGAAAAGAACCAAGGAGACAATGGGATGTGATTAAAGATGCAAAGATTTGGGGGGCTCTTCATTGCATGGTTCAATTGCCACCTTGATCCTTACCAGTTGGGTAGCTCTTGGCAGGATACAGGACCCTCAGGGATAAGAACGGCATCTTTGCTATGAGGGAGCACTGTGAGGACTGGATGATAAAATTTGAGTAAGGAATCTGGCACAGTGGCTGGCCTAGAGTAGTTCTCGTAGAGGTTTTAGATAAGCCTAGCACTGTGCTAAGAACATTTTGTGCAAAAATTTTAACTTATTCAATTTTTCCAACAAACCTTTGAGTGTTATCATTATCCCAGTTCTACAAAGTGGGAAATGAAACACTGAAAGTAGCCTATGATCCCACTGCAAGTCAGTGGCAGCACTGAGGTGAGAACATGGTTCAGGTCTCTGCTCTTCACCGCTTGGGACGTGCCCTCTTGATGTAAGTCGTGTGTGTGTGAGTTCTCTATTTGCTAAGCCTGCAAGCCCTGCAACTCCTGCATTTTACAGCTGAGGAAACTGAGGCCCAGAGCAGTAAATGGCTTTCCCATGTCATAAAATAAATGAATGCCAAAACCTGCATTAAATTTCTGGGTCTCATTTTATTTGCAAGTAGAAGGGTCTTCTAGTGTCTCACTTTGGAACATTCTAGATTTGCCCTCAAGCTTTTGGGTGAACTTCAAGTCTTGTAAAGTGACAAGAGGCTTTTATCTGTATTGCATCATCCCTTTCAACCAATTTTTAAAAACTTGTCCTTTAGGTCAGAGATAATCATTTCAAGGGCTATAATTATGAACCTTTGTGGATTTTCATAATGGTACTCCAAGTGAATTATATTTATTTTATTTTTAAATGTGGAAGAAAGCATAAAGAAAAGCAAAAACTGAGCAAACAAAAAATTCAAAGAAAATGTCTACACATATAAATTGGTTCAAGTTTACTTAAGGCTTAATTCACCTGGCCTAACTTGAATTTCTAGCTCAGCTCTAATAAATGCAAACAGTACCATGCTTCAGATGACAAAATGGATTCATTTCCAATGTGGATAAAGCAACACCTACAACACTGATCCTGGTTTTCTAATTGACCAACGTGATAATATCAGAAGTTTGTTCCAGTGAGGGAAACCTTCCCCAGCAGACTTAGCTGATAAGATTTGATGAGGAAATGAGGAATAAGTTGAGTACCTGGAACTTAGGTTCTAAGGGTGTTATCTACTAGCAGTTAACTGTGGGAGGTCTTCACAATCATTACTTTCTTTGTTGCATGCTGTAGTTATGGAACTCTTGCAATTTTCTTCTGGGTGCTCTTCAAACTGTTGTTACACTGACCCTGACAAAATATTATCACATATCAGGTTAGTGGGATGACATCACAAGAATTTGATAATTCTTTCCTTGCGTGGCTTTGGCCATATCTTGAAATTAATCTAAAATCCAAGAGTTGGAAAGGACAACTCTGTATCTCATAAGACTTCCTTAAATAGCATTTGTAATGACTACTCATTTCCTACTTGATTTCTTCCAGAGACAGGGAACTCATCACATCTTCACCATCATTATGATCACCTAATAAATCTTGTGTATTGACAACTCACCATGGACTGAGTGCTCTCCACATATGCCCTCTTTAGCCCTTTCAACAACTTTGTGGAGTTATTTTCATTCAGATTTTACAAAAGAGAAAATGAAGGCTCAAAAAAAAAAAATAGCTCACAGTTTCACAGTAGTGGAGATAAAGTTGAACCCAACTCTATTGGTTCTGAGATAATACTCTAGTCAATTTCTCCCTGCTAATTGAAAAGCCACTGTTACCAGGTTGTATCATTTCCACCAAAGGAATCAAAAAGAAGTTTTATTTCTTCCTCCATATCTCAATGCTTCAGTGCTGATTTACCCAATTTCTTTATCATCCCATGCTGGGAATACAGTGACTTTTCTGGGTCCTGAAATTTTTATAATTGTAATTAGTGAGTCTATTACAACACTATTTTCCATTCTGTTTTAGAGATGTGGTGGAGTGCACTGGCTAAGAGCACAGACTGTGGTGTCATGCTGCATGTGTTCAAAGCTTAAGTTCCCCAACCAACTAGCTGTATGATGCTGGGCCAATAACTTAACCTGTCTGTTTCCTCATCTGTAAAATGGGGGTTTTTGTGAAGACTTAAAGGGCTAATTGGTATAAAACACTTACTTAAATACTGGATACCCCGTTAAATTTGAATTTCAGATAAACAATGAGTCTTCTAGAACAAATATGTCTCAAATAAGACATGGGATGTACTTAAAGTTAAATGATACATTATTCATCTGAAATTCAAAGTTACCTGGGCATCCTGTCTTTTTATTTGTGAAATCTGGCAATTTACTATGTCTCACCCCAAATTGTACTGACTGGACCTAAATGTGTCCGCCTCCATCACCATAAAGTTGAAATTCTCCGCACACAGTAGGTGCTCAAGAAATGTTTGCTAAATTTTGTTTTATTTGAAAGAGATTGATAGAAATCACAAAATGATAAGCAAATACAGGGAAAGTAACATGAAAAATGAAAACATGAGGATTCCGTTTTCCTTACACAATGATGCTGGTCTCCTGACGGATGGAGAGCTGTGTGCATCAGTTCTTCCAAGGGGATGAGCCATGTGAGTTCAGTTTATCCCGTATTCTGAAAGAACAAATTGCACATCAAGAGAAATTGGGATACAGCACTGTGGCCTCTGGAAAGGCTGGCTCTTCTTGGCAGGTGCTGTGCTGCTGTAACTCTAGGGAGCGCATTGCCTTTTCTGTTCAGTAGGGCTTGAGTCGTTCTTCAGTAAGCATCTCCAGGAGCCACCATCCCATGCTCTCACTTTCCCGCAGTGCTCAGGTCTCTCCCATCAAGGCTTATTAGCACCAATGGGGGGGAGTGTCATGTGGTTCTAAACCACTGGAGATCTTGCCTCAGTGCCTGAGGTGTGAAGTCCCAAGTCCTCAGCACAGTACTCCAGGCGATTGCTGCCGCTCCCATCCCAACACCTCTCCTGATTCCCTGCATCCCAGCCACATCGGGGACACGCGCTGCTCCCGAATAGCCTTGTTCTCTCATACCTCCACGCCTTCACTTCTGCCTGAGACATTTTCCTCCTTACTTTGCTTCTAAGACAGATCCTAAACCTCCTTACAAGTTACACTTGAAAAGTTTCCAGCCCTTAATGAAGCCTGTGCCAGCTTTCCATCATACTTCCAAAATCCTAGCACATTTCTACCCTTGCTTCTGCCCAGAGGGGGAAGAAAATGACTCCCTCTTTTGGGCTACATAGGAGCCAGTGATCTTTATGTGCTGGGGATTGCATTCAGCCATGAATTACAGTAACTTGCCAAAAACAGCTCAAACCAATTGCTAGTTTTATTTTTCTACTTACATGTGTTGTCTGGAGGTTGGCATTTCAGGGCTAACGTGGTGGTTCTGCCAGACCAGACCCTTTCTGGTTTTCTGATGCACTATCCCTAATGCTGTATCCTGACCCAGGGAATGTTTATTTCTGAGAGATCTTCAAGGGCAGGGGCTACATCAGTAATTCCTCTGACATTTTTTTAATTGTTCATATCCTTGTGACTATGGAATAAATGCTTATCAAATGAATGACAAATAAATGGATCATTAATGAGATAATCTCTCACTTGGGAGACAAAGGAAAATGCATATTTGATCATAATAAACACAACTTCAGAGCCTAATCTATAGAATTTAAGAACATTCAGTCATCTCTATGTGCTTCAGATAACATGCTTTGATTTATCTGAGAGAACACCTGTTTTTCAGGGTCTCAATGCCTTGATCTGAAAAACTAAACTTAGAATATAGACAGGCTCCAAATTAGAGTGTAATGTACTCTTAAAAACACATAAAGTGGAATGTGCTTCTTATGGAAAAAAATGTTATAATTGACACATATTTTCAACCAAGGATCTGTCAACAAATAAAGCACAGAAATGATTAGTATGTCATAAAACACAAAGCCACAACAATAATTTAAAAGTGTAAAATTAGCCTTATGTCCTAGAAAATGAACATACACTTACAGTAAATATTTATGAAACGAGAGGTCCTAATGTACTAGAAATTGTGTATATTACACATAAAATGCAACTCTATTGTGCCATAAACGTGACTTAAAACTAACATGCTAGCGATAATAATGCTTTAAAGGTTTGGACCAGATCTCATTGATCTTGTAACCTCAGGGCTCACCACAATCCCTACTGCATGGAAGAAACTCAAAACAAATGCTTGTGAATGTAATTAAACAGAATCTGTGTAGAGCTCGTAAAGCACTCTCACATCCGCTGTCTTTTTACTCTGTCAATAATCGCCCTGTGTGTTCAGTAGCTCGAGTTTCCCACTTACAGATAAACTGAGGCTCATAACAATCTAAGTGGCTTGTTTTCTCAAGGTTGGGAAGTTAAGTTGTGGCACTAAATCTCTAACCTAGTTTGCCAACTACGTGCGAAGTGTTTGATGTTGCTTCATACAAGCATCTACGATTCGCGTGACTCAGGTCTGCAGAGAGAAGCTTGAAAAAACACGTCCTTTTTCTCTTAATACGTTTTCTTGGGGTTTAATAGAGGCACTCAAAACCATTGTATTTATTTCAGTTCTGTTATCTTAGTTCTGTTCATCTTAATGTAGAATAATACACGAGAAGAATAAATTCACTATTGAGGAGTATGATGGAAACGGTGGTTTTTCAATAAATGCTAGTTTTGTCAGGGAAGTCTGGCCTAAAATTTATCCCTGGTTCTTCTTCTACACCAGTTGTTTTTATTAAGAACGAGTTTGCTATCAGGACAAAAGGCTACTATGTAACATTAAGCAATGACTTTACTCCACTTGGCCTTTGTGTATGGGACTCAAAGCACTTCTCATTTCATGGAAAACTAGCCACAGCAGTTACCACTGAATGGGCTTATAATTTTATATAGCATTCCAACACATCTATCAAGGATTATTTTGTAGTTGGCTTTATTCCTTTGACAACCACGTAAGTTTAAAAAGCTAAAGCTCTGAACTATTCTTAGAAACAATGATCAGTACATATATGTGAACTAAAAAAAATGTGCAGTTTATTGTATATATGCATTTACCTGCAATGTATTGTATATGGGTAGTTGAATTGTAACAATTCTACCTAATAAAACTGAAAAATGAAAAAAAAGAAAAGGATTGCTGAAACTGGGAGACACTGATATGCCCAGAGAGTGTCCTCTATTGGACAGAGGGTGTGTTGCAGTGTGCAAAACCATGACTTTATGACATCAGACTGTGGGTTTCAGCCCCTTCTCTGCTTCTTTCTAGAAGAGTAATCTTGGAAAGTTACTGAACTCTCTGTGTTATAGTTTCCTTATCTATGTGGTGGTGAGGATAGTACATACTTCATATGTTGTTGTGAAGGTTAAATGTATAAAAATATGTCAAGCGTTGATAACAGTGCTTGGCAGGAAGCAAGCATTTAATGGATGGTAGCAAGTACTATTATTGGTTTTATATTTTTGAACGATGGAGGGAACTTCTCATTGTCTGCCTAAGATGTACTGACAGTTAAGACACCAGATAATTCTGCTTTTTATGATGTTAGTAAAATACAAATTAATAGTATCTGCCTATAGATTGAAAGACTGTCATACACAATAAAATGCTAGTTCTGTTTACAAGAATTCTGCAATTCACAATTGGAGTCAAAGCTATGCTCACCAGCAGGTTGTAGACTGTAAGAAGGAGGAGGTCCTCTCTGTTTAATCGTATCTGCTTCTCAAACAATTGGCACATTGGAAGTGTTCAATAAATCTTTCTGCAACAAGTGAGTAAATAAATAGATAAAAGAATTAACAGCATTTCCAGAAGTGTGACTTCTGACTAAGTTACCCTAAAGCTACCTAAAATGTTGAGTAGTCCTTGTAGAAGTTGGCCATCTTGATTTTCCCACAGGATGTGTTAACTTGACATGTAGGTGTACGCTCAGCTCATGAAATATAATTCTTTTGGAGTTTATAAAGACATAGATGTGGTATAAATTTTATCAGTGCTAATTGTTAGTCTCCCAATAACTGCGATCCCAGTATCTCCACGTCACCTCTGCTCTTTTAGTTACATAAATCATAATGGGAAAAAGAGGCTATAATTTAATGCATTTAAATTTTCCATGAAGGAAAGGACATCTGTAACTGTTAAGCAGGAGCTAAATGTTAAAGAACGTGTTTGAATATGATCTTTGCGAAGTGTGATGACTTTTCTGAGTAGAGAGTCTTCGTATTTTATGTTCTGTCTTTGAAGATTTTGCTACTGACCAACCATCAATTGTGTGTGGGGGTCATTTTGTGTGGTGCCCTTCTGTCTGGTTTACTGACTTGAGGGAAGATTAAAAAATGTTTATTCCCTTACTGAGGGCTTGATAAAGCTTGAGAACTATTTTCATGACCTAGGGATTTTGAAACTTCTGTTAGAATATTGATACAAAGACAGGAACTACTATATTAGTTGAATCACATGTTGAAATGTGTAATTCTGTTTGTGTTGGCAGAGTCTGTGAACATAAGCTGCTCTCTGGCCTTCAAGTTTTATTTGCTTGTTGGCTGTTGGGAACTTGACACTTTACCACATAAACAACGCTAGCCCATGAGATGGAGAAACCGCCTCCCTCTTCACCTGAGCCCCACAACCTGTGCATTGTAACCGCTGTTTCTGTGAAAAATCTTATTCCAAATTTCAGCTCCTCTTTGTACCTAATTCTGTGCGTAAAAGGAAGTATGTACTCATTAAAGGTTGCATGACCAAGTTATGTCGAGCAGAGTTCTCTGGGGCAGCCCTAGAACTGGGGCTGTTTTCTGTATCTGAACCTTTCTGTATTGCCTCAGATTGTTGCCGATGGATGTAACTGGTGTTCCAGGTTCTTGCCCCGTCCCGGAAAGAATTCAGAGACAAGACGCAGTGGTTAAAAAAAGTAAAGTGAAAATTTATTAAAGGTTGGATAGTACACTCTCAAGGGGAGAGCGGGCAGGCTCAGGTGAGCAGCTGCCCCGAGTTTCTTTGGCAAATTGGTTACATAGGGTGTAAAAATGAATGGGTGGAATATTCACTGGGGAGGGAAGGGTTTGGGGTCTTAATTCCTGATTATCATCCCAACTCCACCTTCCTAAAGGGAAGAGGGATTCTTGTCCTTATTTAGTCTGAATCAGAAGTGTTACTGTGTCGGTGCATGATGGGTACGTCTAATCTGCAAGGCTAATTTTATGTAAATGAGGTCATAACAAGCAAAAGGTTACATCCAGACACTAGAAATTCTGGCCTTTTCCCACCTTTCTTTGTTAGATTTTGGGCAGCTTATCACCCCCAAAGGTGTGACCACTTATCAGCCCAGAGGTTCCTGCTTTTCTTTTTCTACCCAGGGACCCCTGGTTCTTATATGATGTATGGTTTCCTGCATTGGGCCTGTGTCCCTCCTCTCTGCCCACTTCCTGCCATTTGGCCTGCATTCCCCTTTCTCTGCTCATATCTAGCTATCTGCCTGCTCTAACAAAATGCCAAGGGAAAACATTATATCAGCAGCAGAGAAGAGTGGGCAAGAAGAAGCCCCTAAATCCTAAGAATCTGTGAGCTGAAGGTAGGAGTGAATTAGTCATATTCTCGTTAACGGAAGCTCCTCTTTATGAAATACCCATTACGTGCCAGGAACCGTGTAGACCACCTTATACGTATCACCTAAATCTCAGAAGGCTCGTTTTATGAGTAAGGAGTCTGAGGCTGAGAGTACATAGCTTGTCCAGGATCACAGAGCAGCACGTGCCCAAACACATCCTGCTGTCATTCTTTTCCTCTCCCTGTCCAGCCCCCAAACTATTCTGCCTGGTCACTGGCGTGTCCCTGCAGAAGAGGCCAGGCACAGTCTTGCTGCTCTGTTGAGACTTGGTAAGTTCAAAGGGGAAAAGAGAATTAGGAAGCCCATTGCCTGTGGGTTCAGGCCACACTAGTCTCACCCTCTTCTGCAGAAGCAAATGCTTTGTTCTCTGTCTGTGACTCCTGTGTCTATTTCTAATTGTTTCTAAATTCAAAGAGGGAAGAATATACCTAATTATCAACCTGAAAAACCTGGTGTAAGCATGCTGTTGTGATGCTGTTTTATATTTGTTTTTGTTTGGCTGGTGTTTGAGAGGTCTTCTTTTGTGACTACAGGTCTCTCTGCAAACAATAATACATCAGCAAGAAGATCAATTAAAATACAAGGAAAAAAATAACCCTACACCAACTCTTACCCACGGGAACAGAGCCTCAGATCTCTCCACATAAGCCTGCCATAAGCCACCTTGCAGTGCGCTGGCTGGAGAAAGTGACATTTACACAGAAATGCCCTGCAGGAGGAAGAAACAAGAGTTGAAACAGAGCCACCATAAACATTGCGGTTCATAAACCTGAAAACAGGAAGGGTGACCTTTCCAAAGGCTAGAAGTGTACTTTTCAGCCTCTAAGATTCAAACCACTCTTGGTGTCAAAATGTACTCAGCTCCAAGTTGCTGTTTTCAGGAACATGGCTGAGTTGAAAACTGTTGTAGCTGAAACTTCAGGTCTTCGAGTGAAACCAGTAGGGGATCTGGCCAGGGAAATGCTTCCCTGGGTGGGGCGTGGACTGGCCCGTGGGCCTTTCTGAACATCCTTTGCCGCAGTCTTTTCTTTTTGCAGCTGTCAGGTGGAGAACTGCAGGAATTCACATCCAGACCTTTTAACATATTCTCTCTAAAAGGCTCACTCAGTGTCAGTCTTCCGCTGGCCAAGTAAGCCTTTCTAAATTACGACTTTTTTCAAGAGAAGATAGACCAGTAACAACTCAGTATTACTCAGGTTTCACAAGGTTTGGGTGCAGACTTGGTGTGTCAAGAGAAAGTTCAATGGAAATCCCAGGAGACTGGAGAAGTGAGGGGTGTCTCCAATGGCATGAGGGGCTCTTACGAGAAAGAGAGATGTGGTGGACACTCGGTCTCCATTCTGACGTGCTCAGATCCCTTGATCATTTCTGTGGTCTCCTCCCTGGCTTCAGTTTGCTTTTGCTTCCAAAGGCTCACACCTGAAATCTTCCTTCAGAGGACACCTCAGGCCACTGAGCTGCTTTGCCCACAGACACAGAGAGACAGAAGTGCAGAGGGTTTACAGCTCCATGGTGGCCCTTTGGTCAATGACTGATTCATGGATTCATGGTGGAGTATGAGAGCCTTGGCTTCCTTGCTCCAAGTAGGGACTGGATCGGAAGATGTAACTTACACCCTAGGGCACTCCTTGGCAGGGTCAGTTTGAAGCTACCCTCCCAGGGACTTTGCCTGGCATCATACCTTTCCTTTCCTGGCTTCTTCCCTTTTCCTGTGCTCCTTCCCCCACTCCCTGACAAGTTCTCCTGGAAGCACCTCCATAATAAATCACAGGCCCAAAAATCCTTACTCAGGGTCTGCCTCTGTAAGATTTATTCTGTTGGTCTGGAAAACAAGATTAGGACCAGTAGATAATAGTCAGAAGGAAGCAGAATTTGAATCAACGCAAGGGAGAAACTTTTTACAAATCGAATTTCTCAAATATGATTTGTGCGAAACTTCCTAGGAATATTTAAATAGAGACTGGATGAGTAATTACTGGCACTGTGCTCTGTAGGAGTTCATGCACTAGGTATGAAGTTGCTTTTAAGTTTCCAGACTAGTGCCTTAACTCTGGAATATCATGGTATGCAAATAAGCTTTAAACTTTCACAGGTTAGCTGCCAAATTTGAACGGTATTTATTGTGGATTTTCACAATCTTTGTATATTATTCAAATTATTGTAAGGCTCTCCCTTTATGTCAAGCTGGGAGTGTAGCTGAGTGGGCAGCACAGTTCAGTGGGAACAACTTTTATAGGTGAAGGCATAACACCAGCTTGGTTCCACGTTAAAAATCTGTGAGATGTAAGAAGGGAACCTCACCTTGCAAGACTATGAAAGGCTGATTAAAGTAGGAGACATGCTTTAAAAGAGGGCAGAGGGCTGACTGCTGACTTAGTGACTGGTGGCGGTACATGACAACAGAGAATGACACACAGTGACTGTTCAGGCAGCACAGGAGACTAATGGACTAAGGCGATGATTGGGCTTCATTTTGCTGATTCGGTTAGTGGTGTTTTGAATCCTCTCATTTCTCTAGGATGACCACCAAATTCTGGTGTTTGAAATCTCACTGACACAAAAAGATCAACAATTGTGTTTCAACCCCTCCTCCTCGACCTGCAATGGTTCCCCTCTGCCTAGAGGCTAAAGCTTCCATTTTGTGGCCGGTCAGGCACAGACTCTCACACAGCCCTGGGCACGGGTTTTCTGGTATCAAAGACAGGATTTTGGTTTTGTGTGGATCGAGAGAGCGAGGAAGAAGAGGTCTCATATTGAGCGTAGTTCAAATGTGACAAGGAGGTGTTACATTAGGAGAGGGCAGGGTGTAGGTCAGAGACTGCAGCAGGAAAGAGAAAAGCAAAAAAAATCATGAAAAACCAAGTTAAAAAAAAAAAACCCTGCAGCTAAAATGTTGAAAGAGAACACTGCTGTTGCACTCGGGGAACTAATAGAGGTGGGCGTGAGATGTTTCACAAAGCAGAGTTGGAGAAAGTTCTGCCAAATGGCACCTTCCCAGAAGTACAGGGTGGCTGGGAGCTCTGATACCTCTGCTTTCTGGCCTCAATCGAACTGCATAAAATCTACACTTATTTCTAATCATTTTGTACTGCTCCAGCTTCTCTGCTGTACTCCAAATCATTTATTCATTGATTTTATTCGTGTAACTAACCCCATCTCAGCCAAACCAAATCCTACCCATCCCTAATGACCAAGCTTTGGGCTCTTCTCCACCGTGGAGTTTTCCACAGTTTTTCCAGCCTACAGAACTCTTAATATCTGTTGACACCAAAGCACATTACTCATGCCAATTATTTGGTTCTTGTCACGAAATGCTTTCCGAGATTTTTCTCTTGCTTCTGTATATGAGGCCTTGCATATTGAGCTTTTGTATATTTATCTCTTGCATGATGTATTAAGTTGCCTAGGCCTTGACTTCCCAAATAAATCTTAGTCCAGATAGTCATCAACCATATATGCAAGTTACATTCATTTAGGTTGTAAGATTTGCATGTGAGAAAATAAATGTTCTATGTTGAGAGTTAAGGAAAGATTGCTGAGGACCGGTGTGGGTTAGGATGGCTTGATGGAGGTGAGGGAGATGAACTCAGCAGTTGAAGGATGTAACCTTCACAGTCAGATCTTTCAGCATTAGTGTGCCACCTCTGTAGAAGAAAAACCCATAGTAACAGCAGAAAATGGTAGTGTTCATTGAGTGCTGTGCTAAATGCTTTAACTTAAATTGTCTCATTTAATCTTTTGACAATAAATTAAAATTTGTGATAGGTATTATCATTTTCATTTTAAAGCTGAAGAAATTGAGACTTAAAATGATAAATAATTTGTCCAAAGTCACATACCCTGTTAAGTAGGAGTGATCAGATTACAAAGTTATTTTAAGTATGCTGTACTTTGTCCCAATAACAATGGGATCCTGTTTGAGATCTGCATTTTCAAAGGAATATGAATATTGGTTTCTTGAGCTTTCCCTGCTCTATCAGGAACTATAAGACTCTGAAGGAACAGCGATTATAGTTTATGATGTAACTGCTTGACTTTGTCTCTTATTCTCACACCTTGTTCAGGCACTCCGCATTCCTGCTGAACATCCACGTGCGGGATGTTTCTTTGGAGTATCATTTACCACTTGTCCAAGGGCTTCTCTGATTACAAAGAGTGACTCGGAGTAGTGGAAAAGAATCCAGTGACAGGAATCTAGTCCTGCTCCTACCACCTGGAATTGTGGACGACTGAGGTTGGAGGTCAAGGTGAGTTTATCTGAATGATATAACTATGTAAAATCACATAGGACTATACCAAAGGATACTTTGTTGATAATTATTCATTAAAAGTTTGATAAACATAAGCATTTATTACATTATTCTGCATACTCCTCTACATTTTTATTGTGTAAAATGATGTGTATATTTAATTATGATATTTGTTATAGAGTCTACGTTTGGACTTTACCAAGTTAAAAAAAAGCAAAAATAAAAACAAACAAAAAAACACCCTCTAATGCTTTTTTCCCCTACCATCATGGCATAAAGGAGAGGATATTTTAACACTAATAAAATACAGAGAATATAATTTCAGAATTAAGATGACTCATTTAGTTTCTGAAAGTCTCACTTTATTCTCTGTATTTTCTGCTTCTTTTCCTTGATGTGGTGAGAACTTTGTCATAGGTCTATATGTCTACTCCCTGGCATCTGGGACCCACTGAAGTGACCAATGCTAAGCTTACCTGCACTCTTCTCTTGTGTCTCTGAAATATATGGGCAAAACAAAGAGAATTTAACTTGAGCTCTTCAAGGAAAGTATCACTATAATTTGACCTGAATTCTGTTTTGTGTTCACACAGAACTTAATTATTTGTCCATTGACAAATAATTCAAGATTTCTGCCTCAGTTCTCCACCTCCTCTCAAGTTCGGTGCATCAATCACAAATGAGGAAGTCTATGTATAAATATGACCAACACAACCAGACTGAGTAGAAGTAGGTAGTGAATCCATGCACTCAGTGGCCCAGGGATTTGTTGAAGGAAGGATAACGTTAGGGTCAGCTCTGTTGGCCTCTCTCATGGCATAAAGTGTTTAGTTTATTAACTTTCTGCAAGATTGCATCTCTCCACTATAACCTGATCTTTCTGATTGTTCTGAAAAACAAACCATGACCTGGGGTAGCAGGTTTTGCTCAGCTGGGGATTCTCTGTTGTGAACTTCTTCCCTCGTCATCCATCACAGCTTGGGCTTGGCAGTTACTAGGAGGCATGGCATGAAGCAGTGACTCCCTGTGATTCAATGGGAAACGTGGGGCTTTGTAATGAACAAAGCAGGAGATCTGGTGGTGGCTCTGAGATCTGTGGAGATTTATTGTTGTGAGTTAGTGGTGTCAAGTTTGGCTCTGTTGCCATAGTGTTTGGCTACTTGGATTGTTTGTTTTAGCTTTTGTAAATGTGCCCAGATATGGGATGTGCGTTCGGTCAGCTGAAAGGAGGCTGAAGAAGCAGGGTGAAAAGAAACAATTACACTCTGGTTTGAGTCAGAATCCCGAGGTATTTTCTATAAACTTGGGTGCATATAAATGTGCTCCTCGGCTTCCTTTTCAGAAATGAATTTCTGCTTTCATCTCACGGTAATCAATATTTGCAGCCCTGATCCCTGCAATCAAACATGGAACTCAGATTAATAGTCAAAGTAACAATATTTAAACAGGAAATTTGAACTTGATCTATGGATTACAGTCTTTACCCTTCAAACAAGACCAGGTTTATATAATCAGCCTTCATAATATTTTTTTGCCAGTGTCTGACATTTTCCCCTGGTTTTGGCCTTTTCATTTTCAATGTGATGTTCTGAGAAAAAATTATTACCCTGTAAGTGACATTTTTTCCCCATTTCTTCTCCTAAAACTTGTAAAAGATGGCTTTCTCTTCAGTTTTCTAACCAGAAACCCAATGGCTGTATCTGCGTGGATCTAGTGAAATAAGTGGGGCCTTCCTGCACTTCTGTGAGCCCTGACTTTTCCTAACTAATTGCCTGAAATCCTATGTGAAACGCTTCAAAATCCTGACTTCTCAGTTTTCCCAAAGAACAAATTTGAGCAAACCAGGAAGACCAAATTAAGTGTCCTGACATAGGTGGCTGGTGTAGGTCTTCGTTTATTTGTCCATTCATGCATGCGTTTATTCTTTCATTCCTGCTTTCATGTATTTCATAATGCATACATTCATTTGTTCACTCAATATTCATTATGCAATGAACGAAAATTGAATGGCACTTACTTGCCAGGCACGAGGCAAAGGTGGTAAAGTGAGAGAATTAGAGATAAATAAGGCTTACCTTGAAGGAGCACACCGTGTAACTGGAGGAAAGACATAAGCCCACCGAGTAACAGTGTGGTGAATGACATGCCCTAACAGAGACAGGAATGAAGTGTTACGAGCTCTGAAAAAGAAGTGGTTCACTTTGACTCGTGTGTTGGTGAAGACAGCTGGAAAAGGCTTCAAGGAAGGGATGGACCTCCAGCTTGAAATTAAAGATGACTTTCTCTTGTCTGGGAGACAAACAAGTTGTGAGGAATTTCAGGTGACAGTAACAGAGGGGCAAAGGCTATGGTTTCTAATAAAAACTGACTGGATTTAGAAATTTTACAAGTTGAGGTTCACTCATGTTCCTTTTAGTTTTTATTTAAATGATGCCAAATAACTGGCTACACTGAATATTTCAGTGATCCCCTGATTGCCTTGGTACATAGAGCCATGGGGAGCTAAGTGATCTACTTCTATCTATTTTTCAAATCTTAGATTCCCAGTGAAACTGAAAATATCCAAGTTTTCCGACTTATAGGCTCCATATGCTACTTAGCATTCTCATTGTTTTGCAGGTTAATAATAGACACTGAAAGTTTTGGCTTGCAGTAGATCGAAATACATACCAAAAGTTAGCTTTAACATAATGTGTTTCTTTAAACGCTTAATATTTGCATTGCTTCACAAATCAATGAAATACTGATGCTCCTAACACCATATCCCAGATGATCTCCTTATTGCCCATCTGGAACTGCTTCCTAGACATCTCCCCAGAAATGTGCCACAGAAACCACGAGTTTTCAAAGCTAAACAGTGCATCTTCTCTTTTCTATCTTAAAAGTCACCGCTGGTAATGCATGGCAGAAACACCAGAGTTACTCTGATGTAGCCTGTGTGGATCTTCATTTATTTATTTATTCATGCATGCATTTATTGTTTCATTCTTGCTCTCTTTTCTCCTTGGCCACTCCATGCTACCATGCACGTTGTGTCTTATCCAGTGTAATCACATGTAATGCTATGGTCCCTCTACCTCTAGTCTCAACCCACTCTAATTTACCTTTCATGTTGTACTCCAGATGCAAATTTGGTGATGTCATTGTCTTCACTGAAAGCCTGCAAGGGCTCACAGTTGTGTATAGTGGGAGAGGTTAATGAGTATCCAGAAAAGGTAGCTCAATGAGGGAAAGAAGGAAGGAAGGAAGGAAGGAAGGAAGGAAGGAAGGAAGGAAGGAAGGAAGGAAGGAAGGAAGGAAGGAAGGAAGGAAGGTGAATGTATGTGAGAAGGGGGACACTTCTGTGCCATGATAAAATGAGTTAGGAAGTATTAGGTTGAACTATGTTAAATGTTAAACAGATTTTTTTTTCCTCTGAGATTTGTCTGAGTCCTTAACATCTAGTACACTTTGAATCTCAAAAATTGAGAATCATAGCACTCACAATTTCCTAAGTTTATTTGACCACGAACTTATATTTCTGAGGAACACTGATTAATATCTCGTGGGGCACTGGTGTTTTGGAGAAGCTCCTGCACCACAGTAATTCCGTGTTAAGATATTTAGGGCCCTTCTTATTTTGCCACAATCTCTGAATCTTTAAATATTAACATTTTGAATTGCCAGTCAACTTGCTAATCCCCCCAAACACTGTTTCTTTCTTTCTGGTCTCTTCATTTCTCTTCTTTTTCTCCCGGGAAATAGACCTAAAGTACCTCCTCTGTGATTCCTCCGTGACACCCTCAAAAAGATTTTTCTCAGCCACTTCTTCGTTTGACCCATATGTTGTCTGTACTTCTATGAGAAAACACGAAATGGGAACCAATATTTTGTTTCTGAGCAATCGTTTATTGTTCATCTTGTGTCCCCTCAGACTATAAATGCAATACTTCTGACATTTTAGTGTGAACAATTGCAAAATCTATGATCATCTTTTTCTGGATATTGCTCATTGACTTGAACACGAGAAGATGCCACTGGATTCCTCAGGGATACGAAACTTGTATGTGAGGAATTTTTGAACTAAAGTATCTTCTAAACCAGCTCGTATTCTGTCCTGTACATTTAACTTTAGCGTAGAAGTTCCTCTGGGAGGAAGAGGGGAGTGTCTAGCTTAACATTCGCTAAGACCAGTTCCAGAGAAGATAAGTTTCTATATGGTCCAAACATTTGTGACTTTTGGACTCTGATTTTGCACTGTTTACTCCAAAAATCAGAGGCAAACCTATTTTTATCTCTGTTGTTAAGGTATTCTGGAGATGGTTGAAATTGAAGATCTTTTAATGAAATAATATCAGAAGCATTACTGTTATTATTGACCCTGAAAGTTACCCTATCCCAAATCTTTTATTCAAAGTTAAAAAATAGGTTTAAGTCATTAAAAAAAATCTGCATCAAATTGTGCTATTTAGTTATTTAATTCTTACTTTTGGGGAGCCTGATGATGGATCTAGGTCTTGTTAACTTTGATGAAGTCCAATCTCAAATCTCATCTCAAAAGGAATCAAGTGAATTTTCTGCTCCAGTCTTTGGCAGAGCTTCTCTGCCTCCATTTTCTCTTTTGTCAGATGAGTGTTACCAATAAACTGTAAAGAAGTTCCTAGAAAAATATTGTTATTAATTTAATGTACACTTATTAGTCACTTAGATAATGGGAAAGTTTGGATACAGATTCAATTATCAAGTCCCCCCTCATTTTCAACAGCATCTGAATCAAGAATGGTCCATTAATTACCTACATTGTCAGGGGAGTGACTTGGAATACTTTGGAACAAAAAGAGTATTCATTAGTGGAAAAAGAAAATGGAAGGAGCTTGAGTTCTTCATTTCTTGGTTCCACGCCAACTTTGAAAATGGTCTAGCTGCAACCTTAGCAATGGATTCCTGTAATTGCAGAGGATTCAATAATGTGTTTAGAATGCCAGGATATGGCTTTCATTATCACCCACAAATGCAGCTTCTGGTTGGACTTCTGCTGCAGGGCACCCTTTCTTGTGCTAGGAAAATTTGTACATCTTGAACTTACTTTCTGACTTAATTTCTTCATAACTGGGCCCAAACCCAGGGCTAACAAGGAAGCAGAAACAGTTGTCTCCCTTTGGCCTATGCTGTGCAGCCATCTCCTTTGGGAACCCAGAGCCTCCCATGCAACCACAGGCACTTACTTTGGCCTATGGTGATGGAGACTCTTTCCAATATGTGGTGCTTTCTGGAATGGTTTCTGGAATGCTGAAGTTCTTGAAATCATCCAGCTCATGCCATATGCTTTGATTTACAAAAATTCTTCAACAAGCTCCTTTATTCTACCAATCTTTGACTCATTCATCAAATAATTATTGAGTGTTCCAATGTGTCAGGACACAGTGAGTAATGAGACATGCCCCCGACTCTAAGATACTTAAAGTGTAGGAAACAGGCAAGTAAAAACCTTGGTACAACAACTGCCGTTCTCTTTGGTACTGCCTAGCTGTGTCACCCAGTTTGTGGTTGGGTAAACTGAGGAACAGGCAGCATTGTTAGCCAAGTACTAGTAAGTACTAGAATTTAAAATATGGCGGCCTGGTTATAGCGCACAGGATCTTATTGAGTCATAAACTTATTCCAGTTAATGCAGTCATAGCATTGTTTTGAGGAATAAATGAAATAACCCATATAAAGTTGCATAGCACTTGTCATATCCTAAGTGCCCAACTAAATGTTAACTGACATTATTGTGATTTTAATTATTAGCATCCTATCACCTGATGCTGGAAGGGCATAGAGGTTAAGAATACTCTGTGCCATCCAGACTGCAATCAATGCTAACTTGAATACTAAAAATACGTGAGACATTTGTCAGGGTACGTAACTCCTTCACACTTCAGTTTCTTGGAAAACTGAGATTATAGAGGTAGCTGTCAGTAGAAAGTAACCTTCAAGGGAACAGTGATATTCTGTAACTCAGCTAATAGACCTCTGCCAGCCACAGACTAGGGACTTAAGAAATATTTGTTGAAAGAATGAATGAAAATCTCCTAGAATTATTCTAAAATCTAAATAAGTTAATAAATATAAAGTATTCAGGAAAAATGCCTGGAATAATATAAGTATTTAATGTTAGCTTGATTTTATTCCTATTATTTCTATTACTGTTGTTATTATTATCAAATGCCACTTCCTCATGAAGCCCTCACTGATTATCTCTTTCTTCTCTGGACATTTAAATGTATTTTCTTGGACCCATCTTAAGACACAGCTTCTTTTTTGAGTTGTAATTCTTCACATATTTTACCTCCTCTAGAAGTCTGAAAACTGTGAGAAGAGACATTGCTTATACATCTTTGTGGCTAGCGCTCCGTGTTGGTGAGCTGCTGCTCTGACAGCTCAGCCTTTAGTTCTTGCTTAATTATGCTCCTCTATTTTTGTACTAAAGTTTTGTTTGTTTCTTAAGTCATGTACGAAGTCAGTAGAGAGAAAAAAACCGAGTTAGATCTGTGACATCATGGCTTTCCAGGGACGACATTAGACAATGACCAGCCACGTTCCTCTCTGCTCATATGGCACCTTCCTCCTACAGGTACTGCTCAGAGGTGTCTGATGGAGGAAGGAAGGGTTGAATGGGAGATGAAATATGCTTACTTTCCTTAATTTATAATGACCTAGGGTGGACACTGAAGTATTTCCTGAAAGCAGATACTATTTAAAGGGAGAATGCAAAAAATGACTCTCTCAAATAACAGCTGTATGTATACACAGCTTTAGAGCTACACACAGCATTTTTGGATGGTCTGCGCGTAGGTGAAGATGTGGAATGACACAGGAGAGGTTAAATCTAAGCGAGAGGTGTTCAGAGATGGGAGAGTTCATTCCCTTAGGGTGCAGGATGTGATTAGCATAAGACATTAAGAGTCTCCTGTTTAATGGATGCCATTTGAAAATGAATATCTTAGTAAGTAATTCCCAAAGGAATGCTTGTACCACATGTAGATGGTAGCAATGACTGTGTGGAGGCCAGTTGCTCCAGAAAGTTACTCTATTAGTTTATCTACATTTTCTTATTCATCATCTCAACAAAGATAGATAAACAACATAGCAACAACTCCTCTTTGGGGAGTTTCAGAGAGTGATGATAGGGAGATGGTTGGGAGTAAGAGACATGTAGGAACATTTAAGTCCATGTAGGTTACACCAGTTACACCCCCTGTGTGAAGAAAGGCTAACCCATAACTGACACTATTATTTTATTGGCATCATGACTTCATATGCTTGAAAGTACCTCATACAAAAATGGTGCTCAATAAAGCTTGACTGAATAAAAATGGCGTGGGAGACTAAGGTTAATTATTGGATGTTCCAAATGAAATAATGATATTGGATACTGTATGTTTGTTGGACTCACCAGACTAGATATGGATAATAATTCCTTACATTTGCTTAGTGCGTTAAAGCTAGCAACTCAATTTCAGAAATGTCATTTGCATTACCTCATTTAATGAATGATTTTATATTGACTTTACTTCACTACCAAAGCCTTCACTCTTCTAAAATAGTACATGCTGGCCCTTACTCCCGAAGTAGCATGATTTGACATAGAACTGTGTTTTGACAGAAAATGAGTTAACAGTGTGCACAGCACTGCTATTCTCAGTTTTATAGTGTGTGCACTACTCAGAGATGGTAGTCTCTGTTGGCTGAGTCGTGCGTCCTGGCTCAAGGATGCATTTTCCAAGGGGGGGGGTACTTTTTTTTGATGTGGGTACATCTGAGTTGCATCTGATCAATTATGGGGGATACTTTTTCTAATTTGTTTGCCTAACATGAGTTAGTATCAGCTTGGGGTACACATATGTAGTCATACTGTTGTGGTAGCCAACCTTCCAAAATGGCTCCAGATGATAGCCACCTCCCAGTCACCACGACCTTGCACAGTACCCTCCCCTTGAGCTGGACATGGCTTTAGATGGCAAAGCTGACTTGCTTTAAATGAATGAATATACCAAAGTGATGGGCTATCAGTTCCTAGATTCAAGTGCAAAAAGCTGTGACTTTCGCTAGCACTCTCTCTCTCACTCTCTCTCTGGCTGGTACTACTTCTCCTGCTCTCTTACTTGCTCACTCTGGAGAAGTCAACTTCCATATGGAGAGGCCAAATTGGCAAGAGACTGAAGGTGACCTCTGACCAACAACCAGTGAGGAACTGAGTCCATTAGTCTAATAGCCCCTGAGAACTAAACCCTGCCAACAACTATCAGGAGAGCTTGGAAGTGTATATTCCTTCAGTTGAGCCTTGAGATGAATGAGTACTGGATGACACTTGATTCCAGTCTTTTGAGAGACTCTGAGCTGGGTGAGCCAGCTAAGCCATGCCTGAATCTCTGACATTTGGCAACTCTAGGATGTGTGCCGTCGATGCTGCTAAATTTTGGAGTCACATATTATGCAGCGGTGGACAAGTAGCACACATTACAGAGTGGCTCTTTGACTGCTCACCTATTCTTTCCTCCTCAAATGTTGCTTAGGTTGTAGACTCATCCCTGTGTATCAGTCTTTATGTCCAGGGATTTTAGGGTACTCTGACTAGCAGTGTGTGTTGCATGCCCACCTTTATCCATACAATGACAGGGAAACAGGATTTAGAGAATCACATAGAATTGGGGAAAAGGATTTCTCAAAGAGAGAGGCAGCCAGACAGAGAGTAACAGGTGACCATACAAGAGGCAGGGTTGGCAAGTAGAGCATTCTCGGGATTTCATACAAAGACTATCATACTTGGCTTGCCCACCCATAGAATCCCTGAGCAACTACCTAGAAGGTCTATTGACACAGGATCCCTTTCAGGGATGAAACAATTAAGATGTCTCTCTGCTCAAGTAAATGATAATTAACTTAAGGGCAAATGTAGACTCTGGGTCCAACACACAAATGTATGTGTATATGCTTTCATGACTAAGCACATTGAATAGCAACAGGAGAAAGAGATACTAGTCGGAACATCCCTTTGAGGACTGACATTAAGGAGCACAATCAGTTCTTCCATTCTTCTTGACAAGTCCTTTAGAAAGTGCCACTGTTGATAGATGGACCCTGGGCTCCATAGACTGACTCAGGGCAACATATGTCCCAAGTCATCATTCCCACACTGTAGATACCAAAATATTTTACTCTAAGAATCACACACACAGAAGCTAGACTGATTAAAATCCAGACTGAAATTCACGTAAACCGGGTCAGATGGCAGTTCTTGGTGTTACTTTGGTGAGCTCAGTTGGAAAATGGTTCAAGTCAGTAAAAAACATTGAATTAAACTGAATTGAACATCTGATTGATTAAGAGCTTACCCCATGGAGAGGAAAGACCACAGGATTTGGGTCAGCAGTCCAGGCTTTATGAGCATTAAGTAATTAAGCGGTCAGGGGTAGGCACTACGATCTGATGTGGTTGGGCATTCACTCAGTAAAATGATACTTGCAGCACTCAAAAATAACAGCCCTGAAGGAAACCTTGTGAATTTTTATAATAACAAAGAAGAGATGTATGATTTCTAAAAGTAATTTTATGCAATACCATTCTTAGAAAGATATACATAGTCATTAGGAGCAGAAGTCTTAGGCACAAAGGTCTCATTCAAACCTGGCTTCACCTCTTACTAACTATGTGGCTTTGGGCAAGTTAATCTAACTCTTTGCCTCAGTTTCCTCATTTGTCAAATAAGTATATCTACTAATAGTACCTAACTCATGAGGTTGCAATATGGATTATAACAGCTACAGGGATATAAAATGGAGAAGCGGATTAATTTAGTGATTGTGCCCATGAACTCGGGAGCCAGATTACCAAGATTTGAAGGTCAGCCCCACTACGTCCTAGATGTTTGCTAGTGAGATAACCTTGCATATTGTTAAATCTCTCTGTGTTTCAGTTTCCCACCTATTAAGTGAGATGATAGTAATTGTACCTATGAAGTTAGGTGGTAGTGAGAATTGACTTGTTCATTTAAAGAAAAATATGGATTGGGCTTCGATTTGAATCCAGCCACCATTGTAGGTGTTATCAATATGCTAAAAAATAAAAAAAGTCATTGCCTTTATATTTACGTTCTAGTAGAATGAGAGAAAACAAATAAACATTTTAAGAAGGAGAAGGGGATTAGGACTATCAGGCCTGGAGAATAGGAGTGGGGGATGCCAGAGAAGGGAGGAGAATTGGGAGTTCTAAGAAGAGGGTTGGCATCTACTGTAGCTGCAGTAAATAGAGTGTTCAGAGTTGGCCTCATTAACATGGGATACATGAGCAAAGACTTGAAAGACATGAAGGGGTTATCTATGCAGATACCACCCAAGCAAAAGGCCCAGACAGACCGAAGCACCGAGCTGGGAGCTTGCCTGGCAAACCTGCAGGACAGCAAGAATCCAATGTGGCTGAAGCAGAGAAGCATCGGAGGAGAGAAGCAGCAAGTGGGAGGAGGTGGCTAATGGGGGTTCCTGATGTTGCAGAGCTTTGTGGGTGACTGCTAGGGTCCTGGCTTCATGTCTGAGGAAAATGGGCTATCCCAGGATTCTAAGCAGAGAAGTGACATTATCTAATTTATGTTTTAAGAAGATCACTCTGGCTGTTGTGATGAGGACAGATGTAGAGAGACTAGCATAAAAGTGGGGAGGCTTGTGTTCCTCAGCATTTCCCAGCATCCCTTTCAGCTAACCTTACCAGGTGACTGAGCTCCAGCCAGTGCAGTGTGACCGCAGATGATTATGTCACCTCCTGCAGAGGCCCTGAGGCCCTAGGAATTATAGACCCACGAGATGGAAGGTGGCAATCTGGGGGTTTTATAGTAGAGCTGGGAGGAGAGTATCCCAGAAGAACCACCAGATTAGGGGACATCTGCTTTGAGCTTTGCATGAGATAAACATAAACTTTTATTGTGTTAGGTCACTCAAATTTGGGGATTGTTTTTTACAGCAGTTAACTTATTTGATGAAACCTGTTAGATGGCTACTGTCAGTAACTCAGAAAGAAATGGTGATCTTTCATCTGTGTGGTAGCAATGCAAGTGCCTGAGAAAGCAGAGCCTTCTGGTTTGGGTTTGGGATGTGGAAGGAAAAAAAGGGTCAAAGGTGATTTCAAGGACTTTCACTTGAACCATTGCAAGGATGGAGTTACCAACTGAAATGGGGGTATTACATGTACAGCAGTTTGGACAGAAGGTCAGGAGTTTATGTATTGTTTGAGTTTAACTACTAGACATCCAAGTGAACTTGAGGAGTCAGTTGTATATATGTGTCAAGTTTGAGAGAAAGGTCTGAGCTGGAGACTTATATTTGAAAGGCATAGGTATGTAGATGATATTTAATACCATGGGATTGGTTATGATCAGTAAGGTTTTAAGTATAAATAGAGAATTGAATCTGGGGCTACTTCAAAATCAAGCAGTCAAAGAGAAGAGCAAAAACTCAGAAAGGAGACTGAGAAGGAATGACCAGTGAGGAGGGGAAACAAAGGGAGTGTGCTAACTCGAAAGGCAGGAAACTTGTCAAAGAGAAGGAAATGATCAATTGTATTAAAGATACAGGTAAAACGAGGAGGTCATTGTTGACCTTGATAGATGTTTTTCAGTGGAAGGGTGGGAGTGAGGAGTGGTTAGAATGGGCTTAAGAGAGAATGGGAAGAGAAAAATCGGAGATGGCAATTCCAGACAACTATTTTTCAAGGAGTTTTGCTGCAAATGAGAGTGAAGACATTTTGGAACCCTTGTACACTGTTGCTGAGAATGTAAATTGGTGCAGTCATTATGGAAAACGGTGTGGAGTTTTCTCAAAAAATTAAAAATAGAACTACCATACAATTCAGCCATCCTGCTTCTTGGTATTTATCCAAAGAAATTGAAATCAGGATCTTGAAGTTATATGTTCACTCCCATGTTCATTTTAGCATTGTTCACAATAGCTAAGACAAGGAAGCAAACAAAATGTCCATTGATGAGTTAATAGATAAAGAAAATGTGATATATACATATAATAGAAATTATTTGGCCTTTAAAAAGGAGAAAACTCCACCATTTGTGACAACATGGATGAACCCGGAAAACCTTATGAAAAGTGAAATAAACCAGACACAGAATGACAAATACTACATTATACCACTTAGATGAGGAACAGTCACACTCAGAGAAGTAGACTAGAGCAGTGGTTTCTAGGAGCTGGGTGGGCAGACACGGAGATATTAGTTAAAAGGTACAATGTTTCAGTTATACAAGGTGAGTAAGGCCTCTAATGTACAGCACAATGCCTGGAGTTAATAATACTGTATTGTAAAATCTTTCTAAGCAAGTAGATCTTATGTCAGGTGTTCTTTTCTCAAAAATAATAAAAAATATTAAAGAGGGTGGGAGGAAATTTTTGGAGGTGATAGATACATTTATGGCATAGTTTGCGGAGATAATTTCACCCTGTGTATACTTATCTCCAAATCCATCAAGTTGAATGCATTAAATATGTACAGATTTTTGTATATCAATTATAATTTAATAAAGTTGTTTAACAAAATAAGGATACGTGGGGTTAAAAGCTGAACTGCAAACCATAGTCAAAGAGTTTCCCAAAGTAACTGAAGATCCTCACAGATTTGCCTAGGAACTTAATGTAGTCATTCAAACTTATCACTCTGGTTTCTCTGACTTAAATCAGTTAGTTCACAGACTTGGTTGAATGCAAACCACTAATTGAGAAAATGCTGAAACGTCTCTAGAATTACAACTGAGATACCAGCACACTGACATGTATACATTGTAGCTCAGGTAATCACCAAGTGATTTCATCAAGCAATTCCTAGGGCTTTTCCAAAGCCTGTTGATTGGAACAAAATTCAGGCTTGCACACACAAAAAATGGTGAACCTGTTCATGGCTATTAACAATCAACTTCAGATTATTTTTAGAGAAAATTCTGGTCTTCACTCAGATGTTGATGCCATATAAGTAGCTTTCAATTCTATGTTTATTAACCAGGACCTTTCCCTTTTAGTCAAAAGGACCAGGATGGAATGGAAAACTGTGTCCACTTCATATTTAGTGAATCTGGCCGAGCAGTCCTCTCACACTCTAGATGAGTCATCTAAAAGGAAGACCGCCAGAATTCTTAATCTTCAACTCCAGCAATTGAAAACTGCTAAGTGAAACCAAATCCTAGTTTCTGCTGTAATTGCAAAGAGCTATTAGAAATAGAACAGATAGATATAAACATGATAGACAGAAATAGAGCTTTTAGAAAATAGATTGTTACAAATGGAAGCACTTCAGATGCCTTCAGCCCTCTAACCTTCGTTTCCACTGTCCTCCCAATTCTCAATGACAGGGCTCTAAGGATCTCAGGAGCTCTTCCCAGTCCTCCATTTTAATCAGCTTGGGGAAACATTTCTTTAGACTGGGAAGGAATCTCTTCCAGTCCTAATTTTGCTCAACCCCACTCTATAAAGCAGCCCTGCCTTGACCTACTAAAACTGTTCAAATAGTGGGAATTTTTAATGAACCTTAAGAGGTACTTATCTCTGAACCTACTTCCTTTTGTTGAGAACCTTAGAGATGCACACCTTTGCTCCTTAGTTACTCTGCTATTAGGCCAAAACTTTAAGTATCATGATAGAATTTCTTTCTCCGAAAAGTGATAAGTCATTTTAGAGCTTGACAAAAGTCATCAAATCAGCCAACCACATGAATTAAATGACACTTTGACATGTTTTATTTGCTGGAACTCTGACAGTTCTAGAGCTGATTCTGGACACGCTGATCATCTGTCCTTACTGAATCAGCTGCCACCCTCCTGATAGACAAAATCTCCAAATGATGTTGGCAAAATTCACAGTGCACTTCCCATCAAGTTTCAAATAGATCCCTTGAAACCTCTTCCCAGAATTAATCAATATCTTATAAAGGAAGAAGTCTTTCTAGGCATGAAGACCGTAAGAGAAGATTGCAAGGCTCAAGGCCTCATTATCCCTTGTGTTAGTCCCTGCATTACTCCTGTTCTGCTGGTGAGAAAACCTTAGGGCTGAGGGTGGGGATTTGTCCAGGACCTCTGAGCAATAAACAGCATTACTGTCTCTCAGTACCCTACTGTTCCTAACCCTCATATGTTACTAACATCCATTCCCAAGAAGCCAGTTCTTTAATGTAATTGATGTATGCAGTGTGTTCTTTAGTATTTAGTTGATGAAGCTAGCTGATACCTTTATGCTTTCACTTGGGAAGGAAAACAATTCACCTGGACAGTAATGCCTTGGGGTTTTACTGAGAGTCCTTAGTTCTCACAAATTCTGAAGGCTGATTTGATGATATAAAGTTCCCTAGAGGTTCTACTTTGTTGCAATATGTGGATGATTTGCTTTTTTGCTCTCCTTCTCAAATATCCCCACAGGAAAGTGACATCCATTTGTTAAAGTCTTTAGCCTTAAAAGGACATAAAGTGATCAAAGAAAAATTGGAGTTTGTTCAAACCCAGATTTGATATTTAAGGCATCTGATATCAGAACAAAGGCTACCGTAAGATCCGTGGTGTCCTAAGTTTCTCAAAATCCACAACTAAGCACCAGCTGTGAGTTTTTCTCAGTCTAGTTGGTTATTGCTGAAATTGGATTTTAAATTTCTCTCTTATGGCCAAACCCCTGTATGTCTTACTAAAGAATAACAGCCCTAACCCAATTTTATGGGAATAACCAGACAACATTTCTAGCCTCAAATGAGAGTTTGAAGAACCCACTTTCCCTTGGGCATCCCAATTATCAGATTCCTTTTTTTCCTTTTTGTATATGAAAAGAAAGGGAATGACCACAGGGGTACTCACCCCAAAACACAGAGATCACCATCAGTCCATTGGGTATTAGAGCCAGCAGCTGGATCCTGTGAAATGGGAATACACCCCTTTAACTTAGAGCCATTACTGTCACTGCCTTCTTGGTTAAGGCCACCGAGAAAATCACTGTGGGATCCCTTTTAACCATTTTTCTACCTCATGCTGTAGAAACTCTCCTGAATTCTTGTCACACTCAACATTTCTCAGTCAGCCACATTACTTCTTATGAAGTCCTTTTGTTAACTGCTTCTCACAGAATTCTTTTATATTGTAATAACTTTAACCCTGCTACTCTTCTTCCCTCCATCGCTGACAAAGTCTCTCATGATAGCTTAATGCTGAGGTACCACTTCCCGATTCCCTTGTGATGCGCTGCAGGAAATTCTTTAAGGATAGCACTGACTTCTCATTGTTCACTGATGACTCTTATTTAAAAGATAATAATGGCAAATATTGTGCTGGATATGCTATTGCAACTCTTCTCAATGTTGTTGAAGCAGCATCTTTACCTATGGTTACTTCAGACCAACAGTCTTAATTATACATTCTTACATGGGCTTGTGCTTTAGCCAAGGGCAAAACTGCCAATATTTATGCTAATAGTAGATATGCTTTTGGAGTAGCTCATGAGATTGGAATGTTGTGAAAGCAATGTGGCTTCTTTACTTCCAGCAAAAATAAAACTTTAAAAATGGCTCCTATGTTCAGGGATTATTGGATATAATATCTCTACCTGCTGCTTTAACTATCATTAAGATTCTGGGGCACCCTAAATTTGAGAAATCACCTTGCTGACATTTCTATAAGAAATACTGCCCTTAAATGGACCAACAGTAGTCAAACCTCTGTCACGATCCAAAGGGATATTCCCCCACATGATAACTTAGAAAAACTAGCTAGAGAAATGGGATCAAAATGACAGTTAGGAAGACCCTGAGCTCACCTTCTCCTACAAACACGCCAAAATTACAACTACGTGTAGAGAAGACTCTCTGAGAATGACCTGAAGGCTAGTACAAAATGGCTCTTTGACAAGTAAGGATTGAAAGAAAAAGACCACACCGAGATGAGTAGAAGGGGAAGAGAAGTAATACAGTCAGGACCCACCAACCCAGTGAGTGACCTGAAAGAAGAAGGAGATATCACGCCTTGGAGTTCCTCCTTAAAGAGTGAGGGGCTTGAGCCCCATACTGGGCACCCCAGCTCTGGTGTCTGGCACTGAGAAGACAAGCCTCATTAACTGGCTTTGAAAACCAGTGGGGCTTATGACCAAGAGAATCAGAGGGCTGTAGGAAACTGAGATTCCACACTAAAAGGGTACACACAAAAACTTACATATTCTTAGGCCCAGCACAGAGACAGCAGATTGCAAAGTGTCTAATGCTTTAGCTGGCCTACCAAGACTGCTCCAGCGTATCCCCTAGCCTGTGCTAACCTCTGGCACTAACAATGCCCACCAAGGTGGCAGCCGTGGAGCACCCCTGGTAAAGCCCTGGCTCATATCAATCTCCAGCTCCAGCTCTGCCCTCTTCAAGACAGTGGACATCAACATGCCTCAGGAGAAACCTTGTTCTGCACCAGGTTTTAAATCTAGCCCTTTTGGCTTCAGCCACGCCACCAAGGTAGTAGCTGCCAGAGTGCCCTGAGAGAAGCCCTGGCTCCGTGGTCCATACTAATTTTAGTTCCAGCCCTCCTGCAAAAGCCACTGGGCACAAGCAGTCTGCATACGGACGTTCCTACACAAGGATACACCTTCAAGACCAGGATAGGTAACTGTTTTGTCTAATTTCATAGAGACAAACAGAAAGTCAAGCAAAATGAGATGATAGGGGAACATCTTCCAAATAAAAGAACAAGATAGTAACCCCTATCCTACCTTCCTCCCAAACCTTAATGAAATAGAAAGAAGTAGTTTACTTGAAAGAGTTCAAAGCAACAGTTATACAAATGCTCACAAAACTCAGGAGAATAATAGAGGAACACAGTGTGAACTTCAACAAAGAAAATAGAAAATATAAATTAGAGCTAATTACAATGAGTGAAATTAAAAATGCACTAGAGGGAATCAACAGTAGATTAAGTTTTACAGGAGAATGCATAAGTGACCAGAAAGAGAGAATAATGGAAATCACCCAATTGGAACAGCAAAAAGAAAAAAAAAAAAAAAAAAGAATGAAGATAGTTTAAGAGATCGCTGGGACATCATCAAACATACTAATATATGCATTATAGGGCTCCCAGAAGGATAAGACAGAGAAAGAAAAGGGCAGAAAATGTATTTGATAAAATAATGGCTGAGAACTTTTCCTAACCTCCGGTAGGAAACAGATATCCAAGTCCAAGCCCAAGAAGTACAGAGAGTCCTAAACAAGATGAGCTCAAAGAGAACCAAGCCTCATAATTAAAATAGCAAAAGATAAAACAAAAATTTTAAAGGCAGTAAGAAAAAAACAAAGTCACATACCCCCTGTAAGACTGTCAGCTGATTTTTTTCAGCAGAAACTGCAGCCAGAAGGGAGTGGCATGATATATTTAAAGTGCTGGAAGGAAAAAAATTGACAACCAAGGATACTCTTATGTGGCAAGATTATCATTCTGAACTGTAGAGAGGTAAAGAGTTTGCCAATGAAAAGCCATGAGGTCTTTGTTTACTACAGCCCTTCTAACTTCCTTTCCCCTCTATAAAAAAGTTATCATTTCCTTGCTGTATAAGGACTTGCATGTGACTAATTGTGGTTGCAGATCCCAAATTGCAATTCTCTGCTGATTTTGAATAAATCTCTATATATTTTTTTTGTTTACTGGAGAAACAACAGTTTTTAGTTTCAACACTCCAATATGTATTTTTCTAAATTATTTGTTATGGTGTATCTTACTGTCTGATAAATTAAATCTTTTTATTCTCCATCATTTTTCTACTCATTCTTTTACTATGATCACTCTCCAAGGTTATCATGGCTAGGCTAGGCTCTATATTCTTCTGTATAAATTCTTTAATCAGCTATTGAGGTGATCATATAAACACACACACACATATTCACTCAGACAAATGGGTGTTGAAACTGAGAACAATTTCATGGAATATGTAGATTTATTTAATGAGAATTATTACTCTTATGAAATTGAGATTTCCTCTCCATAATTATGATATATATTTTCATTAGTAGTTTTCAATAAAGTCTGATAAATTATTTTGGACAGTCTTGAACGTCTTTGAAAATTCACTTCTGGATACTTACAGGTTTCTTTCTTTGCTGTCATATTGAATATTGTTTAAATAAAATAAAATTCATGGATTGTAAGTGTTCAGCTTGGTAAGTTTTGATAGTTATATCAACCTTTGTATATCCCAAACAAGATGTAGATCATTTTCACTACCCCAGACAGGTTTTCATGATGCTTTCCTATGAAATTTTCATTTACCACCAAAATAAGTACTTTCTGATTTGTATCGTTAGTTTTGCCTATTCACGGACCTTCTTCCTATAAATCAGATTATACCATCTGCACTTTTTTGTGTCTAGCTTATCTTCAACATGATGTTCTGTGGTTCTTTTGTGTTGTTGCATGAGCAGCATTTTATTTGATTTTATTGTGTGTACTAGTCTTTTAGATGATTATACTACAATGCATTTATAGATATTTGGGTTGTTTCCAGTTTTATGCCTATTATGAGCAAATCTTCTAAGAATTCCTAAGAAAACTGGGAGGTTCTCTTTGTGGGTAGACGCCTCTCTGTCTTTGGGACAAATACCTGGAATAGAATTGCTAAGTCATCAGGTAGATACGTAACTTTATAACAAGTTGTCAAACAGTTCGCCAAAGTGAAGGAACCATTTTATTCTCCCACACATCTTACAGTTTGTCTTCCTTTGTAAAAATTGTCTTTTTAAAAAACTTGCATGTTATACTTATTTATTGCTGTTATGTTAGCAATAAAAGTGATCTTCTATATTACTCTTATGTCAAGTATATATGTTGAACTCTTTCATTAATAAGCCTTTGTAAATCAATCTTGTTGAATTTTCTGTGTCTGTTGGTTAATTCCTATCAGACACAAACATGATGACACGCTATAACATTCTCATATAACCAGTCTCTGTCCTTAATTTTGCATATCAGAACAGAGTATCACATTTCTTATTAAATGTCCGTATGTTCCTCCACATTTCCCATCCTCGATTTGCATGGGGTCAATATCACTAGTTCTTGTCAATTCTTAACTCCTTTGAGATAGTTAAGAGCATGTATGGCACCTCCACTGTTTTGATATCTCTCTCTCTCTCTCTCTCTCTCTTTCTCTCTGTTCCCCCCCACCCCCGCCATTTATTCTGTGAATTTAGCTGAAAGCAAAGGTTTCTGCATAGTGGAACTGCACTGGGGATACAAGCAGCCTGAGTCCCTTAGTGTGTCCTTAGATAAGAGCGTTGCCATAGGTCCACCCCATCTACACTGGATGGCGATTTAAATGAGAATTTCAGATTTGTTTGGCTAATGAAATTTGGTAGTTTATTTGCTCCTGAAGTTTAACTGAGCCTATCCTATTATAAAAAGAAGAAATTAATTACAAAACAATTAGTACTACCTTAAGTTTAAACTCAAGGTGCCAGGGAAACACAGAGGAGGCTACCTGACTCAGCTGTAAAAGTTAGAGGATGCTTTCCAGAGCATTTACCATCAAAACTGAGACTGCAAAAATTAACAGGCATTATTGTGTTCCAGCACAGTTCCTAGAACATGGTCATTCCCAAGTGCTTTTTGAATCTGTCAATGAACTCTATCAACTATCAGAATAGAGGTGTGTTTCTGAGCATGTCTGTAAAGGGTTTCTGATTAATCTAACCCTTGAAAATATATGACATTTTGTTCGGGCTAGTCCTAGAAGCTAGGACTTTTTGGAGAACAACTCCGTGTGTTCCCGGTGTGGACTGACAACCAGAAATGAAAACCTGGCTTCTTGTCTGCCTCACACCCAGTTGTTGATGCAGTGCTATCTCATTGACCTCTTTTCCTTGGTGTCTATGTTCCTGTAGCCTGACCGTATTTACATATTAGGCAATTCGATGAGGCTTCTCTAAAACAGAGGAAGCCAGAGCTCAGAGAAGGTAATTAAAAGCAAAAGCAGGAGAGAGAACAAGGATGTTTGCTTGTCTCTGAAAGACTCACAAGGCTGGGAGGTGGGAGGAGGCAGAGGGAGAGAGAGACTGAAAGCACATTGGCCCAGTGACAGTAGGGACAGGATGATTCAGAAGTAAAGCCATGGTAACCTGGGGGTAAATACCTGAAAGGAAACAGCTGCTGGGGAGGAACATTTTCACTTTGGATGGAAAACACAGGAAAGAAATCTTAAACAAACTCATTATCTTTAACCTTAGAGCAATGGTAGAACCCGGTTATCACATTAAGGCACTACCACATTTATACAAATTTGTCAATTCTTCCACAAAAGAGATGAATATTTTATTAAAAAGAAGGAAGCATCAGAGCTTTGTTTCAACACTTGAGGGGACAGAGTGAGTGCTCTTTTAATTGCTTTATGTTTTCCCTGATGGATGTTAAATACTCATATAATCAAGTCAAAAGCATTTTTTTTTTCCTGGTGAGAAGTGCTCTCTAAGCAATGATGGCTAGTATTAGGTGTAACATGTTCTGCAAGGGTTGCCATGGAAAGAGTTTGCCTGCTTCCCCCGCCCCCACCCCCACCGCCATATCTTTCCATAAATAACAGGGGAAGAGTTCAGAAAGCCTGCACAGAAAAGACGTCTGGGGCCAGAGTAACTCCTTAGTGCTTTGCCACGCAGGAGAGTCACCAGGTTTTACGTTAAATATATTTTGCCCTCTCTCTCTCCCTCTCTCTTTTTCTGTTTTGGGTAGGTGACATTATTTTCAATATTAGACCATTCTAAGCACTACCACAAACACTGGAGACTTAAATGATTTAATGAAGCAGCAGTGTAGTGTGTGTGAGTGTGTGTGTGTGTGTGTGTGTGTGTGTAGTTGCAGTTGAATTTCAGTAGCAGTTCACTCCTCGTAAATGCTGACTCTGTCTTAATTATATGAGGCTTAGCAGTCGTCTGATTTTTACGGTGAGGTTTCAGACATGGTTTTCTGTTTCCTTTCTAGGAAGGAAAACTCACTTACTACCTGTATGCCTACTGAAAATTTCTAATATACTTTCATGACATTCTTGCACAATTCTCTCTTGTGGAGTGGATCACTATGAGGTGACATGAAAACTTTTCTTTTTCTTCTGAACAGATAAACCGTTGGTGTTCAGTTTAGCAAATGCTCCTTTAGTGCCTATTTTGTGCTCTGCTTTTGGGGGAATCAGAGATAATTAGGATGTGGTCCTTGTCCTCCAGGAGTTCTTATTCTTCTGGCTTATTTTTAGAACCATTAGTCTTGGGTTTAGAAGGTTTATCTTTGCAGGCTGGAGGGATGCTCTGTGGTCAGACACCTAAATGTGCAGGTTGAAATCTACATGGATGGAGCCCATGGTTTGGTAACTCAGGAGAGAGTGAGCGTAGCTGGCTCCGTTGTCCAGAGGCAGAGTGATGGATGGTAGGAAGGGCCGCTATTCTTGCTCATTCAGTCCTCAGTGGTTCCTAAAAGACTGCAGCGGCCGCAGGTCCGAGGCCCGAGCAATCAAGAGAGGCATGTGGCCATAGTTACTCTGTCTTTTGCCAAGAGGCTTCTGCTGCCTTTTAAGTCAGAGTAGCTCTGGAGTTTCTGCTCAGTTCCGTTCTTTCTAGCTGGGCCCTCTGGACTTAAAGGGCAGTTGTTAGACTGGGATGACACAGGGCCTCTGTGTGCACATCCTGGCATGAACATTGCTTTGGATATTCAGGGTTTGGGCTGAAGAAGGGGTGCACAACCTGGCCAAGCACAGGGACGTGATTAGGGTAGCACATTATCACAAGCTTATTATACAGTAAACCTTAAAAAATACTTTTGGTTTTATTTTCATGTAATAGAAAAAATTAGCCAGTGCATCACAATAGAGGATAAAGTCAATAATGCCATGATAAATAATTTTAAGAAAAAAATTAGATGTGTTCAAATAATATATCAAGTATAAATAGTTTATCATGTATTGGTCAGGGGAGACTAGCTGCTGTAATAAATAATCCCTGAGTCTCTGAGCTTAATTAGTGAAGGTTTCTCCTGCATGTTACAATCCAATGTGATTTAGCATCATAGCTCAGCTCCATGGAGTCAGGGAAGCCCCAGGCTCTTTCCAACTAGTTGCTCCAATATCCACTGAGCCTTGGGCCCTCCATTAAATGATCTGAATATAGTTAGCAGAGGTGGTCATAGGGAGAGCTTGGTGCTCTGCACAGGAAGGTCTAACCGGCCAGCTCTGGGGATGACGGTCGTCACACCCACCGCATTCCTTTGGCCACATTTCAGTCACGTGGCCACACAACTTCACCGGAGGGAGGCTGGAAGCCATGGTCTAGTTACGTACCCAGGTGGGAGAGAAAAATAGTTTAATAAACAACTAATCTCCGGCGCGCAGCAACATAATGAAGTTAAGGTTAAACACGAGCGATAGACTCACGAGAACACTGATGGAACAGGGGAAGACTGAGCTTTGGAGGTTTTTTGCTTTTGTTTCTTAATCACAACACTGATCTTTTGTGTGTGTGTTTAAGTCTCAACACTGCTCTTTATTAGCGGGGAGACTGGGGGCATTTTACTCAGTAATTCCGGGGCCCTTTATACAGATCAAGGAAATCCATCTCAAGGGCTTTGGGGAGAGTGACAGGAGCTCACACGTGCTTAGCATCATGGACAATACTTGGCATAATGTAGATGTTCACCATCTACATGTTAAATCCCTTCCCCTAACATCTCTTTCTTCAGCTTTCTCTGTAAAAACTTTGGGAGAGATTTTGTCATCGAAGAAACTTGTTAGCAATTAAAGTGCTAAAATGCTTCTACCGCGGGAAGAAGGGTGTCTTCCCTCTTCCTGTGCTGGCGTGCTTTCAGTTTCAATATTCCAATTTAAATTGTGCACACATTCTAAGAATTGGTTAAGTCACCAGGTGGTTTCACTTTTTAAAACATTTACAAGGCAATCATGTGAGGCCTTGCTAGATTAAACTAAAAAATAATTAAATTAAGTTTTTGTAATAAAAGCTTGTTTACAGTAGCCCCAAATAGCCGTCTTGGTGGGTCAGAGAACCTTGTTTTAGCTCTGTCTTTCAGTTGGCGCCTGCTGTGCTGGTCTGTCCTTTGACATTTAGATAGGACAATAATGAGACTGAAAGTCAAATAAAGGAGGCCATTGTCCTTTAATTTCCCCTTCAACCTGAGGCAGGAATTTCGAAAGCTTTTTTCAGGTTTACAAGGTTAAGTTTTATATTCATTTGCACATTGTCTTGTTTATTCATAGTCATCAAATTCCCATAATCGATTGGGAAGTTCCTATTGTAACTTATAGCTCATCTAAATTAGATTCTAAAGCTAATTAAACTTAGCAAATCTGTAACAGTAGCCAAATAATATTCTCCCCTCAGTGAGCACAGGGAAGTTCCATTTGATTATGAGTAAAGAAAGTCTGTGGGTAATGGGTGGGAAATTAATCATAACGCCAACATCAGTAACTTATGTCTTACGTTTTCCCCACCAGATGTCTGTGACGAATCTGTTTTTCCCTAAGGCAGAGAAATCTCGTAGGTAACAGTGCGGAATAGTCAAATGAAGCTGCCCCAAGATTCTGAGTCAGAAATTTCTGGTGGACTGAGAAACATACCAATGTGTGTTTGTGGTAAAACATAAAAGCTCTTATTTATTTGGCACTTACTGCATACGAGAACCTGAGGTAGTGCTTCACAGCTGGTGGAGGTGTTGCTTCAACTCCAGCTTGGGCGACCTCAACAGTTCTTACCCTCGTGCTGCCCCGCCCGACTCTGCAGACAGAGCAAGACAAAGGAGCACTAACTAGTCCTTTGGAATCAGAGCACAGCAGTGTGCTGCCTACTTCCTGTGAGATTGTAGGAAATCAGCTAATCTCTCCAGGCCTTCTCCTTCTCATTTCTAAAGGGAGGATTAAAATTATAATTCTCCCGTCTATGTAGGTTATTATGCAAAGTACAGGTTCCTCTGGGGCTCTAGAGAAACTGCATGGCTGAATAGTCTTTACAAATAAATCATTTGACTCAGATAAATTTCCTCTGCTTTAATGAACCAGGTTACATGTTAGGGAGGTTGAATGCCATTTGGAATCAATCACATTTCTTTCCATGAGCTATAGATTAATTAATCTAACCTAACATTTACTGAGCACCTACAGTGGGCAAAAAACTCATTCCAATGTTTCACTGGAGCCACAGATATAAATATGCTGTGGTCTTAGTCAGCAGGAGATTCTTGATTGCAGGTAATAGAAACTAAATAATAAATATAATAACAACAATAATAACAATAAGAATAATAATAAGAAGAAGATGACAACAACGACAAAGAAGAAAGAGGAGGAGGAGGAGAAGAGGTGGACTGTCTTCCCTAACTGGAAGTCAAGGAGTGTCCATACAAGTGGTCAGTGATGCCATTAGGAGTTTGTTTTCCTTCCGTCTCTCAGCTCTACTTTCCTCTAAGTTGGATGTTCTTCTGGGTAAGATGGTATCTTGAGCTCTTGACTCGCAGCCTTCTTGTTTAACGGCTACCTTAGCAACTCCAGCGTAAAAGGAAATTCTTGAACATACCTACACTAACCCCACGTGTCGTTCTCAGCAGCCTGTATTGGGTCACACGCCTACCCCCGAACTAGTCCCTAAAGTGAGGGGAATGCCATATTCTCTTAGACCTGAACTGGGTGCTCTTGTTTGCATTATTCTTTGGCCAAGGAACAGCCATCTGCAGCTATATCAGAAGTGGTGTAGAGAAGAAATGGTTCCTTAATGGAGCATGAACTGAAAAGGAAAACCGGATGTTCATTCACAATAGAGAGCACTTTGTCTTGACCATGAAGGCTGTGTAGGGTTTTGACAGAGAGGGAGGGGGTGGGGTGTATTCCAGGCGGAGAATCCAGCATGAGCGTGATGCCTAGATCCTACATAAAACACCATTTCTGGGTGTGTCTGTGAGGGTGTTTCTCAAAGAGGTCAGCATTTTAATCAGTGGACTGAGTGGAGACAATCACCCTCATCAGTGCGGGTGGGCACCGCCCAGCCTGCTGAGAGCCCAGATAGGACAAAAGGTGAAGGGAGGGAGACTCTGCTCTCTGCCTGAGCTGCACATTCATGTTCATCCTCTTCTGCCCCCAAACAGTCCTGCTCCTGGTTCTTGGGCTTCAGACTCAGACTGAACTAACCACCGGCTTTGCTGGTTGTCTGTCTTGAAGATGGCAGATTGTGGGACTTTTCAGCCTCTAGAACTGCATGAGCCAATTTTTATAACAAATCTCTTCTCATTGGTTCTGTTTCTTTGGAGAATCATGACTAGTTCAATGAAATGAAAACGACATGGGAAATTTAGTTTGATTGGAAACAAACATTGTGTAAGGGGGTTCAGTGGGGGACAGACTGGGGTCATACACTGGACTGTTTTAAATGCCAAAGACCTTGAATTTTATGTTCTGGGCAATAAGGAGTCTCTGACCACTTTGTTGATGGACATGTGAAGTAAGATATTTCCAAATACGCGGTGAGTCCCTTCAGAACCAGAAGTTATCTTTTTTCCCACCTTCACTCCCAGCACAAGACAGAGTGTCTAGCACATGGCCAGGCCTCTTTAAATACTTGTTGAAGAAATTTCAATTTCATCGTCAGGTATCTAATGATAGTTGCTGCTTGTTGGAGGTGTCTATGTATTGGACACTGTAAGTGCTTTGCAGACATGTTACAGGTCATCACAGAAGCCATAAGAGGGGAGTGCTGTATGTGTCCCATTCTATAGAGAAGGACTCTGACACTTACAAACGTCAGGTGGTGGAACGAGGACTTAAACTAAGGTCCTGTGCATTCAAATCATACACATCACATCAGTGTGATTCCGCGTAATACTTGTGCAACACCTTAAAGGATATAAAGAGCTTTCCACGTATACACTGTTTTACTCGGACTCAGTAAAGTGAAGCCCAGAGAGAAGTAGCCCAACCAGAATCACAGGGCCAGTGAGTTGTGGTGCTTGACTGGTATTTGGCAATCCTGTGTTCAAAATTCATTCATCTCCCCTACTCCAACTAGTTTCCCCAGCAGCTGCCAGACCATATAGTGGGCGTGGTGGGGAAGATGATCTGTCAGTTTGTGTATGTGAACGTCAACTCGAATAGTCAGATTCTAGTCTTCCAATAGAAAACTAAATGCGCATAGCTCTTGTCTCAACTCTTTCAAATATTAGAAAATGTGAGCCATGCAGACTGAAATAAAAAGGTCACTGGAATAAGATCATGATTTTAGTTGAAATGTTGCTGTTTCAATCTCATGAAAAGGGGCTCAGTTAGCTTTCTTTAATTGTTTTTCTCTGTCTTGCAAATATCCACAAATTATCTGCCCTAGACATGTTTGTACATTACACTGGGCACTGAGGGTGGACCGACTCATTTCATGAAAGGGCTAACTTTTCCACTATGGACACTTGGCAAAGTGAACTGGCTTGTAAACCATTTTTTGAGCTTGTAACCTGAAGTTTAATGCAACGTATGACATAATCAAAGCATCTCACAGAATCAAACTCTTGCACGAATTCAGGATGGAGATGACTTTTTTTTTTTTTTTTTGACTCTGAAAAATCAAAAGAGAACAAGCCGATTTTGTACTTGGTGTATATGCTGGAAGGATGGCATACTGCGAGTTGATAACAGATGACGATCACAATGTTAAAATGACTAATGTCAATCAAAGGCTTATTGTGTTCCAGGTACTGTACCAAGCAGTGTAAATGGAAATCTGACCTAACTGGAGACTTAACTTCCTTTTGTCTTTAGGTCATAGGTCTCTTTTTTCTGGGAGAAAGGACATTGGTGGGTCTTAAATTTTATTGATATTAGACAAACCTACATCCATCATTCTTGGCAAAGACCCAATTGACAGTGGAATTATCCAAATGCGGAAGCTTCTGATGGCAGTATTAAGTTATTTGTTTAGTAATTTACCTTGGACATATGTTTCATGTACTTGAAAATTGAGCAGGATATTTTTTTCCCTAAATTTTTCTTTAAATTTCTCTATGTCTAAACATTATTTTTTGTTTTAGAAAGATGTTAGCATGTATTTTTGCCTAAGCATTTGCTCCCAGGAGATGGAGAGTGGAGGGCAACCACACATGAGTGTTGTGTTGACTTGATATTATCCTCACCCAGCATTGGAGGAAAGGCTGGGAGAGAGTTGAGATCAGCTTGGACTAGCACAACACAACCCTGGCAGGACCACTGATGTCCCATATACAGAGCTGACTTGCCCTAAGTACACAAGCATTTTAGGAATGGACCTTCAGATCATGGTGATTTCCAGGACCCTGGGACCAGATCACACCTTGTGGGTGGGGATGGATTTTCCAGGGATAGAAAAAGATATTGTCCCTGGCAGTAGTTGTGGGAAGAGATTATTTCCAGGCCAGGATATGAGTGGGGCTTAAAGAAAGGATTTGAGGTTTGGAGATTAATATGCTCTTCTTTATCCTCTCTCCCTCCGGGGTTAGAGGACAAGAGATGGGCATTGATTCCAGGTCAGGTATCTGTGGGGAATTAGGAAAGAACTCAGGGACGGATTTTGGTTTGGGTAGCCACTTCTGAAAGAGTAGCTGCTTCTAGGTGGACGTGAAGGAAATCACTTAGGACAGATCTGTGACTTCTCTGCAGGTCAAGGTGTACTAAGTCCCCAGCATAGGCCAGTTATCCCTGCAAGAGAGATAATTTGACAAATCAACTGGTGACAGAGGGCGTGGGCTGCCAGGAAGATGGTGAGAGTAGAGGAGATTAATAATAACAAGGATATGAAGGAACATTTGGTGAACATTCATTGAATACATATTGTTTCACTCCCAGTGCTAAGACATAGCTTTAAGTACAAACGACTTCTCGTCTGTGAGATGCTCACACTCTGAGAGGCAGAGGGGAACTGGGACTAAATATGGGAACAGCAGATTCACACCTCCCTTCTCACCAAGGAAGAGCTACCAATTATTGAAAGTGAAATTTCACATAATGTTGAACTGTTATTTTTTCTCTCGCTTTCTTTATATTTCTGTCTCTGGATAAGAGCTTACGGATGAATTCTTATAAGTTAAATGTGGCTGATGAGTACTTGCATCATTTCATTTAATCTCTAAAACAATCTTACAAGGTAGGTGGGTAGCAGCTATTATCTTCCTCATGTTATACCTAGAGAAGCAGGACAGTGAGGCTGAAAGACTTGCCCAAAGTCATACGGATACAAATAGTGTGTTTGGTACTTAGGCCCAGGGAGAAGAGAGGTAAAGATGGGGTCCAAGTTCTATGCCCCTTTGCTGGTATCCAGGGCCATAACTCATTTTCAGAGTTTCCTGACTTCCTAGTGAGACTATTATAAAACCCACCAATCTGTTGTATAGTCTAAATTCTCTCTCCTCTTCTCCACTCTCGTTCACCCTCTGCTGTAGACTGAATTTTGATGCTACTCCCTAACTCATATGTTTAAACTTCTTCTCCAGGGTGATGGTATGAAGAGGTAAGTTCTCTGAGAGAAATTAAGTCATCAGAGCAGAGCCCTCATGAATGGGATTAGTGCCCGTATGAAAGAGACCCCAGAGGGCTCCCTTGCCTCTTCCACCACGTGAAGACATAGCCAGGAGATGGCCGTCCCTGAACCAGGAAGAGGGCCTTCACCAGACAAGGGATCTGCTGGTGCCTTGATCTGGACTTTCCAGTCTCCAGAACTGTGAGAAATAAACTGGTGTTCTTTATAAGCCACCCAAACAAGTGAAGGCATCCTCTACATGGCTCCCCAGTTCAGACTGAATTTCTTATTATCCTGAAGTGTTTTAGTCCCTTTCATCTCTCTTTAACTTTTCATCTCCTCTCCTTTTTGTCTAGGGTACTCTTTCCCTTTCTGTAGTTCATAAAAAAGCACCTTATCAAAAATCAGGCCAGCATCGGTTCTTCCAGAAAAATAAGTTTAGCATAGTGTTCAAAAGCATGACCTCTGCTGGGAGGGTACAGCTCAGTGGTAGAGCGTGCGCTTAGCACGCACAAGGTCCTGGGTTCAATCCCCAGTACCTCATATAAATAAATAAATAAATAAATAAATAAATAAATAAATAAATACTAGTTGTCCCCTCCCCTCCCAAAAATGTTTTTTTAAAAAAAGCATAACCCCTGATTCTGCCACTTGGCATCTGTGGGAATTCACTTTAGTTAGTATTCACATTTCTAAAATGGAGCCACCAGTACTACCTACAACATGGGATTATTAAAAGCATTAAATACGAAGGGCTTTGCATAGATCTGACACAAGGCGAGTGCTGAATAAATGCTGTTACCTTGGTTCTCCAGGAAGACACCCCTGATTCTTCAAGCACAATTAACTACCTTCTCAGTGGGTTGTAGAGTAGATATTGTTCATATCTCCACTTTACAATGTATTCTGTTACCTTGTAATTGCTTAAATATCTCTTCTTGTACCATCCTATTTCCTGCTCCATATATATATAAATATATATATATATTTACTGTCAATAATACCGCAGATTCTGCCTCGTGGGAACTCTCGCTGTGCCATTTGGGATCAGGATAAGCCCTAGAAAGCAGACCCCAAGAATCTGTTTTGAAGCTGGGCTACTTATGATCTGATGGCAATAGGAGACCCATACTTTTGGCAAATCTGGTAATAACCCTTGTATGCAATGGCATTACAATTAATTAATGTTTTCACCTACAATTAATTGGGATGAGGAGAAAGGAGAGGGTGAAACATTTTATGGAAAGTCTCAGCTGAATAAACAGTTTGGAGAAAATAATAATTATGAAGATATTGGAGTGGATTAACTGCTTTGAAATCCTTGGCAAAAGAAGATGATAGAGAAGTAAACTGCTAACTTGAAGCAGGCTGTGAGAATCAGGTGGGCTCAGTGGTTGCTCTGAACAGCACTGAGGTCTGTTACAGCTCTGAGGCTGACTTGTAGAAAGTCAGGGGGCGGAGCTTCAGGGTAGACCAAATGCACAGCCATGGCCTGTTTCCTTTGTTAGGACCTTGGCAGAGAAAAAGGAAGAGCCTGAGACCCGGCTTTTTGGCCAATGAGCCTGAGAATCTTGACCCTCATATTCCTTGGAACGTCCCACGTCACGTGGGAAAAAGCAGACACCTTCCTCTCGCGCGGGGAAAGCTGCCTCTCTTTACCTGGAGACCATGTGAAGCTCTACCATGAAACAGGGCCTTACGATGCCGTCCTGTTCTGCTCGAGATCTGCCTCCACCAACTCTCAGTTCCCCTAGACCAATATCCAGGACCACATCTTAGCACTCACTGTCTGAATGGGAAAGTGCTATCTGGTCCCCAGGAACAGGTAGTTTACACGGCAAAGGAATTTCAGAAGTTGACTAGTATGTACTGTTACTAACTAGGGAAACATTTGTGAGAATGGAATTAGAGGGTACTGGAGCAGACAGAGTAGATTATAAGGCCGGATAGGGAGAATTTTTTTTATGTCAGGGCACTTATGACTCTGGATTCATGTTCTGGAAAAGATAGACCTGAGTTTTCAGGACAGATACCTTGAAACTTGAATATCAAGGTGAACTACAGTCAGTGGGGTGGAGATGCCAGAACATCCTGGGAAATATCTTGAGGAATGGATCTGAAGGTGTGAATAGCTGGGAATGTTTGAGCGGCTTTGCTATGTAAGACTTTGAGGGTATAGCAGCTCACTGTCTCCCAGGAGGGCCCAGGGAGCCCACCTCCCGCTAAGCGAGTGAAGGGTTGCACCGGTGAGGAGGACCCTGGCTTTGCTAGCTCAGTGGTGGCTGTTTTCTGTAGGCTTGGTGGGAGGCTTGCTTTAAGTATATTTAATAGTAGGAGATGCTGCCAAGAAACTGAGTGCTCTCAGCTATGGGTGGTGGATTTGGGGAATGGCAGAAGCCACATGGCAGCATCTACATGCCAGTTGCAAGACAGAATTAATGATCATAATGGGTACCAAAGCCAGAGTGGCAACTGGGGCATCTTGTCCAACAAGAATAGGGCAATAATTATTAAATTATGACATTACTTGGGGGAGAGGAGAGAGAGGCACAGAGAGAGAGAGGGAGAAACAGAAAGGAAGAAGATGGAGAGCTGGTGGAAAGAAGCCCGATCTCTACCGTCACAATGAAATCATGGCCCCTCATCCAGTTTCAGATCTGTATCAGTTTAGAAAACTATCATGTACCATAAATATCATATTTCTCTTCATTTTATCTGTTTCTTTCTAACCTAACTGCCCTTTAACCATATTCAGTCTTTTATGATGGTGGTGGCTATGATGTGACTTTTAAATGAAAAGAACTCTAACCATACATGTTTCTTAGTTAAGGTCACAGGGAGAGGAAATAAACCGTGGGTATCTTAAGTTAATTACAGTTCATCCTTGCTATGGAATATTCTATGTGAAAAAAAAATGATAAGCCTGTGTAGATATAGAAGGATTTCCAAAATACATGTTTAAAGGCAAAAAAAAAGACAAAAAAGGAAAAGTTGAAAATACTGTGAAGCGTAAGATCCCTTTAGTATAAATTTAAAAAAAAAGAATACATGGCTATTCATTCACAAGAAATAATTTAATTGATTAATTGATCTAATACTTTCAAAGTCCTGTAAACTGTGCCTGGCTAATAGTTGATGCTTTGTAAGTGCAGCTTGTGTTATTACATATACCATTATGTAGTATACTTGTACTTTAAATTACTTATTGCTTATTATTATTTATTAAACATTATTAGCCGTGATGTCTGTAGATGGGGGTATGGGTGTGGGTCATAGAGAAGTTTTTTACTTTCCATTTCGTACCTTTGTGTTTGGCTGTTTTTTCTCATTAGCCCCACATGTTATGCTTTTCCTCCTTTTTATTTTCAAGACATCAGGGCTCCCTTGGGCAATGAGTTTACCAGCTATTTCTTATTTCCTTCATGAGATTTCTCTATTTAAACATCTAAAAATAAATTTGAACAATACCAACATGAAAAACAACAAAGAATCATGAAAAAAGAGGGAGAGATGATTATGTGTGACATGAGTATGCTGAGAAGAGAACGTGTGGCCCAGGTGCCATCTGGGTCAGGCTCTGCCCATGTACTCTCGGTGGGAATGCGAGTCAGTGCAGTTCACTTTTCTTGACTTTGCTTTCCCTATTTGTAAAATGGAAATAATGTCAGAATTACTGTGGGGATCAAGTGTGACAGTCTTTTCAGTATACCAGGAAAAACATACAAAACAACAACAAAAAAAACAAAAACAAAAACCCCCACAAGCTTATATATATATATAGTTTTCTCCATAATGAAATTGTATGTGAGGGGAACAGGATGAAATATTTTGAATGCATGGATTTGCAAACTGGCTGCACTGTAGATTTATTGCTATGAAAAATGTGACTGGTACAAATTAGAAGTCACTAACAAAAAGGGAAAATGCCAATAGAAACATCTCCTTCCTGTGTCTTTGTTGGAAAGTCCAATAAAGAGAAACGAGAAGAAGACATTTTAAGCCCAGTGATTTGCCTAAAATGATAGTCCTGTTCTTTTTGCCCTTTTTGCGGAAGCGCTTTTCCCCAAGTCCCTAGGTGTACTGGTGCCGCTCAGAGCTCAGAGTAATTGGCTCATTAGGCTGCAGTGTTACACCCGCATCCCTCCGGTTAAGCTGGACGGAAGAAACAGAGCTCTTCTTTCAGGGACAGCACAGCTTGCTTTTTTTTTTTTTTTTTTTGCATATCTGTAAGTCAAGGAGGACACAAAAGGATGTTTTCCCGAGTTAATTGGCGATGCATTCTCCTTCCGAACTGCTGAGGCTGGAAGCCTTTCAATGCCATGATAATACTGCCTCCAAGTGGTCAAATTTAGAAAATCTCTCCCAAATCCTTCAGTTAGAGTAAAACCTTATCTTATAAAGGACCAGAGGAATGGGCTGTTAAAGACTTCTGTAGCTATGCTGACTTTGTGGGGAAACCACTGTGATTGTATGGATAGAACAGTTAATTAAGTCCTGCAGAGGGTGGCTGAGTGTTCTGGATCTTGGAGCTAGTCACAGTGGTGCGACTGTAGTTTTAAATCACTGGTTTCTGCTCTAGGGAGTAAGGATGAAAATCCCCTTACCCTCCTATTCCAGGGATTGGGGAAATAGAATAACACAGCTTGAAATGCTCTGACCTTCTAGGTGTGATGGTGTAATAACATGTGTGGGAGCACAGGGGAATCTGACAGCAGAAGCACTGTCACTTGAATGCTGTAGCTTTGTGGGGGTATGAGCCGAAGCACGTTTGTAAATTCCCTGAGACTGTGCGTTCTTGTTCTGAAGAAGTCCTGTGAATAGGACCCCAAATACCCTTTTAAAACTGGGTTATTGTATGAATTGTTTGTTGTAAACTTGCTTTTTAAAATGTAAAATGCAATACTAATCTTAGCTTCGTAATTATTAAATATTTGAATATGATCCTAAGAGCTCCTGTGGTGAAAAGTCCTTGCTCACTAACTTTTTAGGTAAAGTTGGATAAGCCAGGTGTCCAAGTCTGAGGGGACCCGTTTTCTCACCTCTCTATGTGAATTAATGGTTTTGCTTTGCGTATCTCCTTGTGAATGTTATTGACAGGAACCTTTTGGGGAGAAATTGTGAAAACTCTATATTGCGCATGTTAAATGCGTTTCCTTTCATTCCAGTAACAAATACTTCTTTCCTCCTATTAACAAGTAATAAGGTCACTCACAGATCACAGATTCACCTCAAAGTAAATAATTCCTACGAATTCATGCATCACTTACTATGAATCATCACGGAGCCAGGAGCTAGACTCCGTCTCAGGCCTGCGGTGTGTAAGTTGAATGTCTTTCCCTAGAAGATACAGTGTTCCTTTCTCTATGGCAGGTGGCAGTTCGAATATAGATGTTCTACGTGTGGATCGTGTTGGTTTTCCTGTGCCCCATTAAAATGCATTTTCTGAATAACTCGGCTTAAGAGAGTGAATAATTTACAAAGAAAACTCTCCATCCTCCCTCCAACATTAGCAATAAGAGCATGTTCTGTTCTCCCTAAGCCCCTTCCCCATTAAAAGAATGTGTCACATCAGAAAATGCAGTTCTTTTCTGATTGGCATTTACTGAGGTCACACTGTGTGTTGAACAGAAACTTCTTTGAGTTTATGATGATGAACACCCAACCCACCTCTGTCCCCTCCTTCCCAGCTCCTCCCAGAGTGGAGGGTCAGCGCAGCAGAAGTGGGGTGTCTGTATCCTGATGGGTCCCTGAGAGCAGCTTGACTTTAACAGAATGGAGAAAATACACTCACCCCACAGTATTTCTGAGAGAATACACGGAGACTTTAAACGAGATGAATGAGCTCTGGGGAATGAGAATGGGAGTGGAGAGTCCTGAGAGGACTGAAGTACTTCCATTTCCCCTTTTTAGGTTTAATGCTGTTTTTCTTACTACATATGAATACATATCACTTCTGGATAAAACTAGATACCATGTAGATAATAAAAAGGACGATATCCATAAGTACAGACAGCATAAGCATTTCAATATATTTTCAATGAAAAAAAGTAAGTCCCAGGATCACATGTATAGTGATAGTTAGATTATGTATAATATACGTGTATATATACATTTAGAAAAATTATGAACATCTACATAACCATATGGTTAAAATTACTCTCTTTAAGGTTTTCAGGTGAAGATGTACTTAAATTTTTTTCTTCCATACTCCTAGTTTTGATTGAATTTTTATACTAAACTGTCATTTATGGTTACTTGTATAATTGAAAAAAAATATATTTTCGTACAGATTGGCCAGATTGGGTGGTTGTTCCCAACTGATGAATACACCCGTTTGTCCGGGGCTCTTCCAAGTCTCCACCCAGGTCTCCTTCCTTGTCTCTAGGCTGCGTCTCTCCTGGATGTGTTTTCTCCCCGCCCCAGGCTGGTAGAGGCGCCTGGTCGTGCTTCCAGCACGGTCCACTCCTCCTCCCACCAGAGAACTTGTCTCACTGCATTTCAACTGCTTAGTAATTATCTGACCTCAGTAGTCCATAAGTAATTTAGGTTATATTTCTGTGTTTCAGGCATAGATTCTGACATATAATAGATTCCGAAATCAATGTTTATTAAATTGACAGATAAACGGAAGGAAGGAAAGAAAGAAGGAAGGGAGGGAGAGAGAGAGAAGGGAGTAATATCTATAAGAGAGGTGGTCAGATTGGAGCTTAATAGGAAAGAAAAATGCGTCAGTTTTTATTCAGCTCTAAGGAACAAAAGAAAATTTTCAGTCACTGGAGAGATATATTATTTGGAAACAAGAATTTTTCACCACGTTTACCATGTGCCATGTTCTTATAACCTCTTTGATATATACAAGAAGAAATCATTATAATTACATTTATAATAATTTTAAAAATTAATGTATGAGAATAAACTGAAGAATTGTGTAGGAGGTATGTAAAGAAAATCATGAGAATTTATTGAAGGACACGAGAGGGTACTGGAATAAATAAAGAGACATTCCAGTTCAGTAGATGGGAATACAGGATGCTGAAGTGATGCTAATTATCCACAAACGTCTTTTATCTTTGATGCAATTACAGTGCAACTCCCAATGGAACTGCTTCCTTCCCTCCTCTCCCCACCTTCCCTTCCCCACGCTGGCATTATTGCTGCTCCCTGAGCTTCAGGCTCTCCCCAGGCTCAGCACTTTTGCATCTGCAGTTCCTTATATTACATTTCTCTTTTCCCAGCTCTTCTAGTGGCTGCCTCTCCTGTCAACACAGACCTCAGCCCAAGTGTCACTGTCTCAGAGAAATCTCTCCACCACCCAATGTAAAGTAACCGGTAAGTCACAAAGTCACTCTCTACTACATTACCCTGCTTGCTTTTTTTCATAGCACTTACCAGGATTTGAAAATACATCTTTATACGTTTTCATGCATATAATCTATTTTTCCTCACTAGAAGGTAAACTCCACGGGAGCAGGGGCATCTTCTAACTTAACTTGACTGCATTCCTGCCTCCCTATAAAACAGTGCCCGGTACAAGGAAGACATTCCATTGACTGGTTTTGTTCTTAATGAATGATCAGTGTTCTAATTTTGAGAGATCATTCAGCAATGGACTCGTAACCCTTAACTGTTTTCCTTTAAATGTGCCCAGAGATTTATTAGTCTAGTTTTAATTTGGATCACATTGTATTAAAATCACTTCTGTATTTCGCCTGAGTATGATTCGCATCTCGGTCGCCTTTTAGCTGTGTGACTTTGGGCAAGTTGCTTAACTTTTCCCAGTCTCAACTTCCTCATCTGTAAAATGGGAATAACAAGGGAAGCAAGCTGATTTCTTGTGGCTCATAAGTGAATGAATAGATATGATAATTTCAAACATTGTCTGGCATATAGTAAACTCTCAATAAATGTCAGTAACCATTTATTAATTACATAATATTATTTCCTCTTGGAAGTCTGGCATAGAGGTGCCTTAACTTATGGCCATCCAGTTTTTGAAAGGCTCTTTGTAAGTTATTTGTTTGTGAGTCCAAAATCACATTCCACAAGGGCTAATGTGGATGTATTGGTGCAGTTTGGTTTCACAAGAGAGCTGTGCAGGTTGATGGTATCAGTTTTGATAATCCCCTTTGCACAGATACTGCTCATAATTTTCTTACAATCTATTGTTCAAATGTCCTCTTTCTTTCCTATCAAAATTTCCAGACTTGTCCTGTAAGCACTCTTACTGCATTTTAAAACAAACAGTAGCATAAATACGTGACTGCTAATGGGCTCTGTAGTGGTGGGCAGAGGTGATGTTTCTGCTTTGATAGAAAACTGTATCTCTTCTTTCAGCCGATATTTATGGCGCGTTCACCTTGTCCCAGGCACTGCTGTAGTCTCGGGAATGACGTGAAGAATAGAGCAGATCGGGCTCTGCTCCCTTATGATTTACATTTACTTGCTTATGAAAGGATAGATATTGAAAATTTTAAGCACAAGACTTCATGTGTTTTCAGATGGGGTTTGGCCCTTTAAGGGCTCTGCAGCTCACTATGTACTAGGGTTGTTTTCTCTTTGGGAGAATGTCACCCTTGCTTTCAGCATTAGATATGGGTATGCCATATGCTAAGTGATTTGACATTTCAGTTGGATTTAAACCGATTGACATTGACAGCTTCATGCCAAAGTGTGTTAATTCTTAATCAGAAATGATATCCCCTTGGACCAATGAATGTGTTTAGCATTAATTGGCAGTGGCTGCCTGTAAGCTTTCTATGGGAAGATGTGGACAGAAAGGAAAATTCAAGCAGTTTAGGGGGGAAAATAAGTGTGTTTATGAATCAGCTCTGTCAAAGAGAATTTATTAGCTTTTTGTGTAAACTACATTTTATTCCTTGACCATTTGTGTCTTCATACAAATAGCATTCAAGAGCATATGCTACATGCTACGAGCTCGAGGGGTACCAAGACGCTGCATCCCTTAAGGAGCTCGTAGTCTGAGGGTGGCATCACATAAGGAAACAAAAGACTGGCAAGCAGCGCAGTCGGTTCTCATGATCTTCGGGAGGACTTGGTGCTGCCCTCTTTGGCACAGCTGAACTCATTCTGCAGGAGATATGAAAGGTTTTGCACAGGAAATGGAAATCAATGTTTCTGCATATTGAGAAATCTGATTTATTTTTTTCTTTAGAATTCCAATTCTTTATAAGGACCCCCCCCCCCCGCATCGATACATATTCAAAGGCTCTCTCCCCATTGCTGCAGGGTCAAAAAAATGTGGATTTCGTGAGAGAATGCAGCTGCCAGTGGTGCACAATGTTGGAGGCAGAATGAGCTCAGGAGGAAGACTGCTGGATGTCTTGCTTTTGCTAGTTTCTCAAGCCCAAATTCTGGGTGACTTCTCTCTTGCCATTCTCCACATCTGATTAATCACCAAGTTCTATCAGTCTTCTCTCCTGCGCATCTTTCTGGTCTGCTTTTAATTGGTCTGGGATGCAGCTTTGGTATCAGCAGCTTTAAAATCCCCTCAGGTGATTCTAACATATACGGACGTTTGAGAACCACTGGTTTCCAACTAAATCAGGATCTCTGGGGGAAAGACCCAGGCATCGCTATTTTGCTAGCTTTTCCCAGATAACACCAATATGCCCCCGAATTTGGGAACCACTGCTGTTGTGCAGAGCATCTCAAACATCTCCTGGGGAACTTGTGGAAATGTGGATTATGATTTGGTAATTCTGGGGTGGGGCCTGAGATTCTGCATTTCGGAGAATCTTCCAGGTGATGCCCACCCTGCTGGTCTGAGGATCCCACTGTGAGCAGAAGAGACTAGAGTCATGCAGGAGCCTTATAAACGGCCCACGTGCTTTCAAACGTGGGACGCTGCCAGCAGTGCGATGTTTCTAAGACACATACAGTCATGTCACCTCTCTCTTTAAAACCCACCATCAGATTATTAATATTTCCAAACCTTGTATAATGGTTTACAGGTCCCTCTAAGCTCATGCTCCACCTCACCTACCAGTTTTATTTCTAGCCACTCCCTCCCCTACACGTTCCAGCCGTGTCGTTGTACTTGAGCTTCATAGCAGCGCCGTGCTCCTTCCGGCCTTAGGGTGTGTGTAGACTGTTCCTTCAGCTGGAGAATCATCATATCCTGACAAATCTTTATTTATTTTAGCTTAGATATCACATCTTCTAACTTCTCCACTCTCCCCCTTCTTCAGGCTGGATCAGGGACACCTTCAAATATGCTCATAATTACCCGGCTTATTATAATTTACTACTTGTTTGTATGTCTTCATTATGAAGGATAAGACATGTTTCCTTTATCCACTCTAATTTCCTAGTTCAATATTTAACACATGATAGATGTTTCATAAATATCATTAAATATGTGTTAAATGAATAAACAGACAACATCAAAATTTGGTGAGGAGGTACAACTTTGGTAGAAACCAATTAGAAAATATTTTGAGTAAATGCATTTGAAGATTACAACTTACAAATAAGCCTTTATACAGAAAGTATTTCACCTGACCAAGGAAAACATGACATGGGACCTTTATAAGAGGATACAGTCTTACAGAAAATGGAAAAACTCTCCTTCCCAAACATAAACATACCCAGTTAAGGATTATTTCTATGTGAAAAGGAACTGGAGGCGGATAACCCACCGGTTGTGCTTCATGATTCCTTGTATATAATCTTTAAAGTAAACTTTGTGTCCAAAAAATCATTGCCATGACTAATACCAAGGAGCTTTTTTCCCTGTTTTCTTCTAGAGATTCTGTAATTTGAGGTTTCACATTCAAGTCTTTAATCCATTTTGAGTTAATTTTTGTGGGTGGTGTAAGATCGTTTCATTCTTTTGCATGTGGATATTCAGTTTTCCCAACACCATTCATTGAACAACCTATGCTTTCCTGATTTTGTGTTCTTGGCATCCTTGTCAAAGATTATGTGTGTGGGGGTTTATTTCTGGGCTTCACATTCTGACCCATTGGTCTACGTGTTTATTTTTATGCTGGTGTCACACTGTTTTGATTACTGTAGCTTTGTAATATATTTTGAAATCAGGAATTGTTATGCCTCCAGCTTTGTTCTTAGGATTGCTTTGGCTATTTGGGGTCTTTTGTTGTTCTATAAGAATTTTAGGGTTGTTTTCCTATTTCTGTAAAAAGTGCTGTTGGAGTTTTGATAGGAATTTTATTGAATCTGTGGATTGCTTTGGGTATTATGGCTATTTAAACAATATTAATTGAAGAATACAGGATATCTGTCCATTCATCTGTGTCTTCTTACATTTCTTTCATCAATATCTTACAGTTTTCCCTGTACAGATCTTTCATCTCATTGGTTAAATTTATTCCTAAATATCTCATTATTTTTGATATATTGTAAATGGGATTGTTTTATTTATTTTTTCAGACAGTCCATTGTTAGTGTACAAAAAAGCCTAGGCAATAAAAGCAAAAATAAAGAAGTGGGACTACATCAAACTAAAAAGTTTCTGCACATCAAAGGAAACAATCAACAAAATCAAAAGGCAACCTATGGAATGGAATAAAATATTTGCAAACTACATATCTGATAAAGGGTTACTATCTAAAATATACAAGGAACACGTATAACTCAATAGCAAAAGAAGAAATAACCTAATTAAAACACAGGCCAAGGACCTGAATAGACATTTCCCCAAAGAAGTCATACAAATGTCCAACAGCTACGTGAAAAGGTGCTTACCAGCACTAATCATCAGGGAGATGCAATTCAAAATCTCAATGAGGTATTACCTCATAGAATGGCTATTATCAAAAAGATAAGAGATAACAAATGTTGGTGAGGATGTAGAAAAAAAGTGTGCACTGTTGATGTGAATACAAATTGGTGCAACCACTAAGGAAAACAGTATGAAAGTTCCTCAAGAAGTTAAAAATATAACTACCATATAATCCAGTAATCCTACTCATGGGTATATTTCCAAAGGAAATTAAATCAGTACCTTGAAGACGTATTTGGATTCCCATGTTCGGCATTATTCACAACAGCCGAGTTACAGAAACAACCTAGATGTCCATTGATGGATGAATGGATAAAGGAAGAAATACACACACACACACACACACACACATATTTATATACACATACACATATACAATATATATATATACACATACCTATACATCTGTGCATAAAATGCATATATCTAAATTGGATAGATTCCTAATTGGATAAATGTCCAGAGTTGGGAATATCAGTTTATTATCTGCTTCTTATTTTTTTAAAAAAGGAATGCAATTTATTTATTTAGGTGGAGGTACTGAGGGTTTAACCCTGGACCTCATGCATGCTAAGTATGCACTCTACCTCTGAGCTATTACCCTCCCCACTCTGCTTGTTTTTGAGAAGAGCATCTTCTCCAAGCTCTTCTGACCACTGGGCTTTGCACATACTGATTCTGCAGCTGAAATATCTGGGAGTGAAACATGTCACATTATGATGGAAGTTTTCACCTAACGGTATGGGAAGTTAGGCTAAATGGACTTCGGGGATGTTTCTTTCTTTCTCATCCAACTGATAGGGTTTTTCATAAAGGTATAATGAGATAATTTATGCAAAGAGCTTAGCGATCCACCTGACATCTGTCAGGCACTCAATAAATAATAGCTGGTGTCATAACTGTTAACAGTGGTCTGATTTCTGGCCTTCCTCCATGATTCCCTTAGATAAACTGCTCATAGGAAAAGCTGTTGTAAAGCCAACTTTAGAAGAATAAGAAGTGAAATAAGAAATTAATTATACAAGTTTAAAAACAGCATCAAATTTGAAAACACAAGGGCTATTTGAGATGATATTTGCTTAAATTAGAACATGATGCAGGATTCAAATTTGACTTGGGATCTGTGACCTTGAGAAGAAACATCCTTCTGAGAAAAAAAAAATTATCTTTCAGCTTTGATACAGTCAGGAACTACCAAGAGAATTGTCAGTTTTGTGGTTTGCGCCCTTAGGCTCCCTGGGCAGAAGGGACCATCAGTTGCTATAGCAGCACCTACTTTAGGAGTATTTTTATTGCAGATATATGTCTTTGTAAAAAATAGTGGTGGAGTGGTTAAGCGTGAAATATCACTTGTAAACTTCAATTTGCAGCTCATTTTGAGTCTGGAATAAAATTTAGGTGTGATATTTCTAGCAGTGAAGGAATCCATATATGGATATTAGAAAAGATTTGTTGATATAAAAACAGGGTCTTTTCTTCTTTTAAAAATCTAGTTACAACAGCTGTTTAAGGTGACAAGAGTACAAAGGCTAGATGAGAATTTGCTGTCCAAAGAGAGATTTTTTTTTTCAAGATTTTAGAAAGAGAAAAAAAAATCCAAGTAAAGGATTCATGGAATAACATGATATTGGCAGAAAGTCATCGTTTCTTAGAACTGGATCAAACTCTGAGAACATCTTCAAGTATCCCAAGAAGAATGTTATGTTATATACTTTGAACTTTTCAGAAATGAGTCCCTCATTTCTTTTGAGCCCCTTCCTATAATGTCAGAGGAAATTAGGAAAATTGTCTAGGCATGGATATGACTAGTGAGCAAGGATTTTCTACAGATTTGGGGAAGACAGAAAGGAGACAGGACAGGGCGAGTCACTGCAGCATAAACACATATCAGAAGAGGCTTTCAGACATGAGGGCCAGTCAGTCTGGTGCAGCTCCCAGCAACCTGTGGCTGGATATGAAGGCTCATCACTGGGACAAGTACGCTGAAACTGACAAGGGACATTGAGGATCCATTCACAGGAAAGTTGCTTCAGCCTGGTGGCCCTACCATCCTCTCCCAAGCCTCTGAACACTGTGGGGGAGTTAGAAGATACTTGGACAAAATTTGGACCACTCATTTTCTTTTCTTTTTCAGGGTGGATCTGTGCATATGCTAAGGTTCTGAGCTGCCACATACCAGGAATACTGAAATTTTCAGTTTGTTTCTAATCAGGAACAGTAAAACCTTGTCAAGTATTTTTCACGTATGTACCTTTGAGTCTTTGGAAAGATGGCATAGAGCAGTTATGAGAAGAGTGGGTGCTGGTGCCAGATTGTCAGTGTTCAAAATTTATCAGCTGTGTTACCAGGAACAAGGGAAGTACAGACTGGCTGCAAAGATTAAGGACGCAGACCAGGGGACTTTACTCTGACAAAACTGAAGCAAGTATTTGGAAAAGCTAACTATTCTAGTGTGAAATTCAATACCTCTGAATAAAACTCTGTCACACTAACATTTGTCTAGATCTAGGGAATCTGGCTAGATCCTTTTCCAGGAAAAAAAAAAACACCCAAAAACTGTTGCTTTTGGACTTGCCTGAGAGCCAGGCACTGCCTGCTCCTCCTCCTGTGACACTGGCCAGTCATTCAGTATAGCTTCCCCTCCAGGAACGTATCTTTCCCACACAGAAATGTCATTAAAATTCCCACTCCAAGACTTGGTTGGAAGGACCCCTCCACATGTAGAGCAGAGGTGACCCATGTGAGCTGGCAAGTCCTTCGTTTTAAACATGTAGAGACAACCACGAGTCACTAGTTGTATGTAAAGAACTAGAAGTATGAAAGAGAAAGGCCACTACAAACAGAAAAACTCACCCTGGAGGAAATAGATACAATTCAGGGAACAGAAGGAAAGTTAATACACCCAGAATCAATTAGATATCACAAAAATAAAGTAAAAATAGTATTCTCTAAAAAAGAAAATCAGAAAACAGTAAGAACTAAAAATATGATTGAAAAATCAAAAATTTCTATTCACAGCCTGATACATAAATTTGAAGTAATGTCTTAGAACTTAAAACAAAAAGGACAAAGATAGGGAGAATGTGAGAAAATAAAAGGAGCCTACCAGAGCAATACAAGAGGGCGACTGTCGGCCAATTAAACCACAGAAACAGAAGTCATACTAAGTGGAAAAGAGAAAATTATTAAAAGATAAAAGAAGAGAATTTCTTAAGGGTAAAGGAAGGACACACATTTTCATAGTAAAAGGACATACTAAGTGTCCAGAACAATGAATGTGGGAAAAAGGACTCACATCTGGAAACATCACTGTGAAATTTCAGAACATCAAGGATAACACAGATCCTAGCAGCTTCCAGAAACACTTGTTGCTGGAAAATAAAGGCTCATATTCTAAAACTTTCAGGGAAATTTAAAAAACATCTAGTCTTTCGCAGGAAGTTAACTTGAAAATGTACTGTAACGAAGCGTTATACACACATAAGCAAAGATGAAGGCATGCAGGAACCAGCAGGTCTGGACTAGCAGATAGTTAGCGGGGTCTGTACAGCGAGAAAACAGTGTGCATTTGCAGAAGGAGGGAGCTTCCAAGGGAGGTTTTCTAGGGAAAAAAAATAAAGAGTTGGGTCAGCATAGATAGATAATCAAGAGATTGATTTTTTTTAAAAGTGAAGATATAATTATGGCAAATAATATAAGGATAAAGGGAAGTAACCAAAATTTTAAAATCCAACCAAAAAATATTACAGATAGGAAGTAAAATGACACATGTAATAATTTGCAGCAATATATGGAACATAGTAAAAGAGAATCCATTCACAGTGACGGCTGCATTGGTTGAAGAGGCCCAAGCAGCAGCGTGGAGGGCGAGACCACGGTGCTGGTGGCTGTACGCGCGGACTTCTTGCCTCTCTTCCCTTCTCTACATACTGAATTTTTCCCAATTTATTTAATGTTTACCCAAGCCATATGCGTGTGGTAACAAATTGAATAATACAGACTATTCCTCCTCATTAGATCCAAGAACTCAATATAGGACCTGTAGAAAAACAAACACGATCTTAACATATCATACTTATTAAATGCTGTTCTTTGCTTTTCACCTTTTATGATCAATTTATGGATGATTCACAAGTGAAAGTGGGATAGAGATAAAGGAGGCATGAAAGAGGAGGAACAAAGAACTTGCTGCTGAAAACCAAGAGACACCGTCAAAAGTTGGTGGAACAAGAAATCAAGGTATAACTGATGTTGCAGAGATGATCATTTGATGGACTGAAAAGACAGTATAAATGGTAACCTTTGGGAAGAAGGGAAGGGAGAGAGTGGAGGTTCAGGGAGTTAAATATCATAATACAGAGTCATTAGTTGTGGTCATAGGTTAAGTCAGGAAATGTAGTTGTTAACATGTTACTTCATATCAGAAAGAAAATTATCAGAAGGGCTAAAAACAAATGCTGAAAGATGATGCCGTGTGTAACTGAACCTCTTTGTATGATGGAATGTGGGAAAGGAGTTTTGCTTTTTTAATAAAAATTAAAGCTATTGTTTGATTTGTTAAAAAAAAAAATGTAAAGGGAGAAGAAAGGAAAGGAGGGAGGGGAGGAGATAGGAAGGAAAGCAGGCAGACAGCAGCGAGTCTGCAGAGCACTGCAGGACCACCGTCACCTCCCCGGCCACGACCGCTGTCGCCAGCACCGCTGCCCTTCCTGCTGCCAACACCTTCCACTGCTTGGACTTGTGCGCCAGACACTGGGCTAAGTGATTTGAATACCTTTTAGTTGTAGTCTCCTTAGAAACAAGGCTTGATAAATTCTGACTAATGACTCTGCTGATACTAATCTCTTTCTCCCATTTTAAATTTGATTTGAGAAATAGTGGTCATTGCACATTCTTTAACAGATATTTAACTATCCTTGGGCACAGGGTACTTAGAAAGGAAAATTTCAGCAGCAGGACAATATCAGTCTTTAATATTTGAAGAGCTGACATGTGAAAGGTAATTAGATTTGTTTTCAAATGTTAGAGAGCATGCTAATGGTGTAGACTGTAATTCAGTAAGTCTAGTAGGGGGTCCACATTTTTAGTATGCATCTCAGTGGATTCTGATCCAAGTGGTTCATGCTTCATGCACAGAGAAACATTAGCGCTGGGGGCTGTATTTGCTGATCTCTAGGATTTCTTCTACCACTAAGAGCCTCTGACCGTCTTAGATTGATGCTTTGCTTAGATATTAGCTTAGAAGTGCTAGGTAGATAAAACTTTTCTTGTGATGTGAATAGCAATCATCTTGATGATCAGTAAAAGAAAATAAATTCAATTCAAGTTATTTGACTTCCAGTTTCCATCTCCTTCCATTCAACTGGGTTATTCTTTGTACCGACTTTATGGACAAAAAAATCCCCAATTTAAAAAGACTATCCAAATATGAATATAAATATAAAAAGACACTATGCTGGTTTGTTAAAAAAAAAACAACCAAGCAAGCTAACACATAAAACCTGTTCCAGCCTGAAAGATTGGTTTTCCAGTAAGAATGAAAATAGATTATCTTATCAAATATTTTTTCCTACTCTGAGAGGCACATACTCCCACCATCCCCAAAGACGCTAAGGACAGAGAATGATGTTTCTTTTTGCTGAACTAATGCGTTTCCCTTGTTTTCTTATTGCAGTCTGGCAAAATTAAGAGAAAAACTGCTATTGCATTTTTTGGTACTTTGCAAAAAATAGCAGGCTTCATGAGACTTGATATAAAATTAGGAGTAATAACCAATGAAGCAAACACTGTGGGAACAAGAAACTTCTAGTTTTGCCAGTTTTGTGTTCTAAAAATTTTGGTTCTATATTAACCCTTTATTTATTAAGTGGCCTATTACTACATTTGGATAAAGGAAGTAAAGCAGTTGGTTTGGTATTTATAATTAATATTGCCCATGTTCATAAATCTTGGAGTAATGAAAATGTGGTTACCTGCCTTGTATGGCAAGCTGCTGGGTCCATGAAGAAAATCATAATTTTAATTTCAGCTTTCGAAATGAATAGTGACTCAGTAATAATCCAACAGACTAGTCAACCTGGTAGCATTTTTGTCCTCATGAATCTAGTCAAAAGGAAATCAAGAAGGTGGAAAAGAATGTATTTAAAAATTTAGTAAAAATTTTAGCATGTTTTCTGTCGCGTGAATAAATCTTTGAACCTCTATCCTAAAGACAGTAATAAAAATGAGAGGAAACAATTTAGACAACATTTTGTTATGTATTGTCACGTTCTTATTACCATGTATTTACTCCTCTAACTATTATTATTGAAAACAATTTGTGGAGAATCAAACTTTAGAGTTAGACTAAATCTCTGCCAAAATCTACTAGATTTCACTTTATTTTCCTTCCTTCCTTCGTTCCTTCATTCCTTCGTTCCTTCCTTTGTTCCTTCCAGGTTGTCAACTAGATTATAAAAATTCAAACTTGCTTATTGAGAACATCATAGTGAATTTAAATGTTCAGTGCTGGGGCTTCTGTGACACACCTTAATTTTTCCTCCTCCTCTACCACCACCATTACTTTCTGTCCATCTTCCTTTCATTTTATCAATAAGCATCTACTTACCTCCTGAGATACCCACTTTCTTTTCTTTTGTCAGTATTCTCATACAGGATCATCTAGACAACCTGGCCAGCTCCTTCTCCAAGAAAAAAACTGTTTGCAAAATCACTAAAACTCAGAAATACCCAATGCTTATGTTGACTTCGGTATTTCAACTGTGTTATCTTCACAACTTGGGAGTAATATAATTGATGAAAAGATGTCAACAGATCAAGTTCAAGAATAAAATGTTTATTAAATGGTAAAGGATGCTGACTTGCATATTCCCAAAGGGAGATACATGCTTTCCAAGTCTCTTGGATTTCCCTACAGAGAAATACAGTGACTGAAAAAACAACCTAAGCAAAAGGTAGCTTCAACTGGGTGTCTGAGTTTTCCTTTGTCATTCTCATGGCGTTCTGTACCTTACCACCTCCGGCCACATGGCTGTCATCATTAGGTGCAAATGTGTAGTCCACAGCCAACCAGCACATTTCTGAGGATCCCATACAAAACAGTTTCTCAGGAAAAACTAAGTAAAAGCATCAGAAGCTCTAAAGCCATTCTGCAGTGTAACGAAACAGTCGTGGTGTGCGACCGTTAGAAATATCGTGAAGTCTTTGTCCATTAACAGGTTCATAAGCCATAATACTGAAATGATGTAAATTATTCCAGAGAGTATTCACAAATCAGTATTAGAACATAGCTGTGGCTTCTCCAACTTTGGAAAAGGAAATTTGTCTTAAGAAGCATATTCCAAAGGACATAGGTCTTTTCATGATTTTAAAGTAACCGCGAGTTTCTGTTTGTGTGCGTCAACCTTTAGCTTAAGACAATTTCTTGTAGGGAACTGGTTTTTATAAGTCTCTCAGGAGGTCCCCAAAGCAGATTTCAGTGCCTTGATTTTGAGGCAAGAATAGTAGTATACATCAGGAAGATGGTCAGTGTCTAAAAAGGAATTTAAAAACTGTGTTGAAAGACAATTTTCTGACAGAGTCAGTATAATGATTAAAGGAAGACATTGAAGTGACTGGTTACAATCATTTATCTACCATTTATTCACAACTTATTTGACAAGAGTTTATTTTGTCTACTGAGTGCTAAGTGCTGGGTTGCAGACACAAGCAAGACACTGCTTCTGTTCTGGAAGAGCTCATAAACTGGTGGAGGAGACAGAAAACCCATCAATTATGGAAAACAGAAGAATGAAAAAAGGCAACAGACAGGCACGGCTTGTTGCCTTTGGGATGTGGGGAGCGATAAGAAGAAGCCTGCGTGACTTGCTGCTCTGGAAAAACTCGGCCAGAAATAACAAACAGGAGAAAGCATTCCAAGACCATGCATTTGAACATGGGAACTTCCTGACTCATTCAGAGCTTTACAGCTCCTTTTGGCCTAAGAAGAGCAGGATGAGTTAAGCACATTAACAGCCAAGAATCCTAAAAAATGCCCTCACTAACCCAGCCCCCTCTTCCCTTCCTCTAGTCTAACATTATATTATGATTACTTGTTACGTTGTTTTCTTCCCGACTAAAGGGTGAATAGAGAGGAGTCATGTGTCACTATCTTGGTATCTCATCATGCTCTCAATATATGGCAAATGTAAGTCTAAATGCCATGGAAACGTTAAAGAACACATGTCACCTTGCTGTGCACGAGTCAGGAGGACTGACTCAGCTGTGTGGCTTCTGGCAAGGGACCGTGCGTATCCATGCTCTGGCTTCCTCTCGTGTGTGGCAAACACGTTAGATTAGACGCTCCCCAAGATCCTTAAGTCTAAGTTTGGATTAGCCTGTGATTCTCCCTAATTAAGCTGTAGAGCTTCAGTGAGGTTCAGAAATGAATATCGCTTTTCAATCCTTTCAGGGCACTTAGCTTAGTGCTTTGTAACACTGGAGTGTGTGCTTTGAAGTCAGAAAGTCTTAGTTCCCAATCCCAGGTCTGCTCAACCTCCATCAACCTTAGCCTTTTTCTTTTGTAACATGAAAAACATAAATTCTAATTATGTAGAATTATTTTGAAGATTGAATGAAGTAATGTCCAAAAAGTACCAAATAAATGGCCTGATCCTTAGGTGCCAGAAAATGTTAGCTCTCTTCTCTTGTTTACTTGAAATAATTACTTAATAGATGTTTGTTGATTGCTTTGACTTAGGTGTTGGTCCAAAGCCAGGGGAGAGGATAAAGTTAGGCAGAAACTCCGCACTCTTTCCTCACACTGCACTTGCCTGAGTGGAGAAAACAGGAAGAGTTGATATTTTTATATTCACACGCCCCTTCCTAGCTCTGAATTTTCATTATCTATTTAACAAAACAAATTCACTGAGTGTCTACTCTGCGAAAGTAATCGTGTTAGATTCTTTAGTGTAAGAAGTCTGCCTAGTACCCTGAGAAGGGAGATGAACACAGTTTGAGATCAAGTTTTCACGTTTTCTGAAACTCAACTCAGGAAATATGGCCTGACAAATACCCATGTGCTTTGGGGTTTGTTGAGATAGACTTCAAAATTGATTGTCATAGAAATGCGAACAGCATAAATATAAGAGGGTCATTTTCCTCCCAGGTTCCTGTCACATCCACTCCACCAGCCAATTCCTCCTCCTTGGACAAATATGAGCTCTCTACAGTAGTCATTTCCTCTACCTACTGGGACATGAAATTGTCAGCCACATACGAATACCTTTAATATTGGAGCTAAAGTGATACTCGCCTGAGGTGAGGTGATGGACGTATTCCTACCGGAATTCAGAGACAGAGGACGTCTCTGCAGCCGGCCCATTGTCTTCCTTGCTACTCTTATCCCTAAGGATAAGTAGGGATAAGTGAAGTAGCAACCTTCCTTGCTACTCTTATCCCTAAGGATAAGTAGGGATAAGTGAAGTAGCAACCTCACTACCCGAGGTTCTGGAAACTAGCTTTCTCATGAGTTGGAGTGTAAGTTGAAGCAAGGTCATAGAAAAATTGTTAGTAACATTTTAGATCTGAAGTGACATTGCATTTACAAATTGTTATTTTTCACAAGTGTTTGATTTAAAAACAAAAATAGAGTGGGACTGAAAATACCTTTCTCCATAGTTTGGTAGAAAAAAGTATTTCTTGAATGCAAATATTTTCTGAACTCTTTAAAGGCATTCTAATTGAACACTGAGTGATTGCACACGTGCCAAGACATCCCTCATTTTAAGTTAATCAGAGTTTCCATTAACCTGCTGCTTTCTAAGCTGGTCTATCTTGTTTGCTCAAAGGACAAAAACAGACATAGGTTAAAGTGAGAATTTTTTTGATAGGCCTATAACATACACAGCAGATATAGCTTTAGGATTTCTTTGAATCAAAGGTCAAATGAAATCACTACTTGATCCCTGTTATAGACTGAACTATGTTCCCCCTCCCCCCAAAACTCATATGTCAAAGCCCTAAACTCTCAGTGTGCTGGTATTTGGAGATGGGCTTTGGGAGATAATTAGATTTAGATGAGGTTGTGAGGGTGGGCCTTCATGATGGAGTTAGTATCCTAATATGAAAATACACCAGATTTTGCACTACCCCTCTCCCTGCCATGTAAGGATATGGTGAGAAGCTGGCATCTGAAAGCCAAGAAGAGGGCCGTCACCAGAACTGACTGTGCTGGCACCCTGACCTCAGACTTCAAGCCTCCAGAGCTGGGAGAACATAATTTTTTTTTTTTTCCAATTGTTTAAGCCACCCTATCTCTGGTATTTTGTTATGGCAGCGTGAGCTGACAAATGAAGTCAAATTTTCCCTTCATGCGTATATTTTAAATTTCAAATTTGAAAATTGAGTATAGAACTCTGTGGTTGAGTGGCTTTCCAGGGAGATTCATGGCAAATACTGCTGATTTTCTTGCTGCTGCCCTGTTTGTCTGAACAAATGGGTGATCCGTGTGTCATGGAAGAGATGGATGGAAATAGTACATGCTTCTCCCATGGCCGGAGTAAGATGGTTTCACTTAACAGTGGCCTTGAGCCATCTCTGAGGAACTGTGGCCCAGGACTCGGAAGAACACCCCTGAAAGAAACTGCTGATTTCTTACCGCTCATGGACAGTTTCAAGAATTTGTTTTCCTCCCCCAACTCCCCAAATTTCAGTCTCTACATTAAAGGAAATGATAGAGAATCAAATAAGTAGCAACTAAGGTCTACTCAGTGCCTGTGTTTTTCTAGGTACTCTGCTAAGGCTTTCTGCAAAGTATGTCAAATAATTATAATATCCCATTAATGTAGGCATTTCCCTCCTCAATTTAGAGTTGTACAATGTGAAGCTTGTGGAGAGAAGTTGATTGAATTGGCCAGTATTGTTACTGAATTGGCCAGGTCCTAGCTGGGGCTGAGGTCCCCATCCTGGCCAGGGAGGTTCTCGTTCCCACTGGATTCGCACAGCCAATAATGAAAGTGATACTGAGACTGGAGCGGCATAGGCTTTATTCAATGGCCAAAGAATGGAAAAGTGGGAACCTAGTTCGCAAATCAACTTTTCAACCCAATTTGGGTGGAGACACCAAATATATAGGGAGTCGAGGTAAAAGGGACGGAATTGGAAAGATTGAGAGGAGTATTCACAAGTTATCTGACAACAGGGGTGTGGTTTGGACCCAGAGCTGATGCAACTCTCCTTTTCAGTCCTTGTGTAGCTTCTCTGGTTACTGTCATGGCAATCATCAACTGTCCAGGAGCTGGTGGGTGTGTCATTTAGCATGTTAATGCATTACATTGAGCATATAATGAGGCTCAAGGTCTACTGAAAGTCAAATCCTCCTCCATCTTGGACCTAGTTGGTTCTAAGCAGTTCTTGTTTCTTCTCTTGCAGCTTCCTCCTTAAACTTAGATAAAGTAATTGGTTTCTATTCGAGAGAGGCAAGGGTATGATTCTAGGGCAACAGCCCTGGTAACAGTATCATATAGTGAGTGAGAGTGTGGCTGGGACTTCAGTCCCAGAGCATCTCATGTTTATGTCATGCCTGTGTGCTCTCAGCTACAGCACCAACCTTACAATCATTTTTCTTAATTCAGATAAGAAGAGATCATTTATCCGCTGGGAGAATCCACTCTAGTCAGCAAAGTCATGGTGCTGAAGGAATAATTTTTGTTTGGGGAGCAGAGCAAAAAGTTCCATTTCCCACTTCAGCTGTTGTCCCTGCCTTTTTCCCTGATGGAAAAGAGAGGGACTTAATAGCAATTATAGAGACAGAATAACCAGAGTTTTCTGTTTTATGGAACTTACTCCCTCTTCTCTTGCATCCTTAGAAATTTCTTGAAGCACAAAGTTGTAAGAAGAGGTTTAATTAACAGAAAATATTTGATGTGCTTGATACCAAGCAGGACCCTATGAGGTCCTCCCTGGAACAAATCTTTCCATGTCTCCAATTTCTTGTTTGTAGGAAATAGGCTTCATTCAGCTTCCTTGACCTTCCCTGAGTTCCAAAGGGCAGATTCAAATAGCTGTTAACCTGAGAAGGGAAGGGATGCAGAAACAAAGGAGGAACAGTCAAGAAACAACAGTGCAACTCTGGAGCAGGGTCCTGGTTCGTCCTTAAAGAATATACATAACAATATCTTTAAGTTCCTCTGCAGGAACTAAGCCCCAACCCCACCATCCCTGCCTCTTATTTATGGCTGAGCAGAATCTTGGACACAGTTTTTCTGGGAGGACAGTGGGTCCACCAGATTGCAGGCATTCTGATTAAAAGCAACTTTCCTTTCTGTTACCAAAGCTGTTGCCCTCAGGCTCATATCCTGGCCCATCCCTTGAAAAGAAACCAATTATTCTTATCTAAGTCTCCGGAGGCAGCTGCAAAGAGAAGAAACAAGAACCAGTTAGAATCAACTAAGCCCAAGATAGTGGAGGATTTGACTTCCAGTGGACTTGAGCCTCATTATACACTCATTGTAACGCATTAGCATGCTAAATAACACACCCACCAGCTCCATAACTGCTGACAATTGCCATGAAAACAACTGGAAAAGCCTGTGCAAGGACTGACTGGCTCTGCCACACCTGGAAGTAGGACATGATGGCAGAAGCCTCTCATAAGGGTTCACATGGCCCAACCCCAGCTGCAGCTGTCTCTTTACCGGCCATCTTGACTGATGGCTCCCCGCTTCTTTTTATATTAAAAACTCTGAATGGGGTATATGCAGTAATTTATTTAGTATTCTAAACTCAGGTTCTCACAAGCAACTTTGTTTGTTAATGGGTATCATTGCATCTTCCCTGTGATCTTCAGGCTATTGTGAACTCAAGTCTAGACTGGTGAGTCTGTGCACACGTGTGCTGTTTGTGAATGTCTGTGTCACAGCTGAAAGGGGAAGAGGACGAGGAGAGTGTGCACACACGTCAGACATGTCAGGGAACAGAAGGCTCAGGACGCTATTCATGGCAACGTTTTGTCTTCTTTTCCAGTAAACCTCAATGTCCCTCTACATATTTTGAGGAGTGATTACCATGGAAACTATTAAAAAGCTCAAAAACATTGCAGCTTTATATTCTCCACCTAGAGCCTCTTACAAAGGGGACCCCACAGATACTTAACTTCCTAGTCTTTTTTTCCTAATTACACATTCACATTTACCTTATTTTATACAGAGAAAACATGGAGTCTGGTGTTGTGAACATCACTGTTAATAGTCAACACTGACAGTGTCGTCTTTATCACTCATAAACCCAGCTTTGGTTTTGGATTTCAAAGGGAAAAATATCAGATTTGATATCTCAATAAAATTATTATGTCATCTTGGAAAATTTCCCTGAATTTAACCATATTTCTTATTCCCTGCTTTAAAAATTATTTCACTTTTGTGACAGAATGAGAATAATATTTTAAATATCTCATATGATAGGAATAATACTTATGTAAAATGTTGTCAAAACATTATGGAGATCGGTCTATGTTGAGGTCTTCTTTTTTACCACTTGCTTTATTAAAAAAACGAGAACTGCACACTGAGACAAAAATTATGAAAACATACTTGGTATGCTTGGAACTAGAGGCTTTGTCTTTTGTTGTTAAAATACACTACAGAGATGGAGTGTCTGGAGAACTGCAATCCATTTTAGTTTTTCTCTGCCACACATAATATGTTGAGATACAGTTGCCAATTGGACCTCTTCCTCTGCTGTCTGTATTTGCACAGTATGCCTTCTGCTAGGCAGGATAATGAACGATAGAAAATTATACCAGTTGGTGGCAATGTTGTTTTCACAGCAATGGTCACTTAGTTAAAACCACAAGCCTATGGTTATTTTCTCCTTATTAACTGTTATTATGAGTTTCTAACTTGTGCTACCAGTTATTTCTGGCTTGAAAATGAAGCCGGGTTTCTATAACCCCCCAAGTTTTCACCTTGTTTTCTTTAAATCTTTTTCATCACCAAGTCAAACTAAACGTGAAATAATAAACAGCAAGATTGTGTGGGCTGAAAAAGCAAATTCTGAAGACCACAGGAAACTATGTCAAACATTGCCTTGCCTCATCAAGAAATTATACATACATGCACTGGAAAGCAATTTTGAATCCTGGTTCTCAGGTGCCTTTCATCTGGCATTCTGTTTTAGAACTTACTACTCAATAGGCAGAATATGTGATATTTAGTGAAAACTTCCCTGAACATCAATTTTTATCCAACTAAAATCAGAAAAACTTCCAAGATAAGCAATTGATAAAGTTTAACTGTCTGAATTTATTTCATGTGTAGAAAGGACAGATGGAATACAAGAATACATTTGGTGGTTGGAAGTTGAGCACCAATTGGCCTAAACTTGTGCTACAATTCTTTACCCTCTGGCTCAGATCTCAGCTGGTCCAAGAAATCTTTCCAAATGACATCCCAATTTGAATTAATATTTGGACCTCAACTGTTAGCAACTTCTAAAATGCCTTATTCATGTCTCCACTGTAGTATTTACCATAACTTGATTTATATTGACTGTTTGTGCACACGTGTTACCCATGTTAGATATCAGTTTAACTCCACAGAGTTTGCTGGACACCAACCACGTACCAGCCATGCTCTGCTGAACTCCAGTACTGTGAACTTTACAAAATCAGTGGCTGAGTCTTGTCCGATTGTGTGTTTCTCACTTTTCTTAGCGTTGTGAAACATCAATACGTATTTGTTGGCTTTGATGAGCTTAGAGCTTCTGTCTTTAGAGGGTGACACTGGTGCACTTGTTTCTTGAGTAGCTGCAAGTGTGCAAACCTAGTGTCAAGAACGAACCAAAGAGACGAGCCGGTGAAAAGGGACTGAACTGACCCTCAAGTGCCAGGAACAAAGCAGGGGGAGGAAGAGCAAGTGAGGCTAGTGGGTTTAGCAGGAAAGATAGTGAGGGAAACAATAATCGTAATAATAACAGAAACAGTGACCACCACATACTCTGAGCTGTGTACATGCTATGAGTTAAGTCATTAAATCCTCCCAACGATTTCCAAGGTGGGCATTAATGTCATTGTCCCCGCCTTATAGATGAAGGAGCTAGCAATGCTATTGTAGTGGCCGATGAATTCTATTTCTTATTTCCCCCCGTCTGTCAGTACTTTGATTTGGTTCAGATGTTCACCCTGTTCCAACACAGAGGAAACACCTCTTTGAAAACTGATGCCATTTCCAGCTCTAGAAGAGGTCCCCATTGGTTTAATGATAACTCCATCCCTTGCCAACGATGTGTTCAGGAACTCAGGCCCAAGTTGTTAAGTCTGTGGCACTGCCTGGCCATAGGAACTGGTTTAGGAATCGGCACGTGACCCAATTCAGGCTGAAGGCCTGCTGGAGGCTCCTAGGAAAATAAACCCTTGAACACCGAAGAGAGAGATCCTGGAAGCAAATCTCTCATTTCCTCTCAATTTAATGGTGAGCACATATAAAGTCAGAGACTGCTACAGACATTTTGTCACCATGGCACAACGAGGGAGGAGCTCAGATTTGATGGGCCAATGCATTTACTCTCTTTAAATGATGAACTGGGTCAGATTTTTTTGCTTGATTTGTTACTTGTTGTGGACAGCATCCCAGTTGACACAAACCCGAGACATAAAAGAGGCTAAGTAATTTTTCCAAAGTCATACATCTGGCAAATGAAAGAACCAGCTTCAAAGTCAGGTCCATGGGACCAGTTGTAAACACTTTTTAGCATCACCTCCCTGTGGCAACCTGGGGAAATTCTACATGAATCTTCTGAGAGTGTATCTGTGCTTTTGCTGAGTTAGTTTGGGTTTCCTTAATAGGTTTCAGTTTCTGTATTACGGACTTCTCAGTGTTCAAGTTCTTTTACTGGGGACCTTTTGTTGGCCTGATATCTCTAGCCAGTTCACTCCCCAAACCCCAGTGACTGGAGCCACTTTCTTAAACTCCTAGCTAATGAGTGGAAGGAAGCCTGCTTCAACTCTAGATGGCTCTCTCAGGAATGGCAATGATACAGCCACCTGTGAAGCTCTCTCTGTGCAGACACCCCTGTAGTCACATGGAGTCAGCAACTCAGCGTTCTAAGAAATACAGTTGTGATCTGGCGAAGTGTTAATTCTTCCTTGCAACACTGTGATATGAGCTGCCCTTCTCTTAGTCCTCATCCACCAGATTCCAGGACTCTCTCTCTCGCCAACCCAGCCTTAAGATTCTATGCCTTGCAACTAAAGTGGGGCTTGGCTGGGACAGTACATTATGGTCAAAGATGACCCAGGTATAGCACTATCATACGAGGTACCACGTGATTAAAGAACTGTAATTGGTGTTTAAAAAAATGCAGCTGGTGTAAAACAAAGATTAATCCAAATCTCATTGATGGGAAGAAGAAAAGACAAGAGGGGGAGCAAGTAACACAGTAGATGGGAATATTGCATCTTGTTTTTAACAGGCTTCTGAGACCCACAACAGTTCAATAGTTAATACTCTTCCCTGTGCCCTGCCTCCTAAAACTTTGTGCTGGCTTCTTACAAGATTTGGAGTTTTTGCTTGGTGACTTTGAAAACTGGAGACACAAATAGCTGGTGTATTGAGTTGCCTCAAGAACATAATGAAGTTATCTTGGCAGACGAATCAAATGATAGTTCTTAAGCAAAAATGAGGAAAAAAATCTAATATTTATACAGTATTGCCAAGAGTCACATCTTTTAAAATTTCAAAGGAGAAACTAATGGCCTGGAAACCTTGATAAATGTATGTTGACATCCTAGAAAAGAGTGGCCATTCAATTACTTCCATGCTGTATCAGCTGGAGATGAAAAGCATATGGTTGGAAAATGCCCCCAAGTTCATGAGGCCTTTGACTGTTGCTAAAATATTTGATATTAATATCCTTTTTGACTTGGTCTCATAAAGTATTTCCTTTCAAACAAAAACTCCAAAGGGGGAGGATTAGCCCAAGTTTGGAATCAATTCAGATCAAATACACACATTCATTCATTCATTCATTCGTTCATCCATTCAGTTAACCATAAACCCTGCAAATATGTATTGAGCACTCACCTCACTAAAGACTCTGGGTTAAGCTCCAAGCCTTCCAAAAGGAATGAGGGGAGATGTTCATTTAAGAAGCTCACAGGGTACCGGAGTACCGGGGGAGAGGCGAAGGCGCTGCACATACTCGTCAGACCCATTGTGTTTGGAAAGACAGCACAGGAGTGGGAAACGGGGCGGGTGAGCTCAACACTCCAGGGAAGAAGATGCCAAGAAAATGACACAGGGACAGAGGCATAAAGGAAGAGTTATCTTTACTATGCAGAGAAGAAGAGTGTGTCTGACCACGTATCTTCTTCAGGTAAATTGGCCCATTTCTTCTGTCTGAAGAACCATGTCTCTATTCTTTTTCCTGCACATGATTCCGGTGGGAATGGCTTCACCCTGTGGATCTGGGGGAGAGCATGAGACCCAGGCCTGTCCAACATCACACGGCCAGTGACTGTAATAGTCTGTGTGAGTTACAGCAAATCATTTCATTATCGCCTCAGCAACCTCCATGGAGAAAGGGGAAGATACTCTTCACGGTCTATATAATTTGTTTTGAAGATAAAAGATGATAATTAAAATAAAAACAGCAGAACCATTCACGTGGGTCTGCCATAGATATTGCTTTAATTTAATTCCCTCATTTCACCATGAGGAGCAAATGACATGATGTGTATGGGATGCTTTCATACAGAGATCTGCAATCATTATTATTATTATTTTTTTTCTGGATAGGATAGGAGTATGGAGAGAAGAAAAGTGGGTAAGAGGAAAGTGCAGAGATTATCTGGGTCAACCTCAACCTTTTGATTGGTGTATTCCTTTATACCTTAATCCATTCCAAAGATGCGATCACATCGCTTATGGATTAAGAAACTGAGGCTCTGAGGGAAGATGGTCTCAAGTTAACATGGCTTGACAGTCAGAGAGCGAGATAACTGCTCCCTCCTAGTTCAAGCTACTGCACTTTCTCCTATAATTTCTTCTTCTGGATGAAATTGTTATGGTCATTTACATATAGAAAATAATTGAAGTCTACCCTTAGAAAACAAAGCAAAGTTAGTTTTTACTTTTATTATTTTCTGACAGAGAACATTTGGAGTGTGTGTGTTTGACTGTCATAAATAATGCTCTAGATGAAAGTGTGGGGGTTCGAGATTTTGTGGGGAGCACAGATCTGTCTTCCCTTGTCTGTTAGAGAGAAGGAGGCAGACAGCTGAATTGCCTTTCTGTATCATTTATCAGCATCCCTTCACTCCATTTGAAAGGAGCAACTTGATCATGAGAAGTCATAAAGGACCCAGGGCTTCAAGATACCTTTCCTGAATTGAGGCTAGTAAATCCTCTAGACATTCCAAGTCACTTGGATTTTCTGAGAAATCATCTCTAGGGCAGTGATCTAAGGATTACACAGAAAATAATTTCATATTCAATAGGAGTCTTATTATGTCCCTTTAATTTAAAACCAAAAAAAATCCTACCTATCCTTGTAATGTAATGGAAATTCAGCCTCTGGTGTTGTAGTACACCACACTCCCGACAATTTCACAATAAAAAATGTATATTCATTTCTTCCAAGAGTCATTTTTGCGTCCACTATTCATTCATTTTAAATGTCTTTTCTATTCCCTTGCTAAGTAATGAATGTTCTTCTTTGTGCCTCCACCAGCTGTTTTGTCTAATCAGCTTTCTCAGACAAGTGGACAGAAAACATTTGTTGAATAGCCTGTGATAAAAGCTGTCAGGAGCGGCTGAGAATGCCTCTCTTGCTTACTTTATGCAGCCGGGGAAGAAATTAGACATGCATGTCATACTGAGGGCATCTCGTTTTGAGACTTAGCTGGTGCTTTTGAAACAATACTAATTTTCCAATTAGACTCTACATAGACCGTGGAGTGCCTTATGAATGAAAATCAAGCATGGATTGCATTTAGACGAATTCCACGATGATTAATAATACACAGGGTGAAGGAAATTGATGCCGGCTGTAGTCTCTTATAGATTGTTAGATTTAAGATCATTTAACCAAACTCCTCACTTTATAAAGAGAGACGAGACGTGGAGAAGAAAATGATTTCCCTAATGTTGGCTCCCAACACAGTGCTCATGTCCACCCCCAGGTAGATCTGTGTTTGGGTTTTTATATATTCTTCCATTTTGGAGTTGATGTCAGTGTTCCCTTTGACATCAGTATTTATTTATTTAGAGTAATGGCACAACTTTTATTTGGTGGTTTGGTTTTGCATTTGCAGTGGGGTTGTTTATTGACTTGTCGTTTTCATTTCAAATATTTTCTTTCAGCGGCTTCCCTCCCACTTCACAAAATGGACGTATCACAAAATTGGTGAGCTGGAAATGGGATGTGAAAGTTTACTTTTATACCCTTTATATTTTCTGGTTGTCTTAGAGACTGGGATATTGTATTACAATTGTAGCATTTTTCTTTTCCCAGAACATGTCAGAATGGTCATGCTTTGTATGTGTCTCTAAAAAATTCTAGGGCTAAAAGGTCACTTAGGAATTATCTAAGCCCCCACCCACAGCAACTTACAATGAAGAAATTTAGACTCAGATAATTTAAATCAGGAGTCACAAATTCAAATATTTACAGAATACAGACAGGGATCCTGGCAAAAGACAATAGGATTAAACAAACTACTCATATTTCAACCAAATTTAGCTAATTTCACATTCCATCTCAAAAAATTGAGTGGTCCGAGCATTCGACTACCATCAGAAGGCAGTGTATCCAAAAGGCTTCTCAGTTTTGACCCTGATTTAATTTACATCCAGCATCTGATACATGAGCCACGACTTGAGAGCCAGGATTAGGACCCTGCTCTTCTCAGCCTTAGTGCCGGGCTCTTTCCACTGCCCTGGGTGGCTTTTCCCATCTTCCAACTTATCTGACTGCTCCTTTATTTAAACCACATTATCTGTGTTGGTGAGGAAAAAAATCACATGGGAAGTTTTTGTTGGCAGCAACAGTCAGGCAATAATAAAATGCCTTTGAAGAAATTTTCTTGATTTTTTTTAACATCAAGTGTATGTGTGTATGTGATGTATGTATATATAGGTGTGTGTGTGTGTCTGTGTGAGTGTGTGCCTCTGTGTGTGAGTATGTGTCAATGTCTACATGTGTGCATGTGTTTATGCGCGCGCGTGTGTGTGTGTGTACTGGTTGTCACGGCTCATTAATGATTTCTTCCCTGTGTTACCTGCTCAGTTCTCTGGGCAAAGGTGTGTAAGTGGCCATTGTCTCTATGCCCATATGTTTTGGGATGGTTCTCTTCCTGCACCACTGTGCAGCATTCCCTATTTATCATGACCTGCAGAAAGCGATAGTTAAATTCATGTTTGTAGAGCCTTTCTTTAAGCCCATGGATTGGCCAAGGGATATTTCCAGAAGGAACAGAATTTTAAAGACTGATCAAAGCAATCTATCGTATTCCCCCCTGATTTTTCACCAATGCCCAGTTTTAAATTTCTAGATACTACCTTAGTAGACACCAATGAATTTTCGGTGCTTATTTGAGCTGTTTGTGCCAAATAGCAAAGAGCTAGTTTTGATGTAAGTTAATGACTTTCATCCTGATTACAGTGAAAGATATTTTTATGGGAAGGAACTTGTATGCACCAAAGATACACGATGCTTTATTTGTCGTGTAAAAACCATTTTCTGGGACAGTATGCATCCAGAAAAAAAAGTGTTTATTAAAAACAAAAAGAAAAAAGTGTTTTTAAACTGTACACTTGAAGAAGGAATTTGTGAGACCTCGAAACTCAAATAAAGTGAGACTAAAGCAGATTCATCTCCTTAGAGATGAATTCACCTTATTCTTGTGAGAGGACTCCTGGTGATGAAAAGTGATACCTGCGTGTGTGTATTATAATGTTCAATTTAACTGTTTGGTGCAGTCACATAATATTTTTTTCCCCTTGAAATTGAGCTGTAAGTAAGTAAGCCTTATTCAAATTCCAGTCAGGAAAAGTCCCGAGTATAGAAACTAACTGGATATTGATTATATCAAACATTCTGCAAGTGACCAAGAAACTTATCGGTCCCCAGACTAAATAAAACAGTCAGTCCCAGAGTGTGTCCTTCTACATGAGGCCACGACTACTTGGTAGAAAGCAAAGGAAAGGGGGATATTTAGTGGGCGTGCCGCGTTACACTGATACACTTTCCAAAATGAAGGTATATTTGCAGAAGCTCAGCCAGTCTCTCCTCTACTTCCTACCAAAGACCAACAAAAACTTGAATTTCTATACAATTTTGCACCTTACAAAGTCCTTCCAACACATTATGGTAGCCTTTCCTATCAACCACCAAGCAGGTGGAGTCCTCCCAAACTTACAATGAAAAAGAACAAAAAAAGAAGTGGAAGTTCATGAAAGTGCATGTGTGCAAAGCAAGGATTTTCCCACCATGGCTGAAGGTACCAAGGCCACAAATGTGACAACAGTGAAATTCCTGAAAAATCAAATCTTGTTAGTGGCAAAGCTAGAACTACGTCCCTGGTTTTCTGGTTCCCAAACTAGTATCCATTCTGTGATTCATTCAATGAAAGTTCATTGACTATTTATTTTATGACAGTCACTGTCCTAGTTGCTGAGGCTAAAAAGTTAAATAGGATATGGTTCTTCCTTTCATGGATCTCTGTTCCAGTGGAGGATACAGTAAAATATACAAGGAACTACAGTGTACAGTGTGGTGAGGGCTCTGAGCAATCCACATGCCGGAGGCCACTGGGAACACCACTGATCTGGGGAGTAGGGACCACTTTTAAGGGAAACTACAGTTACCCAAGTTCTGAAGGGCATGTTGATATTTTCTAAGTACAGCAAGCTTCCTAAAGGCAATAGGAGAAGCAGAAGGTGCATGCAAGGACCCAGAGGTGAGAAGGAATGCAAACGAGAAACAGAATGAGCGAACACACCGTCTTTGGCGACCTGGATGAAATTAAATCTTGCTGGAGCGTAGACTGAGCGGCATGAAGTGACGAGAGATCAGGATGGAGATGTTAGCAGGGGGCCCTGTTCGCTGTACCTCTTCTCTTTCCAGCACATTTGGCTACATCTCTGAGCATGTAAATCAGGCTGCCTCACGTTTCTAATCAGGAAAACTGCTGTTCTCGGTGCCTGAGTGCAACCAGAGCTGCTAATGGGCCTCCCTTTGACCTGCGGTTTCTGAGGAAGGGAATCATGCTCTTGATGACTGCCAGGGGGGTCATCGACTTTGACTTACAGGGAATCAAGGCTGCAATTAGGGAGGCCTGGGCATTTGGTACTGAGTTTGGCAAAGCAGAAATCCCCCTGCCAGTAGGGAAAAGCTCTCCAGAAGGTGTTAGCCCTCAGTTGCTTGCCAAGATTCTTTAGGCACCAGACACTGTAAGGTGAACTAGCCTGTCAGGGTATCCTGGTGATTCAATATTAGGCACAGACATGGCAATTCGCTTCTAGGCTTGTTTTATTGAGACAAACTTGCTTTATGAGAAGGATACACTTTCTAATATTTCTGTGGCTTGACTTACAACTCATGTTTTGTTAATCTCTCAGCTAGACTCAATCAGACACAATAATCTGGCTGATTAAATACAAGGTCAAGTACTATATATTGCTTAGAGTTGGCTCTCTCTGAGTTCCCAAGAATTCTACATGTAGCTGCAGAAACCACCTTTGGCAGTTACATAGTAATAATGAAGGGAAAGCATTTCGGGTTAGAATATTTAATACACATTTATTGATACACTTCTGTAGAGCGGTACCCTGATCCACTATGGAAGATCAGTGACACAAGACATTTCCATGGAGTGGATTGTTTATTTCAGCAATTTTTTTCAGCAAAGATTAGGTGAGACTCCTTTCTTGTCAGGCTTTAAATTAGTTAGTACTCCCTTATAAAATGCAGTGAGTAAAAGTTTCAATTCTTTAAGTCAGATGTCAGATAAAAGTTTTTTTAAAAAAAAAACAAATTTCATTTGTCTTCTGTTTTAGAGTTTAGAAAGTAAAGATGAGATTTTTATCTGCACTAGTTTCCCAGTCATTTTCTGGTGAGATCCTCTTTCAGAATTGCTTACATGATATGTTGAATTGTGTCCCCGCAAAAGATATGTTGAAGTCTTAACCTCCAGAACCTCAGAATGTGACACTATTTGGAAATCGGGGTATAGCAGTTGTAATTAATTAAGATGAGGTCATACTCGAGTAGGGTGGGCCCTAATCCAATATGACTAGTGTACATAGAGGAGAAGGAGAGTGAGAAACATGGGAAGAAAACCATGTACAGACAGGGGCAGAAATTAATATGATGCGTCTACAAGCCAAGGCATGCCAAGGACTGCCAACCCTCACCAGAAGCCAGAGAAGAGGTGTGAAACAGTGTCACTCAGAGTCCTTGGAAGGAATCAGCCTTACTAGCACCTTGATTTGGGCTTCTATCCTCTGGATCTGTCAGACAACACATTTATGTTATTTTGAGGCACCTAGTTTATGGTATTCTGTTGTGGTCACCCTAGGGAACTAAGATAAATGGTCTGAGCAAAACTACAGAGTCCTTTCCTCCATGATCCCCAGCTTGTGAAGATCTTGAGCTCCATGGATATGACTGGTCCTTGTTTGTTTTACCTGACATGAACTGCCTCCTTCCCTTTTTCAAAGGATGTTTGAAAGGGTGGATGTCCAATTAAAATTTCTCCTTTCACATTTAGGGCAATGAAAGATGGACTTCTATTCTCATACAGAAATGTTACAAAAAGGAAAGCACAAAATTCTTATGATGTCATACAAGACAAAATTGTTGTAGCGTACCTATTACTGTTCCTCTTGATTATAATCTATGTGAATTAGCTCCTGGGACTATTGATACTGCAGGTCTGCTCCACCATGCTGTCCTCGTAACATTTCATCAAGACCGTGTGTCCGCAGGTGAGAGACAGGCAGTCCTCGGATGAGTGGCCGAGGCCTCAGCCTCCCCGGTACGTTAGTCTTAGGGTCACCGTGCATTCTGCCTCTCAGTCTTCCTACTGACTGAGAGCAGATGGGCACTAAATTCTAGGATGCATGGGAAAATCCTTGTATTGGACCATTTTCCAAGGCAAAACAAGAGACAATGATGTTTTAGTCTGGCTTGGCAGTAGCACTGGTCTTGTAAAATAAGGACTGGTAAGAGATTGTCGTAAGGTTCAGGGATACTCGTCTTTGGCACTAATATCTCAGCTGCTCAGAGCTCTCCAACCACATGTATTAATTTGGCTTCTAATTTGTGTTAAATTTTGCATTGTTTTTGACTTCATCTAATTTCCAATTAGACAGTCAATCCATGGTTAATTTGTTGTATTGTGCTAGATTACAAATTTTCCATTTCAGTTTAATTTAGATAATGACAGTCTAAAAACTGAGATAGACCTCAGTTTGCTACCCAGGCTGATAATGTTTGTTTGTGGTGAAACAAAGACCATGCATTCCTCCTTAAGCACAAGATTGTCTTTCAGCCAATGGAGTGGTTTAGTAATCAGGTTCTCCAAAGCGATGAAGAACATAGCCTTCACACGGCACTCATGATAACATTGCTTGGTTTAATTAAATTGTGACACCAAATCCAAATCCACTGGCCTAATGTTGAACTGGCCCAGACTTTCTACTCTGTCAGAAGATTGTAGCACCCACTCTTCCTTAGACCAAAACCAGCTGCTATAAAAGAATCTCTTAATAGCTGTAAAGAAGCAAGTGAAACAGACACTAAAACAAGCTTATTAGAGTATGTTGGGTAAGAAGACCACAGATTTGTTTCTTGCTTGGTTTTGGCAGGTGAACTGTTTATTCACAAAACAAGGGAAGTGAGAGCAGAATGAAATTTCTTTTGGTACCTTGAGCTGCAGGCAAGCTGACCATGTGATCATGTTACCACGCTGTGAAGCAGTCTGCACAGTTGACAATGAGAAGTGGTTTTCATGAGTTTGGGAAAAACTTGAGAGCGCTCTCCAAGAGTGTGAAAGTCTCTCATAGACTGAATGCTTGTGTCCCCTGAAATTTGTATGTTGAAATCCTGACCCTCAGTGTGATGGTAGTAGGAGGTGGTGCCTTTAGGAGGTTTGGGTCTTAAAGGCAGAGCTCATGAATGGAATTGTTCCCTTATAAGAAGAGACAGATGAGTTTGCCATCTCTCTCTGCTCTCTACCATGTGAAGATACAAGGAGAAGACAGCCATCTACAAGTCAGGAAGCAGGACAGACAGTGGATCTGCCAGAACTTTATCTTGGACTTCCCAGCCTCCAAAACTGTGAGAAATAAATGTCTGTGGTTTAAGTCACGCAGTCTATGGTATTTTTGTTACATAGCATTGCTAGCTGATTGAAACAAAGGTGTATTTTTCAAAGGATGAAGCCAAAGTTTCTGGCATTATTGAATTCATAATTTTAGAATTTTTAATTTTTGAGCTCTACAATTTGTGTGTTCTCTCTTCTAATTGATGAGTTTCTGTTTTTATTACATCTTGCTTGCAATACCAAGGTTAGGGAAAGAGTATATTGAGCAGTTATGGTGTTGCCTTAATGTCATATAACAGAGAATTTGAAAATCAAAAAGTATTACTCTGAATCTGACTCTGCTCTTTTCTAAGTATGTGGTATGTGTCCTTGGAAAATTAAACCTCTGTGGATTTTTTTTTTTTTTCTGTGAAAGCAGATGTTTGCTAGAATAGAACCTTGGTTAACAGAAGTCAAAGTTCCTAGCACTGGATCCAATGAATCAGTTCTGATTGGGGTAAGCAGTAATAACCAGAACCAGCAGGATATAAAACTTTATTACAGGTAAGAAGTATGAAAAGTGTCTTGTATAGCAGAAAAGGGCAGACACCAGAAAGGGTCAAAATCAAAGAGAACCTAAATACTATAAAATTGTTCTCTGGCATAGAAAGCACCTTCTTTTAAGACATAATGCTTATTCCCTAAAAAGAAAGGGACTATAATTACACATAGAAAAATATTTTTTCACCTCCTTTCAGTCAGCCATGACTTTCAGTGTTTTATACACTCTGTTTCCTTGTCTTCTATGACATATATTTCCTTGGTGTCACACATATCCACTGAATCTCTGCTGCTCCTTTTTTTTTTTTTTTTTTTTTTTTTTTTTTTTTTTTTTTTTTTTTAATCCTTCTGCGTATGTTTTTCTTTAACTGGCTGGTACATGGTAGAGTTTCTTAGAGCAGGGCCTGCACCTTATTCTCTCCCTGTAGGAAGCCTCACATACAACTACAGTTTTAATCATCACCTTATGTCAAAAACTCCTAAATATAAATCCCTAAGTCCTGACCTTTTGCTAGAGTTTCAGATCTGTGTATCCAACTGTCTCTTTCATATCTTCAGTTAGATGTCTCAAAGTCACCTCAAATCCAACACATCCAAAGACAAATACCTACTTGTCATCTGCAAACCTGTTTTCTCTTTTTTTCCTCGGTGCTGTCCTCAATGGCACTGCCTTCTATTAAGCTGCTTAAACAAAACGTTAGAGTACCACTTTGGAAGTCTTTTTTCTCATCTTGAATCCACCAAGTTCTCTATATTTTCACCGTTATTTTCCTATCCAAGCTAATGTCATGTCTCGTGTGAACTTCAGCCACATCAAGTCTCTACCCATTCTTGCCCCTTCTAATCTAATTCATATTTTATAGCCAAGGTGATCACTTTAATACCTGAATCGGAATTAGCAACATACCTTTTTGTTTCCAGTGGGTGGGTATGCCTGTGGTAGAGGATTGTACTCTTTTCTTCACTCTCATCTCATCATCCAGTTTCCTGGTGGTGTCTTCTATTGGGTGGATGTATCTGGAAGCTGGAGGGTAAGGGAGCCCATTGTTGGAGCTTTCAAAGTTTCTTCTTCTTGGGTATAGGGTGTGGTGAAGAAGAATATAGAGTAGATCTGGAGGGCTACTTTGAGCATGAAGATTTCCAGCCCAACTGCTAGTCAGTTCCCTGCCTCACTTCCTGCCTAATTTCATGCCATTCTTCTTTCTAACACTCTCTGTTCCAGCTAAACTGGTCTTCTTCATTCAGGTACTTGGATAAGCTCCCTGCTTTTCATATGCTGATCAGTGTACCTGGAAAGACCCCCCCTTGCCCAACCTTTCTACTTAGATAATTTCTGCTTATCTTTTGTATATTAGCTCCAACTTCCACATGGAAGCCTTCCCTATACCCTCAGATTAGGTCAGGCCTCCTATTATACACTCCTGCAGTATCGTGCACTTTTACTGCATAGTACTTGTCATAGGCTTAATTTTATATTTTTCCCTGATTTTTTAATTAATATCTAACTCCTCCGTGAAACTGTCAACTCCTCAGCCTCTAACCCAATGCATGGCACATGAAAGATGTTTGCACAATATGTGTCAAATGAATAAATGTGTTTATTGTTATATCATGATGTATAGGTGAAAAGGGAAAAGAGAAAGTTTTGAATGGATGACTCACACACCTTTATTTTAGCTATCCTTCTAAATTTGACAAAGAAAGTGAGCACTCTTTTAAGTATCAAGTATTGGCCCAGAAGTTGAAGCTTACAACTTAATGAGTGCAGTACATAGTAATGCATATAAGAAGAACTTCATTTTCAGAGGAAGAGTTAGATGGAATTAGGTAAAGAACTTTCTTACCGCATAAGTTGTCATGGGACATGAAAAAAAAATCATAGTTCTGTCCTTTGGTTTAGGTTTTCTGATAGAAAATCAAACAAATACTTAAATGGAACTCTGCTGAGCACTTTCTGCAGCTCCCCCTGCCACCACCCACCCCGACAAGATCTTATTTGTCAAAGTATGAATATTTGTGTTGCTAAAGGAAATCATCAAAGGCAAAAAGTAGTGACTTTTACTTTGGATGTGAAGTGGGGATATTTGTCTGAGACGTTTTTAGGCATCAAACTGAAGAGGGCTTCCAGTGAGGGTTCATGAAAAATTGATCTTCCCCTGTTCTCAGAGGGGAAACTGAAACTTGGTGTGCTTTTTTCATTGTGTGTCTTGGTAGAACGGAGAAAGCCAAGAAGCAAACAAAAAGCATTTCAAGCCTTCAAGTATTAGGCACTTAAGATATAAAGATTCTTTCTGAGAATACTGAGTTGCGTGGAGGATTATATTAGTGAAATACGAAATTATCACCTGCCATTTGTGGTTCAAATTCTACTTGGGTGGGAAACAGGTAGAATGTATTTCACTGACTGATACATTTAAAAAGGTATATGTAAAACATACTGGGGGCTTACATCCAAATCCCTGAAACTGTATACCACCAGTTTAATGGGTATTGTAGTTACCAGCTTAGTGGCTATTGGTATGAATTCATACCAATTTTTATGCTACATTTGTTAGCCTAAGGGGTTAGTGAGCAGCATAATAAGGGGTTATTAGAAGGATACCGACACTAAGCAGATTAAGACCAAGAACCTCAAGTTTGTAATCTTTAATTTTTTATTTAGTATTTTAGTTCACAAGTTTGTGTCAGTAATTGGTTTTCAAAATGATATCATGTAAAATTTAAAAAAAGGCTTTCTCTTCATTGTTTAACACAAATAAATTGAAATGCCAAATGACACATTGTTACATTACTAAAGAACTAATGTTTATCAAGCAATCGTCATGTGTCAGCGACAGTTTTGGGCACTGCACTGGTTAGCACTTGTAACAATAGAGCTGTGTAAGAAATTATCCCAATACCAAGTGACTTAAGGCAGTCATTTATTTGCATGAGTCTGCTGGTCAGTTAAGGTGGTTCTGCTGATACAGGTTGGGCTCTACTGGGCAGCCCTGCTTCAAGCTGCTAATCAGTGAAGTAGCAGAAGCAATTCTGTTTTTTGTATCTTTCATCCTCCTTTGTCTAGCAAGCTACTTGAGGTATGTTCTTCTCATGTTAATGGCAGGAACACGAGTGAATAAACAAATACACAGGGCCTCTGAGGACCTAGGCTCATAACCGACATATGTGTCATATCTACTCACATGTCATTTGACCAAAGCTAGTTACATCCAGCCTCCAAGTCCATGAGGGACATGCACTCTACCCAGGATGAGGACGTGGCAAAGGTCTAGATGGGGGGAGGGGGATGGGGGTGGGTCCAATCATTCAGTCTCCTGTAGGGACACTTAAAATTCTTCACCTCACTTAATTCTCATAACAGCTCTGTGAGGTATTACTATGCACAATTTAGAGATGAAGAAACCAAGGCTCAAAAGTCTGAATAGCTTCCTGTTTCCTAAGATAACTAAATGGCAAAGTGAGACCCAGCATCTGGTTTGCTTGACTTCAGAGCTTATGCTTTCTCCTGCTGGAGCATCTCTTAATGTCACAATGTTTTTACTAAAGTTTGGGCATAAATCACTATGAAGAATGAGTGAAAATGAAAGTTTATTGACATAGTTTTTCCTCCTAATTTAGCTTTACTCCTTTTTAAAAATTCAGATAATATTCTAAGTAGAAAATTAAATCTATGTCAACTGATTTGTCCTTTTCCTTTTATCTTTATCTTTCTTAGATGTTAGGAAAAAAAGGAAAAAGAAACACAACAAAAAGAAGAATCATACTATTTTTCAAAGAGAAAATAAAAACTTAAAAGTGTATTTAAAATTAAACCTTAAAAATCCATTCTGATTCTATTTTACCTTAGAATTCCTCCGAATTATGTTCTCATGAAGTTATTGTTTTCAATTTTTAAAAATTCTAATTACATGGTGGTTTCTTTTTCCTGTTTTCCCAGTTTTCTGGTTCAACATATTGAGCATTTTTTCTTGTTCTACAGTTAATATGATAAAATTCTATGGTTATAAATATCAGTAAGAGGTATTAATAATAGCTGGCATTTATTAAATGCAAGTCATGGTCTGGACACGACTCATCCTAACTCATTTGGTACTCACAAAGACCATGTAAATTGGAATGATATAATGTAAAGTGCTCTGGATTCAAATCTACAGCGTACCAAGCTAAATGATCTTGACCTAGTGGCTTAAATTCAGAGACACACAGCTTTATTATTATGTAATAGAGATTGCCTTTCACAGCTATCACAAAAATTATACATATATATAAAATATATAAATTACATAGCATGTATGTGTGCATGTGTACATAATACCATTCTTTGAATGTATGATAAACTTATATTTCACCGTAGCAGTAATTGATTCAGGCAAGAATCATCAAAACCATCAGATGAAAATTTGTGTGGTAACAGAACGTGATGTGATACACTGAACATTGAGGAACTCTTCTAGAATTGAAGAGGACAGCAAGGCAAGGCAAATAAATGTGATGCACAATCCTGGATTAGATCCAAAAAATAGTTAATAAAAAGGACATTATTACGGAGGTTGGCAAAACTTGGTTATGTTCTGTATGTCAGATAATAGTATTTTTAAAATATTAGAGTTATTGAATTTGGTAATTGTACTGTGGTTAGGTAAGAGAATATGCTTGTTCTTAGATGATACGTAATGAGTAGTTAGCAATGAAAAAGTCATGATACCTATGACATATTTTCAATGGCCTAGAAGAAAAACAATAAGATTAAGAATAAGAGTAGTAATAATAATGTGTGTAATTAGAAAGAAAATTCCAAAGCATCAAAATCTTAAAAATTTATAAATTCACACAAAGAATATATGGTGTTCATCATACTATTTTTTCTATAGGTTTGTAAGTCTTCAACATAAAAAAAAAAGTAGAAAAAAGAGAAAAAAAGAATTGAGCCAAAATGTGATCTACCACAGCATGGAATATCCTTCTATGATGTCTGAAATGGGTGTATGTTTATTAGCAAATGCCTAAAACTCCTGGTGAGAAACACATTTTACATTACCGGCAGAATACATGGATATATTTATGCATATGAACATGTAAAATAGAAGCAAAAGCTTTACAAAACAGTATTTTTTTTCTCATTTATCTGACTTGTCCACTCCTGTATATTGCCTTGTTTTCTGTTTCATTCTATTCTATTCCACTGGACTTCATTTTTTTACAAGCTTCTCTTTGACTCCTACTGAATTGATTTCATCATCCCTTAAGAGGTTATAAACCATGGATTGAAAATCATAGTTCAATATGGTAAGTTTTGAATACCTGGCAAGACATTAAGTATGGGAGGAATTTAGAGGCAGATGGAATGATATAAACACATTCACCAAGGAGAGGGAATTAAAGTTGTTTCATCAAGGAAGGTACGATGTATGCCAGGGCACTCATGTAAAAGTTTAATAGCTTATAGGTCCTTCTGACTGATATTTCCAGATATCAGTATAGGGACACTACAGAGAGCAGTTATACTACAGAGAATAGTTTGGTAATAATAGTGGCATAAAGTTCTTTACAGTGACTCCTAAGGAGTAGCTGGGATTTAGTTCTACTTATGTGGGTTTCAGTAAATAAATGTTTGGTTGTATTAAGCATTTATCTGTACACCGTGGCTTGGTAGTGGAGACCAGATTATAGGCGCACTCCCAAAAAGCTTGCAATTCAGATTTATAAAGATAACTAAAAGTTACTATACCTCCAGTAATGAAGATTATGAAAAACTTTTTAAACTCTTACTCTGTATAGGCTCTGTTCCAGATGGCTTATTGGCATCATCTCATTTAAATCAATGACAACCCTGTGAGATGATTACCATCATTCAGCTTAATTCACAGTTAAAAACTGCAGTGCCCTTCCTAAGTCTGCACAGCTAGTACATCATGAAGTCAGGATTTGGACCCAAGTGTTTTCACTCCAGTGCCTAAATGCAAAGCTTTCAAACAATGCATGACCTGGACGAGATATGAATGAAATTTCTCCTAGAGATTTTGGAGTGTCCCCCTGCTGACACCTTGATTTCAGGCTTCTGGCACCTAGAATGGTGAGAGGATAAATCATCATTGTTTTAAGCTACCCATTTTGTGGTAATCTGTAATAACAGGGCCAGGAAACTAATGTAGACAGCTTGATAAAAACAGGAATATTAATATAGTAATCAAGATTCTCCGACAAGTTAAGTGGAGGGACAAGTTGAGGATTTAGGAACCAAATGTGAGGTTTAGAAAGCACAATTTTCAAGGAAATGTATAAAGGCCTATATTAATGAAATTCCAGGTACAAACTGAATAGTCATTGTCCAATCTAAGAAGACATTGTGCATAATACTGATCAAGAGATCTGTCTCTTTGTTGAGTTAGGGTTTCATTTCACATATAATTCAATAACAGCATGGCTATTGATTCTTAAATAAGTTCTGTAACAGAGATTAATCCAGCTTTGTTTTATGTGCACCTTGGTGACCAAGGGAAAATAATTACAACAAGCCAAGTCATCAGTGCCATTGATGTTAGGGCCCCAAAGAGGCAGGGGCAAGTTGACACTGAGTCATGAGCTGGTTAAGTAAGACTGAAAGGCTGGAGCCTGTCCCTGGCTGTGCTCAGCAGTCCAAATCCAATAACACAAACACACCCAGCAAGGGGTGTACACAATTCCAGAGTACTCAGTTGGTCAAATGGGTGGGGGTTTAGAATGTCAGGATCCCATGCAAGAACTGGGATTTGGGATCATCAGATATACTTTTTCACACATAAAAATTGCAAATCAGATTCTTCTGAAATCTCCTGATTTTTAAGTATGGTCAACTAATTCAAATTAAATACAGTTATGCAGGTTGTATGGCGAACATCAGTGGGGTATATATACACATCACTGTGGACCATGGCAAGTCCCCTGATTGAATAGATTCCTCTTTCCAGTTGAATCTAAAGGCAGCAGAATTCAGGGAATGAATGTAGATGATAGAACCAGGTAAGGATTTTAATCTTTCTTATCTGCAGGTGGCATTCTGTGGTACAGAGCTGGGCTCCACTAGGATTCTTTAGCACAGTTATCAGGGTAAAGAAAACAAACAGACCAAAAAAAAAAAAAAAAAAAAAAAGAAAAACAAAAAACAAACCCACCAAGTAACCAAAAACAAAAACAATTAAAGAAAACAAACAAACAAACAAAAATTATCCTTGGTACCAAAGGTAAGACCAACAGGGGCTAGTCTAACCAATTGCATCTACATCCATGATAGTAAGGGAGGCTGAGAAACCTTTCTTGCTCCGTTCCTCTGAAGTATGAGAATTTAGATAGTAAAAGTCCAAACTGCTTTTATATCCACTCATTATTGTGGTTGGAGATTTTAATATCCTGGCAGAATTTTTTCTCACTAGGGTTAAATGATGTTGAAACATAGGTGACTGTTATTGTTATATGCAATAGGAAAAGGGCTGAAAAGCAGGGACTTAGCTTTTAGAGTTGTGTTGCCCAGAACAGTAGACACCAGCTTCCTTTGCTTATAAAAGGCAGGATTTGAAGTAGCAATATGGAGCTATTGAGCACTTGAAATGTGGCTAATCCAAACTGAGATGTACTGTTAGTATAAATGCACCAAATTTCAAAGACTTATTACAGAATAAAAGAATATAAAAGATAATATTTTATGATGATTTTATGTTGAAATAAAAGTATTTCGTATATATATACAAATAAAATATATTATTACAATTATCTTCAATTGTTTGACAGTGAAGACTGTATTTTAGCATCTCTAGAAAATTTAAAACTTCATGTATGCCCTGTATTTGTGGCTCACACTTATTTCCATTGGATAAGACTGCTTTAGAGGATTAAGAGTTAGGTAGCCATTTGATATGCACCAAAAACCTAAGTTTCTGACTAATGTTTCACGTAGTAGCTGGATAACATAGTGTCATGTAGACCAAAGCAGTGTTTATTTTTCAGGAATTAGGCAAATAATATGACCTCCTGAGCATATCTTTTACATGATAGGTGTTTCTTGCAAATATTTATACCAAATAATTTGAGTCAAATGCAAAAACAGGAGGCAGCTGATGAATGCCTGTCAAAGCAATCTTCATTTAGATGAGAAAGTATAATTTTAAATCATAGCAGAAATTATAGTTTACACGCTGCATTAGCCATCTCAATCTGCATAGTATATTTTCTATAATGAATTTCCATGTGATACAACAAGTCCAGATGTAGCATTTGGATGATCAGTAAGCTTTTTAGATCAATTTATTATGAATGAAAGAGGCATTTATCTCTTCCTCACACGATTTAATTTGCATTTCCTTTCTAAAATCTTAAAAGCTCAATAGAGGGGACTGTAATGGACATTAAATCAATTCAAAATTGTAATCACTCAGTTTTCTCATATAACATCATTGTCTTTAGAATACAAATGGAGGCATTAATTTGTAAAAAAAAAAAGTATAAATTTTTCTCCTGATGAAGGAAATATTCAAGTTTATGCTATTCGGGCAAATGAAGAATCATTTTTCAGAAAATTATTGTTTCTAAAAAGAAATTCAAATATTGTCAATTTGAATTTAAATTATAGGAAGAATTGCTACATCCATTCAGGAAGACAGGAATTTAAATGAATGAGATTACTAAGACATGCATAATGTTCTTAGCATTATTCTGTATATATGGCGCTGTTGGGGGTGTGTATGTGTGTAATTGTCATGATCCAGTGACGTTTGTTAAGTGTCCTTTATGTACGTTAGATTGTGTTAAAATAATAGAATTGTAAACTTTTAGTGCTTTTAGGAATAGAAAGAACCTGTAGTCCAGTCCTCTGACCGAAGCGTGTAGTCCACACTTCCCATCATTTCTGGAGGACTATTATCTAAATGTTTCTGCTTCAAACCTATGGCAATAAAGAATATGCAGCCTCACACAGGACATTCATATTTTACCACCTCTTAACATTTTCAGGCAATTCCAATTGCTAGCCATGGTCTTCCATACACAGTTTCAAATTCTACTTCTCTAAAACTTATATGATTAGGGGATTATCCCTGGCTGCCAGATGTACTTCATTCCTAGGAATTCATAAGAACACTCAATACATACTCTTAAATGAATACTATTAAAATCATAAAAATTCATCTTTATACATGTCATCCTACCTAATGAAGTGATGCAGTATTTTGCATGGTTGTTTTTAATGCTACAGGCTTGATAATGGTTTATAATATAAGGCTGCATAGTAGGTAAGAGTTTGAGTATAGAGTAGAGGGTCTTAGATCAAAATCTCTGGTACTTACACTGGTTCCTTGACCTGGAAATTATTTAACTTCCATCAAGATAGCTGATTGACATGTACCAGAGGAGTGGTATTTAAGAGCGAGGAGAGTGTGGTGGTTGAGAGCATGGACTCTGAAACCAGGCTGCCTGAGGTCATGTCCACACTCCATTGCTCACTAGTTACACGTCCTGGACAAGCCACGTAATCTCACTAAGCCTCATCTGTAAAGTGGGGATAATAAAAGTACCTTAAGGCATTGTGAGAATTAAATGCAAGGTTTAAACAGTGCTGGTTGCACAGTAGGTATTTATTAATGATATATAACACATACATAATCAGAGGCAGAAATAATACTCTTAAGTAATGAAGAGCATGAATAAAGGAAGTCAAAATGTCCAAGCACACCTAATAATTGTAGGGATCCCTGGGGGTAGCCTCTGTGTTTATGCCAATCTTGCAGCAAGACTTTTTTCTTTGACACATCTCAGAAACTCTTAATCTCCCACAATAAATAAGCAAGAAATAGATTGTTTTCTTAAGATACCTTGGAGAGATGAAAGAAAGAGTTCATGACACTTCGTATGATCAAACATCATGGGTCTCTCTTTGGACCACTCTGTAATCTTCTCCAAATCTCTCTTCTGATCCTATCTTATCTCTCTGCTCTTCCAAAAAGCTAACTCTCCACAGCTTCTCTTGGAATACTGGTTCCATCGTTCCTGACCTGGAGGACTCCAGCATCCCACCTCAACCCAGAGCCCCAGTGTGCTTCCTTTTTGTAGTCTCATACTCACTGCTCTGCTCAGTAATGAAAGAATCTGTTTCAGGAACTCCTCTCATTATACACAGAGGAGGCTGCTGAAATGTTCTTTCCTTTTGAAAAACAAGCCTATGGAGGAAAGCATGATCTGGCTGGCCAAGCAATGGCAGAGGACTGACATTGGACAAGAGTGCCTGATGAAGATGTAGGACGTTATTCAGTCGGCATGAGAAACTACGGCAAAATTTGGGGTCAGGGAAATAACAGAATAAGTGCAATGTTTCTGGAGAGAACTTACTTGTGTTGGTCAAAAAAATTTGAGACTGGAATCAGGTGAACTGAGTTTCTGTGCTTTGACCTTGATAAAATTATTCTTAGTTGAAAATTTACTTCTCTGTGTTTACAGTGTAGAGAGAGATTCAAATTCAAAGGTGATCTATTCTTTCCAGATTAGAAATCTCAGTTTTTAAAGTAGCTCACCAAATGTCACAGTGTCCATTAGAACCAGAGCTGAGATTAAAAAGCGTAAGTGTCAGTCTTGAAGGGTCCAGAGAACACATTCAAGAAGGAAAGTCTTTCGTTTCTGAATCGATGTTTTCGTAAGTAGCTGGAGTGATGGGGTCTTCTTCATGATTTTTCCTTCAAAGTGTGTCAATCAAGGTTGAATACACTGTGTTGCTCTTTTATGCAAGACTTTTCCTTTTCCTCTGGGGTCCAACCTTTGTCCCCGCTGTCTTCTCTGCAAGCCATCTTGCCTTTCTATTTAAAGGAATAAGATAAACAAGAGCAAGGGTGGACATCTTCTCTGTGCTAAGTCCACATATACATAAACACACCTAGGAGCTAAACAATCTGAGTTTTAGAGATTTCTAGGTTAGAATTTGGACATGTAAAGTAACTTTTCCAATTTCTGGAGAAATAGCTGAATCCAAGCCTAGGGATGCCTATTTGGGCAATTTAACTTTTTCTTAAGTATAGGGAAGTAATTACTATAAAAGTCAGGATAATAGGGGAGAGTAAAAAGAGGAAGAGGATATGATATGGATGGGGCCCATGAAAGGGATTTTTCAAATAGGGAACAAAAGACTATTTCTTGCCTTGGGTGGTTTTCTGAGTGGTAATGATAATTAATAAAGCTATACCTTTTAGTTATGTGGTTATCTAAATTTTTGTTTTATTTTACAATAGAAAGATTGTGAAAATTATCCAAAATTCATCATGATGTGGTGAAGGTAGGATTGGAGCCCAGTAATAATTCTACAAGGATTCAGAAGTACTGTGCTATTATTGGCAGTAAAAAGCTATAGCTAATTACTATAAACTTTGGCAATGAAAGTTTAAGAAAAACCCATGGAAGCTTCCTAGCCTTTTCCAATGTCTACTTTTATTTCAGAGACACACATAAAAAATAATCTTTTTAAGGATGAAATTGAAGAATGAGCAATAACTCCACTAACTTACACACCTTGTGCATGAATTTCTTAAAAAGCCACACACCAGAAATTGCTTTTTCCATGCCCTTTTTCTGAGCTGTTATATCTTTTTTTTTTTCTGAGTAAACCTGTTCAAGGACAAGTATTTCGTTTCTACACTGTATAGTGCTTGAGCAAAATTAAGAGTCAAAGTTTTTACATTCTGTTGAAATTCATGAATGCCTTGCTGTTTAAAAAACATTTTTAATATAGGACACCATTAATTACTAGGATTCTGATTGTAATTGCCTGGTCTCGGAATTGATGAACAAAGCCATTTTGGAAAGCAATCAATTTGAAATCTAATTTGTTGGCGAAATGAACCATATAAACAAAATGCCACTTGCAGTTTGTCTAAAATGAGATGTGCTTAACGAGCCCATCATCTTCTGCGATCCTCATCACTGTGGGTCGCAGCCACCTCGAATGTCATCAGTCGGACCCAGAGCAGAGAAAGCTGAAATAGAACACTGCACCGTGAGCAGAGCGAAATATGAAGCAGATGGCTCTGCGGTCCCCGCAGGGTGACTTTTGGGGGCAGCTCTGGGGTGAAGGCAGAGTGGCTACTAAAATCAGCTAAATGCAGTAACACGTTCAGCTCTCCTGTGCAATGCACCCCCAACAGCTGGGATTGTTTAAGGTAAACCATCTCATTCACACGTATTCAGAAAACAAAAGTGCAAGAAACTGGATTTGGAGAAAAAGATCTGAATTATTGTTTATGAAATATATACACACATACATGCACACATGTATAAAACATATATTATGTATACATAAAACATACTATACACACACACACACAGAAACTGAAGCCATCTAATGATGTCTGTTGTAGAATCTGCTTTGTACAAAGTTTGGCACAGTTTTCACTTGTTCTTTCATTAATTAAGGAAAATTTTCACTTAAAAGTCTTAACTAATCATCTTTAATGACTTGGACTGCATGATCCTAAGACATTTTATATTCTTGAAATGGATCACAAGAGAACTATTAGCATGTATGAGTTGAAGTCTTAAATTTGTCATCTAATTATTTTAAATTTGATAGGCAGTGTGTATCTTGGGGTTTGTCGATGTATGTTTACTCAGTTGGCATCTATAAGCTAAGAATTACTTGATAATACAGTAATCTCAGGGCTTTGCACAACTGAAATTACAAAACTGAAATCATAAAACTGAAATGAGTCTGAAGGGGGCTAGTCCTATCATGAGACTGCTGGAGGTAGATGGGGATTGCCGGACTGTGGGCCACCTAATTTAAGGGGGGGGGGGGAACCCTTCTGAATCAGCAGTCCACATCTATCCAAGATCAATCAAAGGCTTAGCAGAGAGATATAATCTTTAAGTTGACAAAAATTTATTTCCCAGTGGATCTCAATTGAGAATATTTTATTCTGTAGAAATTTACCATGAATCAACGGGGCCTTGTCACTCAATGTCATGGACTGGCGGCATCTAAATCACTTGGGACCTTATGGGTATGCAACACCTCCTGTCCCATCCCAGACTTTCAGAATGAAAATCAGCATTTTAGATCCACTTAGAAGCCATTCTATATGGAACTCTTCAAAGTTACTCCTACAGGGAGCTACCAAACGTCTCAGGTCATATGTAACCCTCCATTAACCAGAGCCCTGTTCTCCAGAGAATCAATTTTCTCTTCAGTCTTTTAGATTACACTGGAAATTTACTCTTTCTCCTACAGTTGCACTTAATTTCTGAGAATTAAAGATAGTCCGATGACAAAATGGATGACAGAAATGGAACAAATTTATGTTCTCTTTGGTTAAAGGTAGACCACTTTCATTGTTTTCAGAGAAAAATAGCTTCAAGTGAAAAATGAGAAGTGAGTGTGAAATGAGGTAGTGATAATAATAATGTGATGATAAATACTCACACACATGTACACACAAATGCATACGCATGCACATACACGTGTAAACACATGGGTCCGCATGCATATGCACACACACACAAATGTCTCACTTCGCACCTTCAGAGCTAGATCTAGAAGCATATTTTATAAGTGTTACATAAGTTATTTTTATTTTCTATCATATTATATGAGGTTTAAATTTTTTTTATGGAAAATTTCCAACAAACACAAAGTTAGAAAGAATGATATAACAAATATCCTTGTCCCCATTACTCAGATTCAACAGCTTTCAACATGTTGCCAAGCTTATATCATCTACCTCCCTCCGTTTTTGGTGCAAAACTTTTTTAAAGCAAATCCAGAATACTGCCATTACCCTCGTAAATTCTTCAGTATGCACTTCTAACTGATAAGGGCATCGGGTTTTTTTACACAACCACTGTGCAATTATCACACCTAACAAAATTAACAATAATTCATTCATAATAAAGAATAAATAGTTCATATTCAGATTTTCTCAATTGTCTCAAAGCAACTTTAAAAAAAAAAACAGGATCCAAACAAGATTTACTTAAAGTATTTTATTGTAATTGGCTGTTTTGTGTCTTAAGTTTCCTTTACTCCATAATAGAAGGTGCTCCCCTGCCCCTTGCTCAAATTTGCCTTTTCAAATTTGCCTTTTGTTGAGGAAAATGAATCTTTTTTCACCCTACAGTCTAAATTTGTCTCGTTGCTTCACACTGGTGTTTAACTTGTTTTTTTCTCTCTCCTGTGTTTCCTGTTTAGTCAATAAATTAGTTTCCAATTAATAGAAAATCTTTTCTTTAAACATTTTTATTAGCGATCTTTAGTTACACTTATTCACAGTCAGCATATACATTTTTGTGTGAGTATTACTGTCCTTTCTCTTGGGTGGATGTCTAGGAGTGCAATCACTGGATTGTACACGAGGTATATATTTCACTTTGTAAGAAACAGACAAATTATTTTCCAAAGTGGCTGTACCATTTTGGATTCTCATCAACAGAGGGTGAAAGTCAGCTTTACGTTTAAGGAAGCTCAGTCTGGCTGTTTTGTAGAGAATGGAGTGGCTGGGGTGGGCAAGATGGGTGGGAGATGATTATAGTTTAGAAGACAGGTCTTGGTGACTTAGAATAGGACAATGTGGTAAGTTCAGGGACTTAGTGCTTGATCAAGGAAGAGACAAGACCATAATAGGCAGACATATATACAAGCTTTCTTTGGGCAGTGCTTGGATAGAATCCCTCTTAGCAAGGAACCTTCTGGAGGCAGCATGGGACCACCTCCCAGAGGGCAGACAACAGGGGCGCTCAGGAGGAAGGAGGGGAAATCGCATGTCTAGGTGATCTTACTCTGCAGCAAGGTGGGGAGTTCCTGGTTTGGAGAGCTCCAAAGGGCAGCAGCAATTTGGGGGCTTTTATAGTACAGGGTTTGTTGTATTTACGGTTTTTGGATGTTGAGTGTAGTTTAATGGGGTATGAAGTACGTAGGATCTTAAGAGCTAAAAATATAGATTTTAGGGGGTTATATTTAAAATAATTGGATGTGTAAGAATTTGAGTTTGGCACTGGCAGTCTTTGGGCTAATGGTGCTGACCTGCTGTGAAGCAGGAAACAACCTGGAACATTTTAGGCTAATATACAGGGGCATCTCTGGCCTGTTGATACAATGGATGGTATCAGTAGTGATGGACAGGTAGCATCAGCAGGATTTACTGGGGGTGCGAACACATAAATGAGAGGAAGAGGAAAAGTAAGGATGTCGGTCAGGTTTTTGGCTTAGGCAGCTGGGTTGCCTGAGCTATTTTCTATTTTCTGAGATGGGAAATATGACTGGAGGGGTATGTGTGTGTGCAATAAAGAGCTCAGTTTTAGATGTGTTAAGTTTATGATGAAGTGTTTAAAAGCACCCCTGAATCATTACCTATCCCAATCTCCCTAATCAGTAGAAGGGAACAGTGAACACAGGCTGACCAACCTTACCCCCAAGCCAGCTCTGACAAACATGCTGTGTCCAAACATCTAACCTTGCAGTGATGTCTACTGGAGGGAAGATGAGGCCCAGGGGTTGTTTACACAAATGTATTTACACTCAAAACACAACGTCAATAGGAGAAATAAGAAGCATGAGCAGTGCCCTGGAAGGTCTCAAGTGAGGTGGCTTGGCTCTGCACGTTCAGATTAAATCGAAAACACTACCTCTAAGTTCTGTACAAGGTAAGACAAGAAAAGAAAATAAAAGATATACAGATCAGGAATAAAGAGAAACATTTACACAGATGACATGATTGTCTCTAATGAATCTCAAAGAATCTAGCAAAGACTATTGAAGAACAAATCGGTGAGTTTAGTCATGCTATAGAATGGAAGGTAAGTGCACAAAACTAAGTTGTATTTCTATTTGCTAGCCTTGAACAACTGGACTGAAATAAAAACAGTGTCCTATGCAATAATACCTGAAAACATGAAATACTTAGGGATAAATTTGACAAAAGTTTGAATGCTGGAAACTACCAGACACTGTTGAGAGAAATAAAAGGAGACCCAGCTAAAAACAGAAACAAAATCTGACAATAGCAAGTGAAGTCAAAGATTCAGAGTAACTGGAGCTCACACTCTGTTGATGAGAATACTAAATGGTATAGTCACTTTCCAATCAAAACATTTCAAAAATTAACACAATTAGAGGCCTTTTCATATAAATTAAAAATGATAAGAATTCATCACCAGCAAACCTACTCTGTGAGGAAATTATTCAGTCTGAAGGGAAATGGTGCCAGATAAAAACTTGAATCCACAGGCAGGAATGAAGAGCACCAGGATCATAAATATTTAGGCAACAATGAAAATGCGTATTTATTTTTGTCTCTCAATTTCTTTAAAAGGAATATTGACTGTTTAACAAAAAAATAATAACACTTTATTGGGTTTATGATATGTGTAAAAGTAGAAAATACAGCGATAGCAGTATAAATGAAAGAGTGGTTAAATGGAATTATAGTGTTGTAATATTAGACTGCTTAACACAAGTAGCATAATATTAGTTCTGAGTAGGTTGTGATAATTTATAGTTGCATGCTATAGTCCCTAGAGAAACCACTAAAACTAATACAAAGTATAGCAAAAAATTAAAAATAAAGCGTAAAAAAAAAAAAAAAAAAAAAGAAATGCTAAGAAAGATCCAATCCTGACTGTGTGAATACTTAAAGGTGTGAGCACCTAATAACAGAGCTTCAAAGTAGATGAAGCCAACAGTGATGGAACTAAAGGGAGAAAAGATAAAAATCCACAATCACCATTGGAAATTTTGATAACTATTTTTCATAAATTGATAGAACAAGTAGGAAAACATTAGGAATTATAAAGAAGTTTGGAACAACACTACTCACCAACCTATACCTAGCTGGCATTTACAGGGTTTTTTGTTTTTGTTTTCTGACTGCCAAAACCATAATTGAGGTGGTTAAGAGAATTTTAGACTTACATATATTTCCTCTCAACATCTCCATTATTGTCATTGAGAATTCTTGTATTTAATTTCTTTTCCTCTAATAGACAATCAGTTTTTTCTTTGCTTTAAAAATCATTTCTTTGTTAATGAAATCATGTAAATTTATCAAGTGTTTACGAGATTTCTATTATTTTACCTACTGGATTTTCTTTTTGTGAATCTCTTTTTGAATTTTTATATCATTATCAATTCTTAAAATTTATCCACTATGATCCCTTTTAATATTGCTTCCTTTTATTCTTTCTAGTCTCTTCTTCTGGAATTCCAAGTCAAAGCATGTTAGTTTTGTAAACATCCTTTCCTCCATATTTCTTTGTCTTGTCTTCATGTATTTCCTGTCTACCTTTCCATGATGTGTTCTGCCATTCTGTAATTTCTTTAGATGTATCTTTCATCTATTTCTTCAGCTTTATCAAAGCTTTTATTTAAGCTGTATTGAGGTCTTAATCATAGTGTTGACATTTTTCATTTTTAGAAAAATTATTTTTTAAATGATGCATAGTTATATATTTTAGTCTCTTGTTTCTTATTCATATTTTGAATTCCATCTATTATTTAAACATTTCAAGGACAGTTAATTTATATTCCAGATTTGAGAATTACACTATTTGGAATCCTAGGGGTCTATTTTCATGACTTGTCTTCTTTTTTTTTTCACTTATGGTAACTTGTTTTCTCATGAATTGTTAAATTTTATGTTGAGAACTCAAGTTTATGTGAATTTAATCTGCAGAAATCTGTATGGGCCTAGGCTAAGGGCACACTCTTTCATAGAGAATATGTGTTTCTTTCTACCCAGCAAGTTGATGTACCACTATACTTGGACTACATGAATAAATTTTTTAGTGTGGGTTTTCTAGACCAAACAGCAATGTAATTATATATGAAGGCAGAACTGTGGTTAGTAATTTTTATTCCAGTGTCTTTTTTTCCTTCCAGTATCTAAACCAATATAAGCAAGTGTTATTACTTGTTATTTACTGATTTTATAGGACTTTTGCTTATGGCTTTATCTAGTTCATTGCTTAACATATTGGTTAGTAAAAGTATAGCCCATGGTTAGACACGTGACAGCTTCATTGGCCATATTTCTGGTAGCTGTGGCAACAGAGTGACTCAAGTACAGGCAACTTTGGCGGCTCCGGGATTTATGAGTTTGAGATAGTCTGGGACTTTCTTCCCTCCCTGGCCTGCACTAACCCACAGTCTGACCTCTACTTCAGTTGAACTTAAAGATTAACAAAAGCCACAAAGGATGATGCATAAGTTTTAGAATTAAAGTAGTTAAAGATTTAAAAAAAATCCTGTTCTGGACTCTACAAGAACTTCTTAGGAATGCTCTGAAAATAAAATAGTTTCTGGATTCTTGGAAGCATTATATCAGGTTTTACTATATTTGCACATTCATCAGCTGTGGATATAGATATAATATTTGTGAGACAAAATGAGATGTCAAAACAAATAAAAACAAAAATTTAGAAATGAATAAAACTATAAAGGTAGGTTGTGAGATGGTTGACGAGATCACATAGACTGGGTTAATTGTTACGGTTTCTCAGGACAGGTGTATAGAAGGAGGTCAGTATTGTCTTGGAGAGAAGAAGTAATAGTTTTTGCTTGGTTTGTGAGGCCCCTAGCTAGGATATGCAGAAGGAGAGACTGCAAGGCTGGCCACAGGGCGTAATCTGGCCATCAACAGGATGGGATCAAGTCTGCGGCAATGTTCAAAGGTCTCCATTGAACGTAGGAAGAAATAGGGGAGCCACTGGGGAGCTGTAACCATTGAAGTGATATGTTAAAAATGGCAGCCAGGAGAGCAATTCTAGAAGTATTAGGCTGAGCTTTTGTTTCCAGGATAAGGGTCTTCCTGATTCTCCTGGATCATCCACAAAGCCTTCTATTGACTTCCCACTGCTGCCGGGGCCATTGAAGACTGCGTCTGGCGAGAGACTGAATATGAGAGGCAGTGATGACAAACACAGAGCTCTCCCTCCTGATGGGGCTGACTGTGCCAGGCTCTCAGAGGACGTAACGCACTTGTTAAGTTCTGGTGAATAGCACCAATCTCCACAGAGGATGATTTGGGTTCCCATAGAGAAGTCATCAACACAGAGTAAGAATTCAGCCAATTATGCCTCACCTCATCGGTCCTATTTAGATGGTAACCCCATGGGGCATGGACCATGTCTTTCCCTGTGTATTGTACAGTGTTGAGGAAACATTTGGCACTCAGTAAATACCAATCAAGAGCTTGTTACTTGTCTCCCTCAGCCTCCCACTGAGCTGATCTGAGGAAGGAATTCCCTTTGAAGTCCCTTGTCCCCATGCTTTTGATAAACAACATAGAGGCACAGAGAGAGATGAGGCGTCTACACAGTCCTGGAACTGTTTTTGACATCCGTAGATGACAAATACTATCTCTGTAGCGATTTAGCTAGGGGGGAAGGGGCATGTTTAGTGGACCATCCAGAGTTAAAAAGCTCTTCTCCTATAAACATTGTCTTACTTCTTATTTCTCACAGATTGACAATTTGTGCTTTTAAACATTTGTTAATACCACTGCCAAGTTGTCTTGCTGAGCTGAGTGGTAGAGTCCTTATACGTTTTGGTTCACTGTAGTAGTTCATAACTTTACCATGTACATAGAGAAAAGCAAAGAATAGGTGGATAAGAAATTAGAATATAAAATAAAAGATAAGCACTATTAGAATTAAAAAGGATTTTTAAAAAGGTAACCTGTGATAACTTTAATATGCCCTGGGCAAGGAGTTACTTAGAGCATTGAATGTGTCTCTGTTGAAAAATGATTCTGTTTATTATATTGTAAAATATTACAATTTTTATATGAAGGAAAAATTATACATAAACCTTTTATTTAGGTATTGAGATTTAGGGAGAAAAAACACAGAGAATAATATGTTACAAGTGAAATAAGTTGTCTGAATTAACACGTGCATATAATATGCATATATATTACCAAAAAATACATGATTTTCTTTACATACTGGAAAAATCTCTCAAAGTGTTGTCTTTAACTATTGAGGCCAAGACATCTAAAAAGACATCATAAAAGACACGACTAATGAGGTTAAATAATCCCTAGAAGATGTGGCTATGGGCTGGAATGATGGCAACCCCAACTCTTTTTTCATATACTCGTAGTTCCAGATCTCTCTCTCCTATTCTCTCTCCCCCTCTACCTCTTTTCCTCTTTTTTTTACTTCCCTTCACTCTCCCTCTTCCTTTCCCTTTTCCTTTCCTCTACAATTTAAGTATTTCAATTATTAAAAATATTTCATCTAAAATGTATGATGCTGACGGTTCAGCTTGGACTTTGATTCAGTAAAGCACTTAGTGTCTCTTATCTTGAACAAAGTACAGGATGAGATGAGGCGTGATGCAGCCAGGATTGTAAAGATATGTGCCATGCTTATTCAGATGTTTGTCTAGAGAATAAAGAAAAATAGTTACATTATGAAAGGCGTTGCAGATCCTGAAAGAGTGACAGAAATCAAGTCTTGACTCAAAGATAATAGAGATTTAGAAATTTTCTTGTTGTTGATTTCTTAAGCTTTGTTTATCCCTAAACTAAAGCCAAAGGGTAAGGCATTAAAATTGTAATAACTAAAAAATGTAAAAGTTCACTAAATGCGCTGGGAATTTTACCACCTTTGGTCATGAGAATGAGTTCTCAGATTGAAATCATGGCATATAGTTTCTCAAATGGAGGTGGAATTAGCCATCTTCTGTGTAGGAGTGTCAGGTCACATGTAGGGTTCTGTGTTTGATATTCAAGGCCATGTGACCTCAGGAGAGTGACTGATAGGTTGCAGGGAATTTCACTGCTTCAATGTACCAGTGAAGGATGGAAGAAGCCGTGAAATCTTTATCAAGGACAGAGTAGAATGAGAAAGTAGGTGTGTTGGAAAAATTGTGTTGATGTAAGTCATCTTTAGTTTTAAGCCAAATTTTTAAAACAATGTCTGGGACTGGGGCTGGGGTGGTGGTTAAGCCAGCCATCTGGGTGGTGAGCTTTTCTGCCATGGCTGCTAAGGTACAGGTGATGGTGATGAGCAGGGTGTTCAAATGTGAATGACGATCTTTAATTCAAGGCAAAAGAGCAGTTAATGCCCCAAATCAGATCCATTCATCCAGTTAGCCTTTCAGTAAATGATTCCTGAGCTGATGTACCGGATAAGGCACTGATAGCTGCTAGAAAATTTGGGTTCAAGTGAGAAGGATATACTATCTGAACCTGTGGGTTTCAGTTTCTAGAAAGATGGACTTTCATCAGCCAACTACAAATTAGTACTTAATTACGTTGTAGTGAGTGCCTTTGAGAAGTATAGAGTGCTGAGAGCTTATGGCAGAGGAGGGTCTAAGCTTTCCTGATAGTGGGGTGGGGTGTTCATGAAAGTCTTCACAGAGGAGATGACACTATCCTAAGATGTGAGCATAAGGAGAACAAAGCAGAGCACAGGCAGGTGAAGGGAAGAGCATGCGTGAATAAGGACACGAGAAGAAGGTCCTAGAAAGAAGCCCCACGGCCCATTTCAGAGAGTGATGAGACACCTGTGTGACGAGGACTCAGCACAGGAAAGGGTGAGTGTCATGAGATGAGAAAGGAGAGCCTTTGTGGGCTTTGATGAGGACTTTGAGCTTTATTCTAAGAACAAGGGGATGACTTGTTAAGCTTTAAGTAGGGAATTGGTATCACAAGATTCACATTTTTCCAAGATCTTGTTGACAGTAGTGTGGAAAATGGTTTGGAAGGCTTCTAGGTCATATATGGGGAGATGTTTTAGAAAGCTATTTAGTATTCATTCAGCAAATATTTATTAGTACCATCTATATGTCAGGGGTATGTGTGTGTGTGTGTGTGTAAGGGGCCAGTGGTGAAGAAAATCACGATGACGTCTGCCTGCACAGAGTTTAAGGCATTAAACAAACACATGTAATCATTTAATGAACATTTATTGACTGCTGACTATATGTAAGCACTATATTAGGTATTGGATAATTAAAGCTAAACTAAGTAGATATTATCTCTGCCCTTGTGGGGTTTATATGGACCAGTGGTGAAGAGAGATGATAAACAGTTAGGCAAACAAAAATATAAGTACAAGTTCAATGAATTCCTGAAGGGAATTTTGGGAGAGCATTAGAGAGAATGATGGAGCTTGGTGAGCAAAGAAACCTGTCTGAAAAATGATGCTTAGTTGAGAGTTGAATAATGACAGGGTGTAGCCAGGCTGTGTACTGATTATTCTGTATTCATTCTGTTATTATATGTTTACTTTTCAAGGTGTTTACAGAATTTATGCAAATTTTAGTTCTGAATTGAGAAGGATATAATCAATTTGAATGGTGGGAGATATTAATTTATTAAATCTGCATAGTTTTGGATTATGAGTTGTGTAAGAAATTTGTGAATATTTAGAGAATATGAACTATGTAATAATTAATTAGTTGAACTGAGGAAAAAATAGTAACTTGTTCTTCATACTAGCAAGTCGGGACTAACATAGAAGTCATCTCCAAAGAGCTAACTAAGACAGAAGTCTTCCCAGGAGATTGTACACTTCTTCACGTGCCTACGTTAAGAGTACACACTACCCTGTGTAGCTGTTCAGTTCAGCATATCTATCCATTAATTTATTTACTCCCCTTTATGCATTTGTACATATATACAACTCATTCATATGTTTATTAAGCATTCATCAAGTGCCTGCTTTAATGCCAGGTACAATAATGGCATATGATATAGAAAACCAAATAAAACAGGGGCCCTGTTATCAAGGAACATTCATCAGAGGAAGTCAGGGATAAATGAATCTGTTATTACAGACAGCATAGGAATTTCTGTAACAGAGCTAACCTGGAAGGGTTTGGGGGCACAACAGAGAGGCGTCTTAATCAGTCAAGAGGAACAGGAGAGACCTTCTGGAGAAAGGTTCCCTTGCATTGAATTTGTCCTTAAGAACATTGCAGGGAGAGGCAAAGCATAGCCAAAGACTCAGAAACAGCACCGATATGGGCCATTCATGAAATAACAAATAGGTTAGTTGTACTGGAGCAAAGGGCTTATTTATTCCAAGTGATCAGCACCTACTGTGTGCAAGATCCTTTGGTAAGATGGTGCTTACAGGGCTTCACACAGGATGCAGGGCTGCACAAGAAAGATGTTGATCCCATGCTCTTGGCATTTATAGATTTTTAGGGAATGGCAAAGAGGAATTAGAAAATCAGACAGGGAACCAATTATTAGGGGCTTTATGCATTAAGCTAAAGTATCTACATTTTATCCTGATTAAGTAAGGGAATTATAGGGTCAACTTAACTTTATCTAAGAAAGATCAACCTAGCTGTAGTGCAGAAGATGGACTGAGGATGTGACAGTGTTCAAAATTTGACATAAGAAGAGTGACTGGGAGACTTCTAAGGATCAAGGCAAGAACTGATGGATGCCTGAACTAAGGCAGGAAGATGTGGTGGATGAGATTAATTTAAAGACGTTAGGGAGGTAAAATCTATAGACCTTTTGGACCAATTAGCTCTGGGGAATGAGACAAAGGAGTTAAGGGTAACTCATGATATTCAGACTTGGGAGGCTGAGTGAATGTTGTAATTTCTCAAAACTGGGAATCCTAGAAACACAGGTGTTAGAATGAATCTGTAATCTTGTACATTTATGTATTACAATGTTTTTATGAAATTAAGAGCTTCTTGCAGATAGGAAGCCCTTCTTAGCCCTGCCTTATAACTTCACATCTGGCCACACCATAAGCAGTCTTTCTGTTCACATTATAAACTCAATAATCATGCCATAAGTTGAGAATTAGATTTTTCTTCTCTTGAAGAGAAGAATTTGGATGCTCTTTTGTACACTTCAAATGAAAAGAGAGGATGCTTTTTGGCAATTTACTGAGAAAAGGACATCAAGTATATAAGCTAGAAGCAGGAAAAGTTCTTTATCTCTGAATTACATATCATAGAAAGGTGTAAAAAACTTTTCATGTCTCTAAATAAATACTGCTTCTTATTTTTTCTCATATATAAACTTCAAAAGATTTTTCATCACTTACCATTAAAAGGTAATGCTATTCTACTTCACAATCCATAATCTCCCCCTATCCTTATCGATCCATAGATTAGAAGGACAGTTCCTCACAGTCCCGCAGCCTTCTCTCTCAAGAAATCACCTCTCAATGAAAGAAGAAAAGGTATCAGTGTCAAGGAGACGCAGCACCCAAGGAACCCACAGGAAATGCTTCAGTAAAGGTTGTACAGGGAAGGATCAAGCAAAGCCAGTGTGAGCAGTGAATGTTTTACTGATCTCCAGTGTCCTATGCTGAGTCTCCCACCTCCTCCAGACACACCTCCACTTTGGTCGAATGTTTTCATCTCCCTTCTACACCCTTCTATTTAGGCCAGTGGAGCAGACACAGTCAAGCTGAGATGTGCAGGTGCTGAGCACTGCCCAACAGCAGGCTAACAAGGGAGCACACAGGGAGCTTGAGGCTAACGGGGAGCTCAAGTCAGCCAAGTAGTCTTTCTTGACTATCAGCTCTGGGTGGAGGTTATGCGTTTGTGAAGGTAAAGAAAACATATCTAAGACAACGAATCTACTTTCGAGGCACTTACAGTTTGCATGCTGAGTCTGAACAAGTGAAAGGATGGCCAGTAAACGTGTATGTGGAATCATTCTTATGAGACCACTTAGTAAACTCTCCCCCAGAGCTTATTTGCCTACCCCAATGAGGATGATCATTTTTACTTTTTCATTTATTTAAGAATTGAGAGGGAAGAGTCTAAACATTACACAATGTCTGAATTATGATAAAGACACTAAATACAAAAATAGAATTTCTTAAAGCCTTTCTGTAGCATGACATCATAATGGTATCGATTGTACCACAGCCCATTTAATGTCACGGGGGACGAGGTTTGCTCCTTTTAATCATCTAGAAGTGAGCATCGTGGTGTGTGCTGCAATGACAAGGATGCCTTTCTCTTAAAGGCTGTTTTGCAGAGAGAACTGCAGCTTAAGGCAGAAGAGCGCTATTTGATACGGGGCCCCCAGGCAAGAGAAGACATCAAAGGGTCCCGAATCTAGACACAGCTGGACACTTCCATGGCTCTGCCCTGAGAGTCCATGATGCTTGCAAAGTGCACCAAGGGCACATCTGCACACATGTCCAGCCTTTCCCCATTGAAGGTTTATGGGGCTTGTAATGTCAAGATTCATGAATTTCAGGGACTGTACTTGTCCTTGGATCAGATTTGGAAGCAGCTTTTGATCAGTGAAGTGAAACAATTAATTATAATAAATAATGCTACTAGGAGTCCTCACATACAGCTGATGGAGGAGGGGAGCCAAAGAAATAAAGCTGGTCCCTGACAGAACCTCAGCCTCTGGCTGTCTGGATCAGATCCTGTCTGGCTACGGCACCCATGGCCCACTGAGCCCTGGGTGAAAGGCCTGGTTGCTCCGTCTTCTCATTCGGTGGGGAGTATCCAGTTCTAGTGGGTGGAGGGGGTGATAGAAGGAGGTCAAAAGGAGCAGAGGGGAATGCAAAATGTCTTCCTATTCATCTGTATTTCATTGCTTTGTGCCCTGAAGCACATGATTTAATTATTTTCATCACTGCCTCAGCTTCCTCGGCTACTGATCTCATTGAGGGCAATAAAATTATTCAGCCTTTACAAAAAATGCAGCCATAATAATTTTTGACTGGATGAATAGCTAAGGCTATAAAATCATCTCCCTGGATGACCACATCCAATTGAAAACACCACCCCAGGTTTTTCTCAACAGTGAAAGTAAAACATAACGTCGCAGGAGAGAAGTACCCTGCCTGTGATTTTCATAACAGATGCTGGTTATCTGCTGTCTACAGCTTTCATTCACCATCTCTTATCCACACAAGAATTCTCTCTGCAGGTCTTATTATCCTCAGACTAAAAGGGCGGAAAGTGACACTCAAAGACCTTGACATAGGTTGGCTTCCCCCAAGGGAGCTTGAGAAAACCCTGAGTGAGTGTGTTGAGTTGCCGTTGGAAGGTGTATGTGGAAGGGGCAGGGGTGGAGTTGGAGGGTGGGCCAGAAACGAGTGCTTGTGGTCCATACGAAAACAAATCGAAAGATAAAGCTGGATCGGAAATGCTACAAATGGAAAGGAATGGGGGCAGGGGGCTGAGGAGAAGAGAGATATCAGGAATAAACCATAAGGTCCTGGGATTCCTCTGAAAGTCTAACTGCCTTGAAAGGTCACAGAAGAAGGTTCTGGCTCTGTCGGGAGCTGAGAGCCTTCCCTCTGAATTTGTATGTGCTTTTTAACGTATGGGTATATGTGCGTGTATATTTTAGTTTAACCTCCTTTATTTTTGTGATTTCTTTGTTAAAAATGCTTTCAGGATCCAAATCTTGGCTTGCTGTAGATTTGAACAAGCTAATCGTAAGGCTGGCTCTTATCTGAAACTGGGGGCAAAGAGAGTGCTATTTCCCAAGCAGCTGCAAGGAACAGACGTACGTGCAACCCTCAGCACAGGGGCTTTTTAAAGTAAATACATAGTAAGTCAATAATTATTTATTTGTTGATTTACCTAGCCTCTTTCCTTTGTACTTGCTTACTTGCTTACTTCCTTAAACCCACCATATTTCAGGGTTTGAAATATGTGTTATTTGCTGTTGCACAGGACCCACCACATAGAAAGGATTGTGTTAGATGCAGTGAGGAGTGTCTGTGTGTGTGTGTATGTGAGAATCAGGTATGGTGGGTCCTTTTGAAAGTGTGTTTAACTGGTGTGATGGCAAGACTGTTCCAAAAATGTAGTGTCTTCCCAATGATATTTCACCAGCCGTATGCAGGTGTACAAGGTAGGTACAGGGTGCCAGAGTGATAACCAGCAGGACCTGAAAGTATTATCATCTCTGCCCAAACGATGAGTGGGTTGAGCTATGGATGAAGTGTGCCTAGTTGGTTTCACCCAAAGTCAGATGGAGTGGGTTTTCTGTTAAGTGTCTAGCCGGAGAGGCATGGCTGCCCACTGATTTTTAATAAACTGGTAGCTGAGAGTTTAAAAAAAATTTTTGTGTGTGTGTGTGACTTTTATGTTACTAGTCCTTCCCAAGTGAAGTTTGGCTTTAATAGAAAATATATTCACTGTCACCCACTGCAAAAGTGTTAACAACACTCTGTGTAATTTCACTGTCTTTCAGAGGTTACAAAAAGTCTGGCTGAGTGGGCCATCAATACCTGAGCGCTGTCAGGCTGCTGATGGGGAGTGATGACGAGGACAGAGGACGGGTTTTAGTGTTGGGCGGTGGCTCTCAATCTTAATTTCACCACTTACCAATTGTGTGACCTTGGGCAAATGACTTGATCTTACTGAGCCTGAGTTTCCTTATCTTATGAAATTAACACCTAGCTCCCAGAGGTGCTGTAAAGATTAAATGGGGTGAAGCACATTAAATGTCCATCACGCTATCTGGACTTGATTAAATGCATCATCAGCATGAGACCAGTTGCCAGTTCCCCTGGGATACTAATAGCAGATTCAAGCCTCGGGTAGGGGTTGGACGAAATGATCTTTAAGTAACTGTCCAACCCTGAGATTCTATGACACTAAGGTTACAAACTCTGAGGGAACACCGAGAAATAATGCCTTCAGTTGCTGGTATGCTACCTTTCCCTGCCTTCCGTAAATCATTGCGGGGCTGGGAGCACCAGGCAGCCAACCTCTCAGGGCTTGACATTTCTCAAGTGTTAATGGGATGGTCCCCTTTATGTGATAATGGTGAGAAATGATTGCTGATATTTTAAAATAAAGGGCACTATATGTTCATAAGCAATTAATCAGGAAGTTTTTGCCACACAAGAATGGATTGAAATTACAGTGGGAAAACAGAGTCCAGGGTTTGGAGTCCAAGATGGCTATGTTCAGATTCCAGTTCCTCCAATGGGACAGTGACTATTATTTTTTTTTCCACTTTAACCATCTTGTTTTGGGGGGAAGGAGGAAGTAATTAGGCTTATTTATTTATTTATTAATGGGGGCACTGGAACTAGAACCCAGGACCTTATGCTTGCTAAGCACCCACTGAGCTATACCCTCCCTCACCAACCAGTATCTTTAACTTCTACTTCCTTTATTACTAAAATGGTAATGATAATCTCCACCAACTGCGTCTTACGTGGATTCAGCTAAATAAAGCACATAAAAGTATCTCCAATGAAAAAAAATAAGAGAAAAAAATATAGAAAATAAAAAGTAAATAGAATACATAAAGCTCCTGGCAACTAAAATTATGATATTGAAAGATTGGATTAACAGAACAATCACAGTTAGTGTTAGACACTGGACACCTCATTTTGTAAGTTTGCTAACAATGTGAGGATAAGTACTCAATATATCTGTTTGCCAGAGTTTAAATGTATTGTTTCTTTCTTTCTTTCTTTAGAATCGGATTACACAAAGTTTGTCTGTAAAGGGCCAAATAGTTAATAGTATATGTTTTGCTGGCCATATGGTCCCTGTCACAGCTACTCAATTCCACTGCAGTGTGAAGATAGTCACAGACAGTGGGTAACTGGGTGGGCATAGCTGTGCTCCAGTAAAACCACTCACAAAAACAGGATGCAGGCTGAATTTGGCTCATGGGCCAGAGTTTGCAAACCTGTGTTTTAGAACACTGGTGTATCCAACAGTATTTATTAAACATCTACAATGTGTAAAACATTGTCTTTGAATTGTTTAAGGTACGAAATGAATCAGTGTTTGCATGGAGGAAAAAAAAACTCACAAACTGGAAACAGGTACAAAACATTTTTTTATTACTACAGAGTAATTGGCTAGAAGCAGGCTTTAAAAATTGTTGACAATGTCTAAGCAGCTAAATCTTGATTTTTGCCAATTTCTCACTATGTGACTTTGAGCAAATAATTCAAGGATTTTAAGCATCGATTTGCTCTGTATCTATCAAATGGAGATAACAGTATGTCCTTCACAGAGTTTTGTGGGAGAATTAAACAAGATAACACACACAGAGCACACAGCACACTGGCGCATAGTAAGCAGTAAATACATGCTAATTATCATCATTCAGAAGATTGAAGGGTATGACTTGTCACTCCAAGCGTGCAATCCCTACACAAGCCACAGTGTGTTAAACCTTGGTCTTGCTCTCTGGTCCAACTTCTTAAATCCTACTCATCTTTAAGGACCATGAGCAGGTATCTCTTTCTTTGGGAAGACTTCACCACAATCACAGAATTGTTATAATACACAGTCTTTACCTGTATTCATAATCTAATTTCTGCCATTTTTTAAGCATCATGATCATGAACTTCCCTTTACAGAATCGGTCCCTGCCTTTTACCACTCTCTGAGCACTCTTTGTAGTGTAGTATTGTGTAGCACATAGTTCTCAGCAGAAAATACTTTACTGAGGTACGATTCTATTGGTGTTAAAACACTGTGTCTTCCTACCTCGTCACAGTAATCGCTTGCCATCAACATCTTCACATTCTCTGTTTTTGCTGGTCTGTAAAGGATATTAGGATACAACCGATGAGGTTTAAATGTTCTCTACATATATCCAGGATTGTTGTCAATAATGCATCTTTATCAATTTAATCCTAAGAGGGTTCACTCCCTACAATGAAGTTCCATAACATGTCTACTCCTTATTTTGCTCAACCTTTAGGCTCTGCTGTCTAAAATCAACAGTTTTGCTTTCTCAGGCTCACTGACATTTGGGAAATAATTCTACAACTTCATTGTTGTTAGGTTGAGCCATAAAATTTACATTTTTGATGTAGGTCAAATGGTTGAATATTAAAAATTTCATGTGAATCAACCTAAGGCTATGGCTATCATCATCATTATATAGTGATTGTACTTTGATTACAGTTAAGATGCAAATGAATTCCTGCTGTAGAGCAGAAATATTGATGTCATGATTTTTATTGTGTATTGCAATTAAGTATCTATCTCTTTCAGCTCTATGCAACAACTTAATCACTGTTTAATCATTTCACATTCAATAATATATAGATACTTTACATACAGACAGGTAGTCAGTTTATTAATTCAACAGTAATTATATGATATCTACAACACACTTTCATGTTTTAATGCCAAGCTAAGCAAAGAAAGGTCATGTGTTCTTGGAAGCACATAATGGGTTGAAAAATATGGGGAAGAAGTGAGAAAGGAGTAAATTCTAGGTAAACATATAGGATAATTTGACTAAATCATTCTAGAAGACTAAAGGTAGATTTAATAGGTTACATAAATGGCTCCAGTTTTTCACTTAACCCTGTATCTACATCATTTGTGAAGTAACTTTGCAGCTTCAGCCATCAACAAGTGAGATTTGCTCACCCCTTAATTTTGGGCTGGACTTGCAACTTGCTTCGGTCAACAGCAGACAGCAGAAGTGGTGTGTGTCACGTTTGGACCTAGGCTCTGGGGAACTTTTCCCACATCAACTTGCTCTTGATGGGGTTCAGGACATGCTACCCCAAATTATGGTACCTTGGCATGTTGAATATTTTAAGCTGAAGAAGTCTGAGGAAACAGCAGAAGCAGGAAGTTCACTCTGACCCCCTCCTCCTTCACCCTTCTTACCTGAAACAGATTATAAAACCCTCACATGAGAGGTGCACTTCCTACACCCAGAGGAAAAGAGCATCCTTATCTCTGAAAACAAAGGGATGCCAAGAAGAATCCTCACAAACAGATCTTGCTAAATTTCCCTCAGTTTAGTACAACTGCCTCATACTCTTAACCTATCATATATTTCCACAGTGATCCACTCTACACCAAACCGAGCTGAAAATACAGCTCTGTTTCTGTGGGTCATCATTTCCTTACAGAGACTCCCTTGTCTCATAAAACTTATACTAAGCAATTCTGTATGCTGCTCTCCTGTTAATCTGTCTTTGTTGGTTTCATTTTCAGACTCAAAGAGGGCCCCTTAGTGGGTTAAGGAAAACTTTTTCCTTCTCTACAATTTCACAGAATCTTGCTCAGTTTCCCTTCCAACAGCTCAGCTTGACCTGCCGGATGGGAGTGTAACTGAGCCATCCCTGACCACCCAGCCGCTGTCTCACCTGGCAGCTGGCTGCAGACACAAGGAGGCTTAAAGTCCCCCAGCTGAGCCCTGCCCAGACTGCTGAACCACAGATCATGAGCCCGATGAGCCCTCAAGCTTTGGGGGTGATTTGTTAAACAGAAAATGATCACTGATACACAGCTTTCAGAGAGGAAGTTAGATCTTAGCTAGTTATTAAAATGAAATAAGAGACTGCCAGATGAAGAAGAGGGAATAGGGAACTGGAGGCAGGGCAGATATTGACAAACAGGCTTAGATTCATGAAAAGGCTTCTTTTATTCTAAGAAAGTGAGACATCCAGTAAGTCAGGATCATACTAATTGTATGTTGTAGACCATAGAATGTGTGTGTGTGCATGCAGGTGTAAGCATGGTTATGCATGTCTGGGAAATTGGGAGGGTATGATGCAAAATGCATCTGGGAATCTAGGACCAAAAAAGCCTTATAGACCAAGCTTATGAAATGATTTGCATCTCATGTGTTTTTCCTGCTGATCTGTAAACTCTTTGATTTGGGGAAAAAGAATTGGAGCATAAAAAGGGAGAGCAACTAGTGACTGAGAGATCGCCACACGCCGGATGCCTTGCTGGGTGCCTTGTACACCTATCATCAACTCTGAGAGGATTCCTATCACTTTTAGGGGTATTGGGCTAATTTGTGGAAAGAGAAACAGTCTTAGAGGGAGGCAGAGAGACCATACCCCCTGGTTTGTCAGACAGTCCTGACTTACACCTGTTGTCTCAGCTGACGACACCATATCTTTCACTGTCAAAAAGTCTGCCTTTGGATGACAAGTTATTTTGTTGATCCTACTTAGAAGTCATATAAATGGTCTGATTTTGCACAGTTTAATAAGTGACGGACCTGAGGTTTGAACCTGCAAGGCATATTAATATTAATTATTATATTAAAATGATAATACATCTCAGAATGTTTGGCACATACAGGTATATTAAATATTTGCTCAACATTTTGTTTTTATAAGAACTTGGGCATGAACATTTTTATCTTGTGAATGCATCTCTGGCATAATAATTTGAGTTGAGAGAAAACTTGCCTCAATTTATAGAAAATCAAATGGTAATAAGAATATATCTCTTATGCAAATTCAGATTCACCTATATTGACAAAAAGAAGAGACTTTTAAAAATGATAGTTTATGGAACATGAAAAACGTATACAGATGTGTGTATGGTGTATGTGAAGGGGCAGAAAGTTCAACCATTTTCAATCATCTCCTGACCACACTTGAAGACTAATGTTAAATCAGTAGATTTGGCATTGGCTTTGTTCTTAAGTGAGTATCACATCTGCCTTTTTCTGCCAACCACCGTAATTACGAAGTATATACATTGTAAGCCAATCAAAGCAAAGTTCTGACTCAGAAGATTCAGTGAGGTGTCATGGTACCTGATTTAAGTTTTGAAAATAGCCCGTGTCCGTTTTCCCCTGTTGGGTCCCATGTGTACCTCTCAGCAAACTTGAGGTTAATTGCTTTGTTCTAGAGTAGGTCAAGTGTGCTGTCACTCATTTATGACTATATTTTTCCTGGAGCTTTTCAGTATCCAAACTTGTCTTGCTCGATCACACACCACTGATGTTGCACATGATCAGCAAATTAACACACTGCCCAGACAATTTCCTGTGGTTATTAGGCAGTCTGATCAGAAGCTGCTCTAAGCTTCAGCACAGATGAGTAAGTCTAACTTGAAAACTCTTTTTAAAAAAATAGTGGAAGCAAAGCTTTTAGCTGTATAGTGTCGAATATAATGTTCCCTTTATAGAGAAGACACATTGGACATGGCATAGGTGTATTTACATGAAGGATTATAGTTCTGGGAGCCGTGACCTTTAACTGCATGGATTTTAAAGAATCTGTACAGAGAAGGGCTTCAGCATTGGAATTAAATATTCACTGATCATCTGCCTGGCTGTCACTGCAGATGTAAGAGTCAGAAATAATTCTCATCCATATGCTAGTGAGGGCAGCACCAAATCAGACTGCCCTGAGTTCAAATCTTACATTCCAAACTTACCAAGGACAATTTAATTGACTTGTTTTTGAAGACTAAATTTTAATTTTTCAGATTATGAAACATTTAGACTTTGAAAATTTCACAAAATTCAGAAAAGAGTACAGGAAAAAAATCACCATACAGACTTGGCAACTGTTAAAATGTTAGTTATTTCCTTGAAATCTTTTAAAACTCTCTTTATACATCTACGTATAATTATATCATACTTGTGTCTACATTAGATCTGTATAATTGGTACCTTGCTTTTTTACCCCATAACATTAACAAAATGTGTGAAATTTCTAAGCCATTGATGTTCTTTGAAAACATTTTACTGGCCTCACGCTTTTCAAAGTTACAGATGTGCCATTGTTTATTTAACCCTTTCCCTGTTTATGGACATTTAGATTATCTCTGGTCTTTATGATTATTAACTCTTTGAGGAGTATCTTAATACATTTGTATTTGTATCTCTGATTCTTTCTTCTATTTAGGACATAGAACTGCTATTACTGGTTTCAAAGTTATGAACTTAAATGACTGTTTTTATATTTATATAGTAATACCTATTCATAATTTTTTAAAGTCAGTAGTTCTGATGATTTTATGATTAAAATTGTACTAGATTTTTTTAAGCCAAAAATGAACCTGGCTTTCTCCTTCTTAAGGGAAATAACTTTCAAAAGCTTTTATTGCTTCTTATAGTATTTAACATCTTATCAACTAATTACTTGCCTATATTGTTATACCATAATTGTTACATCATAAGGTTAGACATCAGTTATCATCCTTCTGATATGAAGATGAACATTTCTTTCTCTTAAATCTCTTAAATCTCTTTCTCCTCACCATTTCCTCAAACACTTCTCTTCCCTCATTCACCCAATATAATTACAGCAAATTGGTTACATCGATATTCAATGTTTATGGCATTATGATTGTGTAACTATTATTCACAGCTGGGTCAAAGTGTATATGTTAGTACATATTTCTAGGAAAGCTTTGAATTTTTCCTGAAGCTCAGGATTGCCGTTTTTTAAACTGATGAATTTTCTATGTACGAATAACCAATTCATCCCAACATTCTCTAAGAAAACTATAAAATAAACAGATAGTCAAATATAATAAGCAAATATATAAGGAAGTACATAGCTTCTATTTTTTATATAGTATACCTCCTGGAGTTCTCAGACCACCTATGTAAAAATAGGACACGTTTTCTCAAGGTGATGCCAATTCCTGGCAAACATTAATCTATTCTCTTTCTTCACAATTTTATCATTTCAAGAATGATATACAAAGAGAATCATACAGTATATAACCTGAGATTTTTTTTTCAGTCATCATAATTCCGTTGAGCTCTGTCTAAGTTGTATGGATCTATTTGTTCCTTTTTATTACTGAGTAGAGTTCCATGTATGCTCTGTTTAACCATTTACCCATTGAAGGACATCTGGATGGTTTCCAGTTTTTGGTTGCATGGACAGTGATTTCTCCACAAAAGTTGTCTTAATTTTTATCTCCCAAAACAGTATCATAGTTAAATATATGTCTGCTCCCTCACTTTCGAGTAAGATTTTGTAACCAACCAATGTCTGTATCCCAGAACTTTATATAGTTCTACCACATAATAAATACTCAGAATAAATTCAGTTTCCAAGGCAGAAGAGTGAGTGATTACTTCAGATTTCACTGTGTTTGAGGACTCTGTCATGGTTTCACAGAATAAAAGGAACTTATATTGTCCTTCGAAGAGTTAATATGATATGGTCAAGAGACATGCAAGATGAGGAAATTGTCCCATGGCTTAATTAAAGGTATCTTGCAAGGAAAGTGTGTTAAAAATTACTGGATGGATCAATTTGGATAAAGAGTAGAGTGTATGTACATGAGTCAAGGGAAATGGGATGAAAAGATAGACTGAGAGGACATTGAACATGGCCTTGGATGTCTAGCTAAAGATTTTGACATTTTTCTCAAAGGCTTTCAAAAGCCCTATCTGGTTCACTTTGGGGAAGTGAAAGGTGAAAGCTGAATTCTAGTAAGTAATTTGGTGACATTTGCTGCAAGACTGGTTATTAATTTTCAAATGATATGTATATCTTTGCCTGTGATTGGAGAAATCTCAAGTCCTATATTGTTTTTGGACAAGCAGTCACCACTTCAGGAGTCAGAACCTATGAATGGTTTCTATTACCAGTTAGAAGCAGGGTCCATGAAGTGGGTAGGCGCTCTGAAGGCAGTCACCAGACTCCTGATCAAGCAGAGAAGAATAGAAACTGAAAGTGTTAGGTCCCTAAATCGGAGTCTTTTTTTTTTTTTTTTTTTCTCTACTGGCTGTCCTGGATGTTAAAGCCTCATAATTACAGTAAAATATTGCAGCCCCCATGACTTTCACTCCTTCCATGTAATTTCCACATAATATATCTTTTAATGCTCACTGCAAGCTTGCATGGAAGGTATTTTTATTCTCATTCTAGAGACTAAGTACCTTGATTCTAGAGATACGTCTTGTGGGGCTACAAATAGGTCAAGAGACTACTACCTGTCACAGGAAAAGTAGGAGAGAAATGAGAGAATTTGGAGGATATTTAAAAGTCAAATTGAGGAATTTGGTGCCATCACTAAATTAAAAGGGCAGTAATGAAGTGATGCAAACAAGAAGTTTAAGTGTGCAGAGCGGGAAGGAATTTGGAGTGAAATGGAAACAGATGACCCAGAGAGAGCTCTGAATCAGGACCTCTGACAGCACTGTGGTGATGATGGTCATCTGCCTTATCAACCCCCTTGTGTATGAGTAGAGTAGCTTAATTTAAAGAAACAGGATGTATCCCTATCTGTATCACAAGAAATATATATTTACCTTAAGGAACTGGCTCACACGATTGTAAGTGTTTGCAAATATGAAATCCGCAGGGTAAGCCAGGAGACTGAAGGTCCAGAGGAGAGTTGATGTTATGATCCTAGGTCTGAATTCCTTCTTTCTTGGAAGACCTCAGCCTTTTTTCTCTTAAGGCTTTCATCTGATTGAATGAGACCCACCCTCATTATAGAGGGTAATTTGCTTTACTCAAAGTCTGCTGATTTAAATGTTAATCACATCTTAAAAATACCTTCACAGCAACATCTAGACTGGTGTTTGACCAAATATCTGGGTGCCATGACCTATACAAATTGACACAAAATTAACGATCACACCCTCTAAGCTTCAGAGTCACCTCTGGTTGCTCTCCAAAGGGAGAATGAAATTGTTCCTACCGCGTGTTGGCCAGGACTCCTGCTGCTCTTCCGTTTCTACCACTCCATCCGGACTTTCCCAGAGCCTCAGATGGGGGCTCAGAATAGTGGCAGGAAGGCCCCTTCCCAAGGCTGCACATGGAGACTTCTGGCAATGAGCTGTAGACAGCCACTCCCCTAAACTTTCAACCACTTCACTGAAAGGGAGGATAGACCCCTTGCGGAGAATCACAGCTCCATCCAGAACTGAGAGCACATTCTCCTGCCTGGGACGGATGAGGGTTCTTGGAAGGATAAGTGAAATATAGACCCAACTCTGCCTCTCCCATTGAAGAAGTCGGCATAGAAGGACTGACACTGGCAGCAGCCCTGCCAGACCTCGTCAATCATTTAAATTTCTATAATGAGATCTCCACGGGATAGACCTCTTAAGTCTACTATGGACATGCAGAAACCCACCAAGATGATCTATGTGCCGGTAAAAACGGACCAAAATGCATCAATGAGAGGTTTCTCTGGAGACTGGAAAAGTCTGTTTCCTTCCTGTGCCAGGGAAGAAAGAATGGACCCTATTTTCAAACGCTTGATGGTATGGAAATGGTGTCAGGTTCAGATGTGAGTTAGCAAACTAGATATCAGACACCGCCCATGGCCTGTTTCTAGTCAGCCAAGGAAGGGTCTTACAAGTGAAATGGATGAAGAAAAAAAAAAAAAAAAAAAAAAAAGAGAAGAGGACGAGGAGACAGAGAGGGAGAAGACTAAGAAACAGAGATGCTATGTGACCTGCAAAGCTTAAGGTGTTTATTATCTGGCTTTTTACACAAAAGTTTGCCAAGCCTAGATCTAGAAGAAGACACACAAGCACTGGAATTCAAATTCAGCTTGTTCCAAGATGAAGTGCTGCCCACTGGCACTTCTAGGGTGATTATTTTGCTTTTTGAGCCAGATGGCCTCACCTGGGCACACTGCACACCAACTTTCCCTGATGGGAAGTCTTACAGGAAGAAACGTGTAACTTTTCAGTCCAGGATTTTAGAGACAGCAACACAACAGTGGGCATACTGTAAAGATGTTGTTCGTAGGAAATCCCAAGATAAGTAAAACAAATCCATGGTGTGAGAGGGGGCTGCTGCCCTTGGGAGGGGAGTTGCTGGATCTCCTTCTCTGGGGGGGTGTGGAGTCAAGTGACTGTTTATTTCTTGATCTGGGTGCTCCTTACATGTTTGTTCATGAAAATCCATGAAAATTCATATTCCCTTAGGAATATTGTTTTCTAAACATAAATGATACTATATTAAAAAATTCAAAAAGTGCATCTAACCCCCCCACCTTTGACAAGCTACTTAAAAAATAAATATTTTGCAGGGATTTGTCCTCTGCACAAAAGGGGACACGACCTGGCTTTGTCTTCCTTCAAGAAGTCACGCTGTAGATTTTCCAAGCCAAACCCTTTTCCTAATGACTCGTAGCCCAGTGCCCTCCCCACACCGTGTTCCTCATCTTCTAGACCAGAACAGAACAGGTCAACACCTTCTGGATGGTTGGCGACCAGAAGTGGGTTTAAATTCTTCTTTGCCCTTGTATAGTCACAGTAGGAACAAGACTTCCTGAAGATCTGGCCCTGCCCACTGCCCCTTCATGTCTGGCTGTGTCCACCGAGGTAGACTAAAATGTTTACGAGTTTATTTGAGCAAAAATCGATTGGAATCAAGCAGTGTCAAGCTGGATGGTTAGGAGTATTCCACAGACAGAAGCTCAGGAGAGACTTTTATAGAGAAAAGCAGAGGCAGAGCAAGAAAATTATTGATCGGTTTTAGGTTAAAGCCTAGATGGCTGTTTGTGATTGGTTGTCCTTAGCGTTTTGACTTCATAACCTGGACGAATTTACAGGCTTAGATTTTGGCTTATCACTTAGGCTGCCATGGCATTAGAGCTCCCTCAGTGTAATGGCCTCTTGATGTAATTAGTTTAATGCCACCTCTAAACACATACTCTGATCACAGTGAACCTTTCCTCTTCCTGATCACATCAAGATGCTTCACAGTTCTGACCTTCATCCATGCTATTCCTCCTCCCCAAAATGCCTTCTGCCTAATCACCAACTTGGGGAACTTCTGCTGATCCTTTCTCTACAGATCAAGTGTTTCCCTCTGTGAAACCTTCCAGACCTACATCCTTACAGAGCTAACCAGTTTCTACTGTGCGTTAATACATGGTTCCATCAGTGCACCCAGGACATATGTGATTATTTTTCTGTATGTTTACCTCTACTGGTACTCAAGAGCTCTTGAATGAAAAAGAATATATATATGTATGTGTATAACTGAAACATTATGCTGTACATGAGAAACTGACACAACACTGTAGCTGACTATACTTCAATTAAAAAAGAAAAAGAACTCTTGAAAAGAGAAATGTGCTATTTATTGTAGTGTCTCCATGCTTGACATCTCGTAGGGATTTAAAATGCATTTGTTGAATAAATGAGTGAACGAGAGTCCTTATTACTTGAAGATATTATTTTAATATGATGGAACAATTAATTTTTCCCAGTTGTGTAATTCTCCCTAGTGACGAAATAATCCGTCACTAATTTGTTGAAGTTTTCTTTTAAAAAGCAAACAAATTTTAATACACATAGTACTGTGATTTTTTAAACTTTTTTAATTGAGTTATAGTCATTTTACAATGTTGTGTCAATTTCCAGTGTAGAGCACAATTTTTCAGTTATACATGAACATACATATATTCATTGTCGCATTCTTTTTCACTGTGAGTTACCACAAGATCTTGTATATACTTCCCTGTGCTGTACAGTATAATCTTGTTTATCTATTCTACATATGCCTGTCAGTATCTACAAATTTCGAACTCCCGGTCTGTCCCTTCCACCCCCCTCATCCCCTGGCAACTGCAAGTTTGTATTCTAGGTCTGTTAGTCTGTTTCTGTTTTGTATTTATGTTCTTTTTTTTTTTTTTTGGATTCCACATATGAGCGATCTCATATGGTACTTTTCTTTCTCTTTCTGGCTTACTTCACATTCTCCTGGGACATCCATGTTGCTGCAGATGGAGTTATGTTGTCATTTTTATGGCTGAATAGTATTCCATTGTCTAAATATACCACATCTTCTTTATTCAGTCATCTGTTGATGGACATTTAGGCTGTTTCCATGTCTTGGCTATTGTATATAGCGCTGCTATGAACATTGGGGTGCAGGTGTCTTTTTGAAGTAGGGTTCCTTCTGGATATATGCCCAGGAGCGGGATTCCTGGGTCATTTGGTAAGTCTATTCCTAGTCTTTTGAGGAATCTCCATACTGTTTTCCACAGTGGCTGCACCAAACTGCATTCCCACCAGCAGTGTAGGAGGGTTCCCTTTTCTCCATGATCTCTCCAGCATTTGTCATTTATGGACTTTTGAATGATGGCCATTCAGACTAGTGTGAGGTGATACCTCATTGTAGTTTTGATTTGCATTTCTCTGATAATTAGTGATATTGAGCATTTTTTTGTGTGCCTATTGATCATTTGTATTTCTTCTTTGGAGAATTGCTTGTTTAGGTCTTCTGCCCATTTTTGGATTGGGTTTTTTTTTTTTTTATTAAGTCGTATAAGCTGCTTATATATTCTGGAGATCAAGCCTTTGTCGGTTTCATTGTTTGCAAAAATTTTCTCCTATTCCGTAGGTTGTCATTTTGTTTTGCTTATGGTTTCTTTTGCTGTGCAGAAGGTTGTGAGCTTAATTAGGTCCTATTTGTTTATTCTTGCTTTTATTTCTATCACTTGGGTAGACTGCCCTAGGAGAGCATTTTTGAAATGTATGTGAGATAATGCTTTGCCTATGTTTTCTTCTAGGAGATTTATTGTAGTACTATGATTTTTAAAAAACTAATTTAGGAAGCTCAAAAAACGTTAAAGACTTAGTGAAGTATAAAAATGAGTCATAATATTATCTAACTCTGGATTTTTTTTTTCATGAGAGAAAACCAGAACCAAACATAAAACAAACAAAAAGACATTTTCATGAGCTATTGAAATTTTACCTGTAAGCAAAAGAATAATAACTAGAAAATACTGAATTTGTTTCATAGATTAAATATGAATTTTTAAAAGGATATTTATTGATAAATAACAATACAAATTGCAAAAATGTTAGAATGAAATCGAATTAATTGTGTGCCTGTTGAGTAATAAAATATTGTGTTTGAGAGAGAGGCCAATTATTTTGTACTTTTTAAAACACTACCATTAGCTAATGATGAGGCTTTGGGAAGCATCCTTCAATTCACCTGCTTCAATTTACCAATCTCAAAAATAGCTCCAAAATGCTACAATTCTAAAATGAATCAAGATTTAACATTATTATGTATTTCTGTAATTTGTCAAAAAATGGTCTAAGACATGATACCAAAAAGTCCCACTAGATGGCAGGCTTCCCATTTCAAAGGAAGCCATTTTTTTCCCCTTCTTCCAAAATAAGAGCCTCCAACAAACAGAATTTGAAATGTGTTTATTTGTAGGGCTATAAATATGGCTCATCTGATCCAGTTTTCCACTGGGTTCCATATTTTTCAGTGATTTGCAGCCAGTTTGTTTTAAAAGCCAGATTGAAGAAGTTATTTGATATGCAGCCACATTCTTTCCAAATAATCAAAGTTAATCCCTATTTCTTCTTTTTAATCAGACATTGCATGTCCACAGTGTCATTAACCGAAAAAAAAATTATGGAACCATTCATTAAGTAGTGTGTGATTTTTGAGCACAATTCCACAGAGCTCTGAGCAAGTGTAAGTGCGGACGTCTCTGGAATTTCTTTACTGTTTCAGAAAGCCAAAGCAACACCTGCTAAATTTCATTAGATTCCTGACAGGACACTCACTGCTATTTAAAAACCATTTCTACCCTGGCCAGTTGTGACTGCCTGAGACCAAATATTGTAAAGGTAAATTAAACTGAATTTTCAGACAAGTAAAAGTGCTTTCATCAACTACATAAATATCTGTGGCTAATCTTTGAATAACAAATGGTATGCATAAAAATGATGTTATTTTTATTATTACCAGTTATCATGATTATTATTGTTGCTGACTTTTTTTATTTCTAAAATCTTCAGAGGCGTGTTTTCCAAGAAACTTAACAATCAAGAAACAGTAATGCATTTCTTCCAAATGTAACATAGCAGACCCAATGGGTTTCAACCAAAAGAAATTTTTTTCCCCTTGCAAAGTTCATACTGAGTCATGCTTTATTAAAGAGAAAAAGGAATTATCCAGACATCTCTGAAAATTGCAGATTTGCTCATTCCCGGCATTCATCAGAAATTGCCAGCCTTTGTAGCTGAAACAAATGAAAATTATCCCAAGGCAGAGTTATCTGAAGCATATATAACCCTTTCGTTTTATTTGCAAAACAACACAGCACACTAAAAAGAATCCTTTTGAATGTAAAGTGAAGTGATATCTCATGTGGTTTTCCAGGTAAAATATGAAACAAATGCTCAGAAGGGCTACCTCTGTCTATGTGAAATAACAACTACAACAAAACTGGCTTATTCTTGAAACTTCCCCGCTTGTGATGGACAATAGGGCTTTAAAATCCCTCTGCAGCCTCTGGGCAGTGTTTAGACACAAAGTATTTTCATATACCATGAGATCTCTGTCTTCCTGCCTAATCCTACTGTATCATAATGCCTCACAGCACAATGGAGACGCATGCATGCCTAATTTCCATAAATTACACAGCCCTACGTTTTCATAAAGACAAATTCCAGTTGTAAACTATTAAACCTAATTCAGCATCCTTTGATGTCTCTGAGAAAAACTGTGGGGGAAGTTGAAGCATTCCCACGTGGGAGTGTGTTCTCTGGGGCAGGTGAAGGACAGAAAGGAGGTAATATTTTGCCCTTTATATCTCTTCATTAACTTAAAATGTGTTCTTCTGAAGTTGAATTTAGTCCTTTTACAGAAAATCTTCTTAAAAATCCTAAATGCTGAGGACAACCTAAGGCATAACACTTCTCCCAAAAGCTCTAAATCCAAATCAAAGGAAGGTCTGTTTCTCTGAGCCCCTGATTTGGTTTCTCCTGTAAGGTGGAAGCCGAGTCTTCGCTGCCACCAAATGATAGTTGTAATCTTTGGATTATTTAAAGTTAACTTCTCCCCTTCATTTCTAAATTCTCTCCTTCCAAACTCTCACGTGAGGAGAACAAACACCATGCAGGCCTCTCTATTCAGGCACCATCATTTCATCATTTAGTTGTGGAATTCCCTCCACAGGTCTTGTTCTCAGCATCCTGTTGACATAATTTAACATACAGGTTATAAAGAATTCTGTGAACCTTCTCCCTTCCTGTTTACTTTCACTCCTCAATGGAGTCTAGTGCTCAGGAGCCGGCTCTTTTAAACCTGCAAGCCGGATCACCTCCCCCTGAAGCAGGAAAGGTGTGAAAAGCAAACAGAGGGGAGCAAATACAGTGGCTTTTCAACAGTTCCTCAGTGCTGGCGGTAGTCTGAGAGGTGATTCAGGGAGTGAGAATTCTGAGCAGGAGGCAGGATGGGGACCATGGGTACATTTCTGGGTCCTGCTGAGTTAGCCCTTCACAGGGTGGCTTTGTTATGAGGCGTGAAGTGTTACGAATTCCTGGAACCCCACGCACACCAGGATGCAAATGTAAGCATGTGTAGACAGAGAGAAAACTCGCAGGCTCAGGGCCACTAACCAGAACCAGCGAGCTGGAAGGTTCCTTGGCCCTGTAGCTACTCCTAATGGGATAATCCATGCACACCTCTGGGAAGAGGATCTTCCCCAGCTCTGTTTGTAAATGCTGGCTGGAAACCCTGGGGGCCAGGCCAGAAATCTCCATGTGGGTAATCTCAGGTCCAAATGAGTCAAAATGTCATAACAGAGAAACAGTGCTGTGAGGTCCCTTAACAGCAAGCTGAACTTTTGTAAGTGCAACACAAAGCAGCTGTTGATGGCCCGGGCTTGTGGAACGTGGTGGGTGTGAGCCCGATGTGTTTGTGGGTCTGCTGCGAGGTGGCACTCCGAGGCAGACAGAGAGAGACCAGGAAGGTCAGGGACTGTCCTCCATGCACGGCTGACGGTGAAGGGACACGATTAAGAATAAAGTTGGGCAATCTTCAGTTACCTGGTGCACCACGAAGATTTCCTTAAATCCATTTTGACAAGCTAGCAGCCAAAACGCTGGCATCCGGACCAAGAACGGACAAGGGTGACTCAGTGGCGAGCCTGGTCTCTGGACATTCGAATACAAACTTAAACAGACTAAGATTTTATCAATTCAGTTCACCTCTTTCTTTGTAAAATAACTTTTTTAAGGAAATTAAGTCTTACGTGACATTTTAAAAAATTATCAAAATCAAGTAAAAACTGGAAGGCTTATGTACATTCTTCCTGAATAAAATGGAAACTTTAATGTAGGTTAATTCGGTGATTTTCAGCCCAAATTCCAATTTTTGTTTTCATAATTAACAACGCTGGACTTAAAACTCAGAGTTATAGCAAGTGTATATTTTAATCTTATGTGGTTATAGCATTCTTAAAATTATAGGTAGGTGCATATTTATATATTATTTTTATTTCTATTATATTTATAATACTTTGCAAACTATTTCCTCATATGCTTTAAGTGTACAGACTTTAACAATAACTGTTTAGACTTACTCCATATTTAATTTTATTTCTTGCTACTAGTTGTTAGTAATACCGTCATGCCCCCGTATCGTCATGTCTATATTTTTATTCATTTTTAAGCCAACTGTCCTGAATATTTGAATATGTTTTTCATGAGGGGTATGGGAATAAAAAGTATACTTTCTAAATTCACATATGAAGTTGTCTCTCTGTTTTTGTCAAACCAGGACAACAATATGCCCTGTTGTATGTCAAAAGTGTGTCTACTTACAACACTGAAATTTCATTTATTCAACATATATCTTGAGCACCTATTCTCTGCCTGTATCTCCTGGGTGCTGTGGACAAGATTAGTTGTTGAAGTTTTTAAACTTCCATTTGTTGGAGGTTAAAAGACATCATTTATTTCCTTTCTCCCTCCATCACTTCTTTCTTTTCCTTCCTATTTTGAGTAGATGGAAACAGGTATTTTTCTCTTTGATTTTTGAAATTGAAAAATGTTATCGGGTATCTATCTGAGAACGTGTCTCTTTTTACTAATTTTTCCTGGTTGTTGGAGGACCTTTCAAAATGTGAAGTATTATGTTAACCATTAAGCCCTCACATCTTCAAGTTTTATTTTAATCTTTTCTTTCATTGTTCTCTCTTTATCTTTGTATCCTGATACCTGGGGCAACTGTAGGCCAGTTCTCTTCTCCACTAATTTGCTCTTCTGTTGCATTCAGTTACTATCTGCATTGCAGTGTTTAATTCAGCAGTTATCTGTGTGATCCCTGAGTATTCTTTCCCGATCTTAGATCATGCTCTTTTCAGGACCGCCTAACTTACTTGTTTTGTGATGTATGTCTTCTCTAATTTGTTAAGAACAAAAACTGAGTGATATTTTCAAAAATATCATTTCTTGCAGCAAATCTGTTCCACTGAAATGTTTTTGCACCTTCCTCAGACTGTTCTCTTTCTTTTGAACCATCTTGGCTTTCTTGTGTCTGAACACGTCTCTCTTTCTGTTCATCTTTAAAAAGGAAGAGCTCTGCTGGTTTTGTGTAGACCATGTAGGTTGAAATGAGCTCTGTCAGTAAGCTTTCCTGTTTGATTCTTACAGAGCAAAATGAAAGGACAAAAGAAAAGTTTTAATTTACTCTACATGCACTTTGCCATTTCTGATCCCCAGCGGTGAGGAATAGGTGAATGGGGGGGGGGGGATTAAAAAGGGAACTAAAGTCAAAACTTTCTCTGGGCTGAGTAACTGCTTTGTCTTGTTGTTGAGACTTCCAGGGGACTTCTAGATAGTTCTATTTTCCTGACACTCACAGATGCTACTGTGGACTTTCTGCTCTCAGTGTCCTATGGCATCAGAAGTGCCTCATCTTTAGCAGGGGTCCTTGAGAGTTATGCAACCCATCCTACCTTCTCTCCTAGACTTTTCTATTTTGGTAGGCATGGTTTTATCAAGTTCTCTTCCATTTTTATTCCCCCAGAAAATAATGCTTCGCCTTCATATAAAAGGAACTTCTATCAGCTTTCAATATTAATTTGATTTTGTACAAACTATACTACAGCACAGACTGTTGGCCTTTCCCCTAGTAAATCTCTCCTTTTCTTCTATAGAATTAGATATTTTAGCAAGTCACATGGCTGACCGGTTAAAGATGACATGACCAGCCTCCCTTCCAGTTGGTTTTGATCAAATGACTGGACGGGGAGTAGATGTGGTACCTGTGGAGTCATGCCTTTAAAAGAAAAGGAGGGTACATAGTCCCCTTCCCCCCTTTCTTGATCAGTGGGATGTACATGTGATGGAAGGAGCCAGAGCAGTCACCTTAGACATGAGATGGGAGCTACCTATTACGACAGCAGAACAAGGAGACTGAATAAGCCTGCGTTCCAGCAACCTGCCACTGTGTGTGGCCCCTGGGATGCCTACCATCCCCGTGGACTACTCCGCGAGTGAGAAATAAGCCTCTCCCTCGTTGAAATGCTGTTATATTTGTCTTCATCACAGCTAATAGAAATCTCTGTGCGTGATATCCTGCCCTGGTTTCCAGGAGAGGGTAAGTTTCCTTATTTCCTTATTATATCAGCCATTTTCAGGGAATCTCCCATTCCTGAGATGATTTCAAAGACTGGTAGAATTCTGTGTTAAGACAATGTCGCTTTACCTGTGGTTGGTTTCGTCCCTACCTCCCTGCTTTGTGCCAAGCTACCACGGCAGTGCTGTTATTTGTTGATGAAACACATCATTTAGAACCTGCTGTATCCAGGCTCCACTAAGCACTAGGGATGCTTCAGGATTTCACCATTTAGTAGAGAGAGAGAGAGGTGTCTCCTTCAACGACTTTACCATTTAGTAGGAAGAGATATTAGTGAAAACAAATAAGTACACTAAAGCTTATGAGGAGGGTTGTACAGGGGACAGTGAGAGCACAGGGGAGGGAGGAGCAGTTGAGCTTTGACCTGTCGAGTGGAATCAACGCACAGCCTAAAAGCTGAGAGTTAGATTTTATTTGGCGGACATTTCTGAGGACGCGAACCCCTTTCGGCCCGGGGTGACAGCCTCTCAGATCGCTCTGAGGGACTACTCCGAAGAGGTAGGGGAGAAGCCAGGATAGATAGGAGCTTTACAACAAAGACCAGGTAGTTGGAACAATAAAAGATTACTTGTTAACTAAAGAAAACCAGACATCTCAAGTTAAAGAATGTAGCGCTTTTCTGTGTCTGGGAGGGAGCAAACATTTGGGCTCATTGTATTCATTCCTTTGACAAATATCTAGCTACCTAGGGCCAGTATCCTGTCCTTTCTTATTCTGAGTCCCCTTGGAGTGCACCATTGTGAGTGGCTGCAGAGACCAGGCTGCAGGCTAGTCTTCACTGGGGGGTGGCAGCAGCCGCTCAGGACTTGCTGGTTTCAGCATTCTTTGTTTACTGATGTGGTTTGCAGTATTTTTCATTCACAGACCCGGTGGGGCCCCTGCGGATCTTATTTATATGCTTTTAAGAAGTTCACACCCCTTGAATATTTTATTTCCCTGAGACTCTCAGTCCTGTAGGCTGAATTTTTTCCCTCTCTTTCTTCTGAGGAATAAGTGATTAAAAGGCAGTTAGTTAATGAGCTTGAGATAATTGTTCATTAAGTTGTAAACACTAGTCATATTGAGAAGTGACTTTAACTAGCCTTACGACTTGGGTAATACCTAAGTGCTAGCACACAGGACTGAACTGCAGCAGGTTTCCTTGTTGTAAATTTTGCTCTCAGTTGTATACTTAGGATAAGACATAGACCTCTGGGTGCTAAGCACAGTATCAGACAAGCAATACAGTCAGTAATCACTCACTGAGGGAAGGAAGCAAAGAAGGAAGGAAGAAGGAAAAGAAGGAAGGGAGGGGAGAAGGAAGGAAACGGGAAAGAAGAAGAGTTTGAATGAATGCGTTGTTTCACAGCCTGTTTTGTGACTAGATTACAAGAAACCACAACTCCTGTTTCTTGTGCGTGATCTGCCATGCCAAAAATTGATGCTTATTAAGCATGTCTGGTGCATTATTTAAACTGCTAGGATCGATGCAAAAATAGAAAAACATAGGTAGCTGTGTCATTTGAGTCGGTGGCCAGAGACTTCAGTTAGACTCTTAGTTTGGCAGTTTACTCGCTGGGTGGTCCTTGGCTTGATACTTTAACCTCTGTGGGTCTCAAATTCCACATCTGTTGTTTGAGCATCATATCCATCCTGCAATCGTTTTGTGGCAATGAAATGGGATAGTTATGAAACTACTTAGCAGAGATCCAAGCACATAATACATACTCAATAAATGTTAATGCAATATGCATTTTAAGAATACTCCACTTTCCTTTTTAATTCACATTTTAAATTTGCAAAAAAGTACATGTTTTGAATAATAAATATCCACTTTAATGATACGCATATACTCTCATCTGTGTTGAGCATCATTCTTATCTCTGTGAAATTATTTTTCCATTACAACTTACCCATTGTAGTATCCCAATATATTTTTATTTTGAAAGTCTTTAATTGATCCAGCATCTTTCTCTGATGTAATAAAAGTTTGCAAACAAGTTGGAAATTAAAATAATTTATTAAAATAATTAAAACATCAAGCTCTAAATGTTTTGTAGTTTCTTCTGGATGAGATTCACAATTCAAAAATTAATGTGCAATTGATAAAAAAGAACATAAGCATTAAAATATTGCTAATATATATTAAATGCAAAAGGTAAAAATTTGTTAGAAATGCATTTCTTGTTGAGATGGGCAGAGCTGGATTATCAAGGTTTGATTAAGGGACACTTCCCTGAAGTCCCTATTTTGAATTGCCCTTTTGTTACATACACCAGAGGTTCCCCTCTTTAGAGCAACTCACCACAGTTACATTAGAAATGAGGTCATCTTTGTTACTGAACTCAAGTTCGGCTGTTCGCCACTCAAAAGCCAATACTTGAGAGGCCAAGTGTTGGTAGAAAGAAAAGTTGCTTTAATCAGAAAGCTAGCAATTTGGGGAGAAGGTGGCGTCATATCCTAGAAAGAACTCCAAAGATTCTGCTCAGCTATGACATTTTTTAAAAGGAAAAAAGAGGGAATAATCTCAGTGAATCACTGAGGCAGGAGGTTGGACTCCACATCATTCTCCATTGGGTGCAGACTGGCTGACTCGTTATCTTTCTTAGATGTTATCTTACCTGTATGATCTGCCTGCTGGATTTCTAAAGAGGCTTCTGAGGGGTGGAGAGCTAGTCATTCTTTAACTGTTTAATTCTTCATTCTTATTTCTTTTAATCCAGGAAAAGAATCACCAGGTTTGGCAAGGCATGCTGTGCATTCAGGAGAGCGTAAGTCAGGACTTAGGTTAAATTGCCTAGTGATTGCATTTCTATAATTGGGTTCTTCTAGGGTTCGAAGGGAGCAGGAATGGGCAAACAGGAAAGTGAAAGAAGAGCTACTTTCATCTTCTTTCAAGGAATCGCGGTTGTGAAACAGGAAGTGAAGGAGATCTTATTAGTCACATTCTTGCACGGTTTCACATTATGAAATATGACATATGTTGAGGATACGGAAATTGATTCCCTAAAAATTATCTGTGCACATTTAACCTTGAGGTGAAGGCAATTATGATGAGGAAGCAAAGATAAATAAGACAAATAGGAATTAAAACACAGCACCTTGCTTTTCTGTGTTTTTGTAGCATTTTTAATTCCTTTTCTAAGTATAATATAAACATGCCAGTAGAAATTTCTACTGTATAGTAACTTTTAATGGACAACTGAGATGCAAACAAGTAACATATAAACCCAAGATTCTCTGATAAATGCTATACTTCGTGTGTTACACTTTTAATGTATTTTAGGAATATATTTGCATTTTAAGCATTTTTCATTATATACTATATATTTGTAAATAGATTTTCTTTTCCAAGATAAACATTTAAATCTCCATATTTTTATGTAAGAACAGAATTTTATGATTTTCTTCATTATAATTCAGTTCAAATATATTCCAACTTCCCATGTGATGTATTTGACCCATGAAATTTGTACAAATATGTTATTTAATTTCAAAATAATTTGGAGTTCTTTTGGGGCAGCCCTTGGTATCCCTTTGTCTTTTCTCAAACCAGAAAGATGCTATTAATATGTAAGTCAGATTACTACATTTTTCAAAGTTTGGACAACATAGATTTTTACAGCTCACCATTATTTTATGTATGTCTAAGGTAGAAAAATGGTTACCATGTAATACAGCATTGATTTCAAGACATGTCTCTATTTCAGTGATGTTTAAATGTGAAAAACAAAACAAAACCTATTCTTTGGAATTGATGAAATGTATTATTGTCTCCTTAGCTCAGAACTCATGACCTTCGACCTCTCAGTAGAATCCATAGGAATTACAACAGCCCACCAGCCCTGAAGTATGCTACCACTTCCCCTCCCTGCCTCCTTACCTCTCTCCTTATCTCTTGCTACACTCACTTCTTGCTTATACAGCTCTTGTCACTCTAGTCAATCTGAACTTGCTGTCCTCAAAGGCTCTGGACATACTCTTACTTCAGAACCTTTCAAATATCCTATTTCTTCCCCCAAATGTCAATTTTCTCTTTGCCAAATCACCATGTAATTTACTCTCTCATCTTTCTCAAGTCTTGACTCAACTCTCACCTTCTCAGTGAGCCCTAACCCACCCACCGTGTTGAATTTGCTAGCACCCGTTTTCTCTCCTATCTTCCTAATCTTCCTTCCTCTTTTCTTTCTCACCATTGCACTTATCAGAATTTAAGCTATGACAGAAAAACCCTACAGAATATCTCCCAATTAAGATTTTCCTAGTGGAATACCTCTTGGTTATTAATACCCAGACTCCACAGAGCATTTCTGAATGCAGTATTTTTTTTAGCCAATGTTTGAAAAGAAAACAAAATTTATCCCCACAAGTCTAAATACAATATTTTTAAACAAAACAATGTGCATGAACAGTCTTGAGTTATATTCCAAATACAACTGGTGGAACATTAAAATTTCAAGAAGTGAGAGTTGAATGTCCACTAAGGAGATGTACATCATGACACTGCACAGCCAGAAGCCACGATATTTATTAACAACATCATCAATTTTTTCTGGTGAGCAAAAGCAGTGCTTTAAGCATTTCACATCCCAATGTAAACATTTGCTATTAATATTTAGGTATTTGACTGTACTTTAATTATGTTGGGTGATATTTATTGGGTTTGGGGGCTGTCAGTTTTGAGTGAGGCCTGGAGCAAAAAGGGCACTGTACAGGCCTAGCTCAAGAGACAGTCAGCTCTGCTGTTGGGTCATGTGGTCCTGCAGACTCTGTGGTGTTGGAATTGCCTGTCCGGGGCAAGGATGCATTGTGGAGTTTATGGCGAGCTCCAGTGGGAGAATTACAACACAAACTCCTGAGATTCTGAAGTAAGGAAGGCTGTGCCATCTACCACAGATGATTACATGTCATTTGAGAAATAGCTTGTGGCATGTTATTAGGTTCTGGTAGGGATGGATCATTTTACCATTAGGTACCAAGTGATCCTACAGCTAGAACGTCTCATTATGACCTCAGTTCTGACATACTCATCAAGCCATGAAGATGGACAAGTCCAGCAGTTATCTATCATGAGATGGAAATGCTATGTGTGGAATGGAACATTAGAAGGACCAGAGGACATGTGTACACTACATGTCTCCCACCACGGTTGCACCAATGCACCTTCCCAGGCTTACACCTATGCCCTCAAGGGAGTTCTTAAGAACATTTGAAGGAGAAGAAAAATAGATGGGTTTGGTTTATGAGTGGATTGGCTTGGTACATGGGTGAAGCTGAAAATAGATGATAAAAACATTACAGCCCCATTGAAAGGTGGAATGGGGAGGGGAAATCTTCCCAGTGGGTGGAGAGGCAAGCAGGGTACCCACTCATCCACTTGATGTGAAAGGAGCGGTGGCTTGAGGAGAGATAATGTAGAGATTCCTGGGCAGTGGCAAATGACCTGACCTTCTGGCCGGGGGACTGGAAGACAAGACTCTTTGGGACAGAGGCATGTGGATGGACATATGAAGATGGACATCAAATGTCTTTCTGATGATTGTATCATCAGTTAATGCCTAACACGAAGTAGCTACTTAGAAAAGGCACTGAAAACTTATGTAGACAACATTACTCTAACCATTAAAATTTGGACGCTCAAAACTGGCTTGATGAGCACATGACGAGTGGCATGGAGGCAGAGATGGAGGCTGTGTATGGGCCAGTAACACGGACAGCCCACTACTAAGGCTGATCCAGCTATTTCTGAGTGTCCAGTATTTTAGCAACAAAAATGAACACTGAGCCCAAACCCTTACAAGGAACTATTCCTCAAGGAGATCATCTGGCCAGTTGGTTCCAGTTTGACAACATCAGGCCCCTTCATCTTGGATCAGTCATTCATCTATTTCAGGCATAGACTTGCTTTTCTTGCCTGCAGTGTCTTAGTTATGACCACTATCAGGTGCTTATGAAATGCCAGATCCACTGCCTTGGGATCAATCCCACACAACATAGCATCCAACCAGGGGAACTTTATGGTGAAGGAGGTACTGGAGTGGGCCCATGGCCATTGGGTCCACTGGTCATATCATGTACTGCATCATCCAAAGGCAGTTGGCCCCCTAGAACACCAGAATAACCTTTGAGCTGTACAAGTGAAGTACTAGTTCACAGGAAACACTCTGAAAAGATGGTGTGCTATTCTTTTGGATGTAGTGTATCTATTAAATCAGAAACCTCGTATGGCATTGTGTTCATACAAGAACAGATGGATGGGTCCAAGAACTAAGATATAGAAGCAGAAGTGGCTTCGTTTACCAACATTCACAATAAGACACTAGGGGATTTTTCCTTATTGTCTCCTTAACTCTAAGCTCTGCTGAGTTGAAGTTCTTAGTCTCAAAATAAACCAACAGTTATAGCAAAGGTCTCACTGAATTACAATTTACAACTAATGCCAGGGTTCTTTGGATTCTTTGTGCCCAGAGACCATCAGGCAAAAAGAGGTATTGACATATTATAGGGCAAATGACTCCAATCAGGAGGAACAGACAAGGGCTGCTTATACACAGTGGTAGCAGGGAGGATTACATGAGGAACCCAGGTGATCTACTTGGGTGCTTCCTGGCTCACCCTTGTCCCATTGTAACTGTGAATGGTTAGATACAGCAAGCCTGAACTGAGAAGGATGTGAGGATCAGGTGTTCCAATTCTTCAGGTACTACGGTTTGGATTAAACCATCAGGATAAGCCACCAAAATGTGCGAAGATGATCGCTGGGGTGAGGGGAATTTCTAGTGCCTGTTGGAAATGGGAGAAGATGAGTGCCCGCTGTGCTCTGAGCTCAGCTGCTGCCCCAGTAGTTGTGTCCCCCCATTAAACTCCTTTTCCTAAGTTCTCACTCAGGCCAGCACCTCCCAAAAGCTGTGATGAGAGCTGCTCACTGGTATAGATTACAGTCAGTTCCAGTTTGAGTTGGTCTTTCTCAAAAAGACTTCTTCCAAAAGTTAACATTTTGCAAGAAGGGATAACTAATCATTACTACCCAATCTGCTATAATCTGTAAATAGAACGTCTGTGGTCACAGTAATGTAAACATGTTTAATTACACTGGGAAGTACAGAGTAATAAAAATATGAGAGTGTAGGTGAGAGAGAGGGTGTGTGTGTGTGTGTGTGTGTGTGTGTGTGTGTGTGTGTGTGTGTGTGCTGAAGCTGACAAAGGAAAAGGAAATAGAGCTAAATCTTATCTTCTGCGGAGAAGGCAACAGATTAGACATCAAACTTAAAAAGCATGTAATGGTGGTAAAAGTATGATATGAAAGAGAAGGCAAATAAGAATATTCAGCTCAAAAAATTGAGAGTGATTATTCTGGGGAAGGAAAAATGTAGAATGAGATTCCTCTTTGTTTTAAAAGAAGTATTCTTTCTTAAATATGTGCATGGCTATTTCTGATTGAAAACAAAAAAGAACAAAAGAAAATCTGATTGTCTCCTGAGTAATATGAATATTTCAGGATGGTTTCACTTCTTTTTAATCCCTTATCCCACCTCCTCTTTATAATGAACAATTCAGGATTTTCAATTCAGTATTATTAGCGTTAAATTATATATTATAATGTCATTTATCTTCTGATTCATGTATATATTTATAATGATTTTATAATTATATTAATAGCATTTTAGATGGAGCTGTATTCCCGTTGTTTCTCTCCTTCCTTCCTTCCCTCTTTTCTTCTTTTCTTCCTTCCTTCTTTACCTTTTTTCTAAATTTAATTTTGTCATTCTCCAGTTCTTTGTTTTGTCCAGCTGGACTAAACCTTTGGAATTTTTAAAAGTACATTCAAGGAAGGCAAATGGACACCAGCATCCTGGGATAAAATTCCAGAGACAGCATTATATAAGGACATTGCAGCAAAAAAGTGCTGTATTTCAAGTGAGCTAGGATGATGTGCTTTGGTAATTGGTGTTGGATGAGTTGAAACTCGTCTTCTGTGATAATAAAGGCACTGATGTTGACTATGCATGTAAACGATAAGAATAAAATAGATTCATAAACTGAGTTGAAAAAGCAATATTTTAAATTCAAACACTATTTTTGTAAAACTATTTTACATAAGAGTGTATGACATATAACCTAATTACCAATATGTGTTTGAATATTTTAAACATATCCATAGAAGCATAAAATATCAAATTTGTGAAAAACTTTCCTTTGAATATTCCCACTGAAGAAAATGTTCTTAATCTTTAGGTAGAGATATATGGTATTGACTATTCAATCTACAAGTGATCCCATGAGTTACAGTCCTTACAGTGCAGGTAAACAAAGGGAGGCTAGAAATTTAAACGTATACCCAGTGTCATACAGCTAGTAGAAGGGAGGTGAGAGTTGAACTCAGTTCTAACGCACACTCAACAAACTTATGACAACTTAATATCATCTATACCAGTTCTTTTCTTTAAGAGACATGGTGTTAAAATCTGAACTAGGGATGGGAAAGTCTGGGCAGACAGGATTTCAGTTACAGGACAGTCTTAGGTTGAAGATTACAGTAGTGCTTCTGGGAAGGAAGAGTAGAACTCTGAAGAGATCAGCATTCAAGTGAGGAGGCATACAGTAAAACACAACAAATCTGTGGGCAGATGGCGCTCACCTTACCATTATCCCATAAAGCATTCCTTGCCAGGACTTCCACCAATGCCATGCCCTGTCTTTTCTCTAATTGCCTGGAGTCTCCTGCTCCTCCATCAAGGCCTTCTCGAGTTTCTGCTCTGCTAAGATGCCTTCTCTAATCTGTCTCCTCCTTCCTCTGAGCCCCATTGTACACATACCTGCCATCATTACCATCATCATCTTCATTTAGTAACTGATACGATAATAATTTATTTGCATGTCTAGCTCCACACTGGGTTGTAAGATCCTTGAGGGCAGCAAGTTTAGGTTCTTTAAAAGCATTTCTCTGCACAGCCTAGCTGAGTATCTGGAACGTAACATGTAACCAATAGTAGGGCTTGGATTTGAACCTAGCTCTGGTTATCACATGAATGACTGAGTGAATAATAATTTCCCTTTTATGTGGGCAGTGGAGATTTAGAGTACATTTGAAAGAATTTTTTTCTTGTTTTGATATTTTTTTAACCTGGAGAAAAAGTTTTGTTATGTTTCACAGAATGGTGGATTATGTTTCAAAACTCAGGTGATAATATAATGTGTAATCATCTATCATTCTGTAATGTGTTTTCTAGAGCTAGTTGTGTTTTATCATCTTGAATATTTGGACCTTACACTGGGAACATGAGGTATTGAGATATTAGATTGGGACATAAAGGATGCGCAGCATATGGTCATGTTGTGGGGTGAGTGGCACACTCCTTCCCATCATACCCCCCAAGAGACACTTATGGAAATTTCTTCTGCTCTTAATCTGCAAGCTCTTAAAATTACAGAACCAGCTTTCCTACTAGACACTTTGACATAATTGAGTGGGAAAAAAAAAACTAATTGCATTAAACTGATAGTAGAAAATGAGCCCCAGTGGATGACGCTATACAGGTGCATATTCTGAATTGTCAAGGTGTCATGGTGCCACCAGTTGTTCTTTGATCAATCAATCTGAAGGAGAAGACAGAGGGTTTATGTTGGAGACCGTTTTTCAGAAGAACTGACTGCTTGGAGGTTTGAGCACCAACATGGGAGGTAAGCATTGTTCCCCCCAGGATGTGCTGTCCTTCCCATGGGCAGTCATTTTTATTCATGTTATAGAAACACAACCACAGACTCTAAAGAGTTTGTTCTAGGAAGTTATTCAGTTCTGCAGCTAACCAACAATTCTGTGCTCTCCTATAAAGACATCTCAAATGTGCTTTTTGTCCCTCACACCTAATTTATGCAAAGGAACTCTTGCCCTGAGGGCTGCTCTGTTTTTTAATGAACTCACTTTGATGACAAGTAAATGTGGCAGGTATTTCAGGAAGCACACATCGCAGTTCGTCCAGGGATGGTTTAACTTTGAAATTCCTTCACATGTGTAATATCTCTGAGCCTAACATTCTGATTGAAATGTATAGACTTTATTTCCTTTTTCATCTCTTCCCATCTGAAACATTATCTTCCTAACTTATCATTGTTGGGCTGGGAGTGAGGAAAAGTTTAGTTTGCCTCTGCCAAAAAATGGCTACTTGACCCTGCATATGTCATGAAGTAAACTTCTCTGTGCCTCAAATTTTGAACCTTTAAATGAGTTGGTGACAGTGGTAGGGGGAGGGGGCGTGATGTTGGATGAGATGACCCCTCCGTGGCTTCAGATACCACTTCTGTGCTGAGGATTTAAACATCTGGATCCTCAGCCCAGTTTTTGAAACATGGGTGAGCATCTTCAGTCAAATATTCCAACACCTCAAGGCCAGCATGCGTAACTTGGCCAAGTATCTTTTCTGTTTTCCTCCGTGGTTATGAATAATGTCTCCAGCCGCCCAGAAAGATACTTTGATGTCATCCTCAGAATTACAACTGCATTACCTACCACATATGAGTCTGTGTGAGTTTTGCCCTAAATTTCTCCTCATTCATGGCTCCTGTATTAGATCAGTTATGATGAACTTAAAGCTGCATCACTGTTTAATAAAGACAATATTTTCATAATACTTCTTGATATATTTCCTCTTTGAAATAGCTACAGCTTTTCACTGTTAAGACTAGATCATGAGACTGAAGTAAGCCATGAGAGAGCGAAGGCTTAGAAAGCCCTCCTCTGGTCTGGGTGTCAGACAGGGAAAGGGGACTCAAAGGGCTTCAGGGGAGCGTCATTCTCCACTTAGAACGGCATACCTCGGGGCAATTCCAACATTGCATTTTGCAAGATACCAGGGTATTCTGATGCATGGGAAGTGGTTTACACAGGACTAAAGAAGGTTCTAGATGGAGTTAAGTGGACTCCCAAACAAGTGGAGGCCTGGGGTTGAGATGAGGAGGACACAGGGGAAGGGACTTGGGACCTAGAACTAGCAGCTGTGGCACAGATGTCAACACGAAGTAGAATGTGTAAACACAATCAGGCAGGGATTTTGCCTCCTTTACTTATTACTATATATTTCCAGGACCTAGAACACTGCCAGGTAAATACTAGGTACCCCTAAATGTTTATTGATTAAATAGGTATGACAAGATACCCAAAAGAATCAGACACCATCAGCTGTACTTCTGCAGACATCTTCACAGGATATCCAGAGACAAGATAGGGTGACGACTCTGGGAGACAGGAGAAGCCTTGGAGGCCAACGCATGGATCTGGAGCTGACGCCAGACTAGTATGTAAGTTCCCCACTTCCACCTCAAGACTTAGTTCCTAAGTTAAGGAAAAGAGGAAAGTCAACAAATTCTGAGTTCCTCTGTGCTTAAGCTGATAAAAGAGATTTCAAAAATACAGAAGAGCACAAATTATCCTTTATTGACTATTTTTTTAATTTTTGTCTGTTCATTATTGTACTATTTAGTCATTTTATTTTGGCAGTGGGAGATAATTAGATTTATTTATTTTCAGAGGAGGTGCTGGGGATTGAACCCAGGACCTGGAGCATGGTAAGCATGCACTCTACCACTTGAGCTATACCCTCTCCCTCTCTATTGACTATTTTAATTCCTTTTCTCTTGAGAGAACATGAGGTCAGTTACAGAAAAAGGAGCTGAAAGGTATCACTTGGGCTTCCCTCAGTTCCTACCATCTCCTGCCTTCTCTCTGCTGCCAGTTTTGTTTCTTTGTAAGACTCTTTAATGGCTCCGCATACCAGGGCAGGAAATTGAGTTTCAACTCCAAATGGCTTCACCATGTCTTTAATCTTATCTCCTGTCTCCTCTATGTCTCCTCTATATCTTACATGCATTTATTTCAAGGCCACCACATTAGGTATCTACCCTGGGGGAGAGTGACTGCAAAAATCTGGTCCAGTTAGGGTCACCCTTTTCTGATTCACATCACTATGGGTTGGTGATAGCCAGTTCTCCATTGCTGGCACATACACACCAACTCTCTCTCTCTCTCTTTCCACACACACTAAATCCCAAGTCACGGAGAAATATTTGTAGTTCCCACAAATCCACAAAGCCTCTAGTTACATTATTTCTCTATTCCCTCACTGCCTCTTCATCTCTCCCTTCCACTTTAGTGAACACGTATATATTTTAAAATCTTAACTAATGCATTACCTCCTCTGTGAATCCCTCCCTTTCCTATGCCTTGTGGCAAAATTAAGTATTATTTGATATGCAAATAATTAGCATTGTAATCAGTTATTTAGAGCCACGGGTTATGTCTTACGCATCCTAGTCTCTCTAGGACATAGTATAATAGAACCAAATAACGTTTCTTGAAAGAATGTTCTCCACAGTTTCTTCCAGCTCTAATGAGATGAGATTAAAAGAGTAATGGATTTTACAGTTAGGAACACAATTGGATTGAGTCCCTAAAGAAACCTCTTGGACCACGGGTTTTACCTGATATTGATGAAGCTTCTCTTGGCATTTTCTAGGCCTGAGATAAGTCAGATTAAGTTCCAATGTTAAGAGGTAATACAGTGGACAGGACATGACTAGATTTGAATTTTGACTCCCATCTTGCCTACATGATAGTTATGCAACTCTGGGAAAGTTACTGGACACTTTGGACTTCAATTTCTTCTTTCATTTAAGAAAAAAATTCAGAAACAGGAAAACAAATCCTAGAGTAGGAATTGGAGAATATTGATTGGGAGAATAAAACAAGAAACGTTTTTATAATAACGAGTGCTGCAGTCACTAAGATTGGCTCTCATTTCATAATGAAACGTGATTCTGTGAAACAGTAGCTAGCGAAATGTCAAATGAAGGTTATTCCGTTAAAATGATGGTCTAGCCCAATCAAGCAAAGACAAGCTCGTGCCTTTACAAAGTACAGCTATGAGTGTTTTTTTCTGTTCATGCAGTTTTCTTTGGCTGGAGGAGTTTCTGCTAGTCTTTAGTCATCCTTCCTACATGAGAACAATCTGGCTGGGAATCTCTCTCTGTGCTAATGAAAAATCACACATTTCAATGTATAATACATATTAAAGTAACTCTATAGAGAAGTCTGTGTGTGTCTGTGTGTAATTCTAATCTGTTATTTCAAAATGGGACCACGTGTTAAGGTGTTAAGGAATAAAAACATATGTAGTGTTTTGTCTTGATATCAAGCTTGGTGAAATGCAGTATATTCTACTGTAAGAAGAACTAGCTTTAAAATCAGAAAGCTGGATACTTGTCTTAGGTGCTGCACTTAAATTAGCTTGGGCAAGTAATTTATACTTTTTGAGTATCAGTTTACCTATCTATGAAATTAAAGTTATAATGCCTCAACCTTGTTATCTCTTACTTGTTATAAGGTTAAAAAAAATTAGATAAGTAAAAAAAAATTTAACTGAAATGTACAGTAAGAGATGAAATAAAGGGAGTTATTGTGAAACCCAGACCATAGCCTTTCGGGAAGACAGAGCACTGGACTCATTGTTTTTCTGCCAATTATTAACTGGATGATCTTAGGCTGGTTACTTAGAATATTCAGTCTTCTGCAGCTTCATCTGTTAAAAAGGAAGGAGGAGTTAGTCTTGCAAATTTGTGAGAAAAATCCACAGGGTGACATTTGTAAAAGACCTCGCATATGATGGGCATTAAAATAATAACAATCCCACGGCCTTCCCTTCATCAGTGCCCCAGTCCAAACAATTAAGCTTTTTCATTTTTTTCTGGAAAAATTATTTGAGTACTTTCTTACTTGTAATGCCCATAACTTGTTTCTGATCATAGTTGTGGCAGTTCTTTTGATTTCTGTTTTGTTTTGTTTTTCAAAAATGAGGTACCTGTGCTGAAATCTGAATAAATTGAAGACTGAAGACTCCCTCTCCCACTCATTTGTCCTTTTGTCACACTGACGTGACAGATGAATAAATGGAGATGAGTAAAGGCTCTCTTGAAGTCACATGCTGGTGTAATTTCTCAGCAAGTGCTTTGATGAAAAATGAAGAAAAGATTACTTTGTTATTTCTCATTATTTTATTCTGTTTCATTTAGGGAGAATTTAGGGCCTAGAGAACCTTATAAAATAATGAGCACAATAGAAAACATTCATTGTTAATCCATCACCTCTTAGCTCCGTACTCCTTGTTGACAAGGACAGAGTGATGCCTTCCCCAGCAGAGTCATGATAAATACCTTCTAAAGGGTCCACTTCTTTTGTCTTTTCAGCACATAAATGGAAAAACTGTTTTATGTCAACTGAATGGAGTTAGTTCCATTTCTACCATACGTCTTTGTATTCTTTCTTGTTCTTTTCACTCCTCTAAAATTTCCATTCCTTGAATGTTTCATAATTTATACACATATGCATATAAAATATATCTGTATATATGCATGCATATGTGTTTATATGTATACACATACATGCAATACATATATATGCATATGTACATATATACACATATGGACAGGTGTGTGTGTGTGTATGTATATCCTAAGAATCACTCTTCAGTATAATTCAGGGCCTCATACACAATTCTAGAATTTTAGATATGGCAGGGACGATTGGTAGCTGGCATTTTTTCTTAAATATCCTTAACTATCCTTTTATAAATATTCTTTTCAGAATTTTCTCTAAAATAACCCACTGGTAGGTGTGAACCCTGCTTTATCCCCAGCCGTCACTGCAAATGACTGTTAATGGAGTGCCATGGAACTGCATTCTTAGTATCTCCTTGTTCGGAGAAGTGTGATATATTGGATCCAAACTATCCACAGAAGGATGCAGGGTAGACCTAGACATTTCCTGAGCTAGAGGGACACTTAGAGTCTCTCTGTTTAACTTCACTTCAGTTCAGAGGAGGAAATAGAGACACCGGAGACTCTCAGGGGTGTAGCCAATGTACGATGTGCTGAGCTCCAGAGTCCTAAACCACTGCCTTTTCTTTTTAGAGCTTTTTTTTCCCCTGTAATTTTGCTTATGGTAGAAATGAAGAACACTTTCTACAATGAAAATATCTGCAGCTGATTACAACTGCCAATATGGATATTTTAATCAATTCTTATCCTAAAAGTCATAAAACATATGCTTTAGAAGCAAGATTAGCTTATGAGTTATGAGAGCTGTGGCCATTCATTCATCCATCTAACCACCCATCCAATAACACTGATCATTCACCTTGAGTACAGATCTGTGCTAGGCTTGAGAATGAACATAATGATGAAGACCTAATCCATGCTCTGAAGGTGTTTACAGCTTCCCGGAGGCTAAAAGACAACCATTGAATGGGCTGTCACTCAAGGTAATGTACAGTCAGTGTCTTGAGAGAAGCATCATAAAATTGCCATTGGGGTATGAAGAAGGAAATGCTACTTCTAGGTAGGGCTCAGCCTGAAGTGAACAGGATGCCTTGAACCCAGCTGTAAATGGGGAAGACAGTTAATTCTGAGAACAAATTGGATAATCATACAGAGATGGGGTGAATAAGAAAGTGAGGAATGTTGGAATGTTTCATGCATGAAGGAAGTCGTTAGAGGTACAGCTGGAGAACTAGTATGGAATTTGATCTTGAAGGGTATTGAATGCCAGGGCAGAGGTTTTGATCATAAGGCATTGGGGGAATCACTGAATGTTCCATGCTCAATAGCTTGGGGAGGAAAATGAATCAATGAAAACCACTCTCCAAAGGAAAAAAGTGTCATTTTATGAGCTGAGGGAGTGGGAATTTTAAATAAAAGGTGGCAAACAAAGACTTTGAATAAGATTGGTGTGATGAAAACACAAACATACATACACACACAAACATTAGGGTAAGCGACTAGAATGTGACATTTGAGAATAAAGTTAACTGAGTGACTGTAGTGGAAGCCAGGTTGAGTTCAGTCAGGTTGTGTGAAACAGACTAAATGTTGTAGATGCAGATGTCTTGATGAATATTTTAAGTAATTTGCCAGCATCTACCATGGTGCCCACCACACTGTAAGCACTCAGTTAATATATGTGGAATGAGTCAGTGAGAGATGCATAAACCTTGGTAAGCCACACAGTTTCTCTCAGTGGAGTTAGTTTGAGCTGCACTTACTCGATACATAGACCCAGCCGTCTGGTTCATCAGGAAATCACAAATCTCCGTGTCTGACAATTTGAAAATGTACATCTAAGTTTGAAAATATTTATAGAAATTATAGGAGACTAATATGGGAAGGATAAAAGAGTCAGACTACCTGAGTTTTAATATTTTCTCTACCTTAGGCAAGTTCTTTAGCCTCTCTGTGCCTTAGTTTCCTCCATAGAATGGAGGTAAGAAAGTAGGTAGCTCATAGCCATGTAATGAGAACTGTGCACTAGTGAATGTGAAATGCTTAGCAGAGTCTCTGATAGATGGCACACATGATATTAATGTTTGCACATTATCATTATTATTATGCAAGAATGTACTTTTTAGAATGTGCACAATCCCTTTATTCCACCTTAAAATTTATGAACTATATTCCAATACAATTTCTTAATTTATTCCTTCACCCCCATTCCATTCATTCCACATGGTCAGTGAGGAAACTTAGAATCTGTCAGGTTAATTGACCTGCTTAAGATGGAACTGAGTCTTGAAGCTAGATCTTCTAGTGATGGTTATTAATTCCTGAAAGGTCATTGTGGACCAGGCATTGTTTTAAGAACTTTGTCAAAATAATCTCATTTAATTATTATTAAGCATGAGGAGGATCAGAGAGGTTCAATGCTTTACTTAAAGTCACATTGCTAGTAAGTCATGGGGGAGAATTTGTCAGGTCTCATGTCTTCAAAGCCTGTGCTCTTAGTTCTCAAACCAGATGTGTCCTAATGTGAAGTGGGAGGAAGACAGTGATGACTTTGTGAAGGAAAAGCTGGGCTGGGCTAACAAGATAACTCACAGGTCTAGGAATTTGAAGGACAGGCTGGGCTGGGCTAACAAGATAACTCACAGGTCTAAGTATTGGAATACTGATCTGAGTTCTGCTGGACTAACTTGTAAATCTAAGTTAATTAGTGTTGCTTTGCTGTTCATGTTTTTTGCTAGCCAGCTGGATTTTCGAAGATACATATCTGGCTTTGGAATGTTGGTTTGCTGCCTCCCCGCCTCCACTTTTGTGATGATAATGCTGCTAAAGCTGTTCCATGCCTATTGGCCGAATACCCCAAGCTTGTACTTTACCCTATAAAACCTCATGTGCACGTCTTGGAGGTGCTCAGAGCTTCGGAGCAGAAGCCCCTCTGAGCCCGCCGGCGTAATACATCTGAGTACTCCAACCCTCCGAGTGGTGCTTGTTTCTTGACTGGCCTGTCGTTTCCGTAACAACTTGATTCTGGGGAAGAAAGGCATCTCTAAGTGTGCTCAGTGGACCAAGTCTTCTCAGCCTCCCTGGGGTCTTGGTTCAGCGTCCCCGCTGGGTGCAGATGCCTTTCGAGTTCTGGCATGCCAGAGCTAAGTTTTTCCTCTACCTTCATTTCTGAGGCCCATCTCTTTGACTCCCCTGGCTGGGCTCTGCCTGGGCTCTGCTTGGGCTCTGAGTAAACAACCACAGCCATAAACCTTTCAAGTAGGTGCAGAGAAGAGCTGTTTTTCATCAGGTCATTGTAGGCAGCCTGGGCTGCCAACTTCCCATCAAAGCCTCATAAACTCTTTTACGAGGCCCATAAAATGCTGCCTACTCCTGTTAGGGGAGAGGAGGACAGCCATCAGACCCAAATCATGCTGGTTTCAATTGCTTCATTTCCATATATCAGACTCCTTGGAATACCAAAGGCAGACCACAGCCAGATAATAAAGTTTTCGTTGTGTTCCTGGGGTGTTCCTTTACCAGGCCTCCCAGGACCTGTGATGCACAGTAGTGCTTGATTACCCTGGAGAGCAATTCTGGGTGGTAGAGTTAGCAGCAAGGATTGTAGGGAGCCATGTCTCCCATTCAAGGCTGGCGGAGTGTTGGCTGCTGAGTGGGTTCTATTTTCTCTGCAGGGACGTTTAGAGAGAACGTTTCCTGACAATATCTCATGGCTGCTCCACTGCAGTTGGACATGGAGTCTGCCCTTATTTGTATCTGTGTTCCTGGCATGGACTGTGGTTGCCAACAAAAAGATAACCACCTTGTTAATTAGGTTCATGGAGCTGCCAGCCTCCAAATTTTTCTTATCTAACTTCCCACATCATGCTTCATCTTCTCTGCTTTGTCACGAAAAACCAGTCAATTTTAGATTTAGGAATAGGAATATAGTCAGAAGGCAATTGGCAGGTAATCTAATTCTCCAATTAGTAGCTATTTTCATCTCACTCTATGGTAAGCTCCCTCAGGGACAGGTGTTACTTTTGTTTTTTTAAATTATTATTTATATTCAAGTGTCTAGTCTTGTGCCTGGTGTATATACAGAGAAAGTAGAAAGCTGTTCAATAAATGAATCACTATTTTTGCATATATCAGTCAGCATATGGTAAGTTATGCTGTGTTAACAAACACAGCACTGAAGATTTATGTATTATAGTTGCTGTAAGTCTGTCTCAATTTGGTTGTTCCATGCCATCTTCACTCTGAGATCCACACGAATGGAGCAGTTTTTATTTGGAATATTCCTAAGCTCTTGGCAGAAGAAAAAGAGGACAGTGATATAACCACATACCAGTTTGAAAGTTTCTACTTGACACCGTATTTCTATTCACATTTTATTGGCCAACTCAGATGAAGACCAGGTCTGACTTCAAGGAGCTGAAAAATTAAAATTGTCCCCCACATGATCCCTTTCTTAATCTCCTTTATTTTTTTGTCAGAGCTTAATATTTACTTACAGTGATGCCCCTAAGATATAACTTAGGGAACACAATATTTAATTGTAATTTTAAACAGGCACAACTAATCTGAAACCTTGAACAGCAGATATATGTTTTGTGCTCGTATAATCTTATACATCTACAGTTCTGTATAAAAAGAATCTCAGAACAGTGATGCCACTAGCACCAGAATGATCGTCAATCATTAAAGACAACTTCTGTTATTGCCATCAGCTTATAGTTACTAAAGCAAAGAAAAACTTGATACATTTTATGAAGATTTTCAACAAAAAGTAATTGAAATAAAGAAATGCAAAAAGGTTTTCTGTTGAAGCCACTTTTCAATTCCTGCAGGAATATAGGGAGGCATAAGAACATTACATTCAGGAGTGGTTTTATCCTATTTCTTATATTATTCCATGCAAGAAACCATTCCTCCAAGTAAATGACCTGCAATAATATTATAACTGAGGTTGAAAGAGTTGGCTAATAGTTTAGAAAGGGAGAAAATAAAAATGAAATTAAAAATGAAGTCCTTAGCAATAAAAAAAAAAGAAATATTCTGAGAAGCCCGCACTTCAAGTCAATTTTAAGGACTGGGGAGGAGAGAGAGAAATTAACGTTGACTGATTTAATGTCTGCAAAACATCGTACTGCGTGCTTTTTATATATGGGATTTTGTAATAAATGACAGTGTAAGAGTTACCTCCTATGAGAAATCTCTTCCTTTACCGTTCAAAATCAGATAATGTTTAAATATAGTAACAGCTAATATATGTTGGACACTTAATATGTGCTAGATCAGTGGTTCTCAATCACTGTGTGATTTTGTTCCCAGGAGACATTTGGCAATGTCTGGAATCTTTTATCTTTGTCACATCTGGTGGGGGAGGATGGAAAGGATTGTGCTGGTGGATTGAGGCCAGGGCTGCTATAAACATCCTACAATACACAGGATGGCCCCCAGTGCAAAGGGTTGTCTGGCCCATGGTGTCAACCTCCAGTGCTGAGACTGAAAAATCCTGTGCTAAAATTCTAAGGGTTTACATAAACAAATATTAGATAGCTAATTTAATTAATGAATTTAATCCTCACAATCATTTTGTGATTATATAGTATTGGTATTTACCTTCTATGGACAAGAAAACTGAGGCAAAGTTTATTGTGTAATTTACCCAAGATTATATCGCTAGTGAGAGTCAGGCCCTATGTTGGAAGACAGGCAGTCAGGCTCCAGCCTGCACATTCATAAGCACTAACCCCTGCACCTTCCCACTGTCCTGTAAGATTGTGAGAGTAGAAATTCTGTATATACACCACTATTTTCCACCAAACCTTTAGTACGATGGCCACAATAGTGTTTGTAAAGTAATTGTTGGGTGAGAGAATGGAATAGAGTCCACTCTCAGTTTACCAAGTAGGTACTAGTTAGTTAAAAAAGTTGTTCCCAATTTTCAATCATAAAGAAGTTTTTATATTCTTCTATAGGTTGTATTAGAAACTTAGGGGATTCTAGTGAAATGCATGAGACTTATGTTTCAGTTATTCTGCACGTGCTAGATAAAAAAAATTGCTTTCACCAAACTTTAATTGTGAGTAAAGCCTAAGGACATCCCCAAATCTAGTTATCCCAGATTAGGAACTGCTGAGAGATGACAATACATATTCCACTGGTTGGATAGCCACACAGGAAAAAGGGAAACAAAGTAAAACAAATCAAAACACCTTTTCATTCCTCTAGACCTGGAGTTGAACATTATAGTCCACAGGCCAAATCTCTCCCGCTCCAGGTTTTGATAAATAAAGTTTTATTGGAACAGAGCCATGCTCGTTTGGTTATGTGTTGTCTGCGGTTGCTTTCACAGAACAGGCACAGAGTTGAGTAGTCACGATGGAGACCATGTGGCCTTACTTACTATTTGGACATTTTCAGAAGATGTTTGCTAACCTATGCACAGAACATAGATGCCAATACTTGAAAAATATTTTTTGGTCAATTACATGGTACAGTATTAATTTTTTTCCAGGAGTAATATCCAGACCTATTCTGTTGGCTTTGGAAAGTATAAAGAACCTGGCAGTTTAGCTCTTGTTTTCGTAGAGATTATCGGAATGACTGTGGCTTGTGGCCGGATAAGTCAGTGCACCTGCTGTACTGAATAAGTAGAAAGCTTTTGGGAAGCACAATAATGTGGCTCTATACTTGTATCCATAAATGAAAAGGCTTAAAAAATTCTAGGAGGTTTAATTTCTGCCAGAGTTCCTGTGACAAATAAACCAGTATGTTTTTAAAGCAGCATGTAAACAAATCTAAAAGAGATCTATAATTAGTTGTTACTGCATATGGATTTTAGTAAAAATTAGATGAAATGCATCAAGGTGACCAAGAGTTCATTGCTAGTGTTTGTCTGCAAAGCAACATTTCTGTTCTTAAGGTTTTAGACAGTTTTTAATAGAATACAATATAAATCCCTTGACTTAGCCATAATGGCTTTTTCTATGGTATTGAATACGGAAAACTAATGGACAGAGAGGCCATTTTTACAACTTTGCATTGAAGTACAACATATTACAGAAAAATGCACATATCGTATGTCCAGTTCAATGTATTCTCACAAATTAAACACATCTGTGTCAACAGCACTTAGATCAAGGGGTGGAGAGCCACCAGAAGCCCCCTCATGCCCATTTTAGGTTAAAACTCACCCCAAGGGTAAACTTTACCCTCACTTCTAACACAATACACCGGTTTTGCCTGCTTTTAGTTACTCTTCTGTGTCTTTTTGCTCAACTTTATGTCTGTGATTCATCCATGTTTTTGTGTTGTGTGATTTGTTCCTCCTTGTAGCTGCAAAGTATTCTATTGGGTGAGTATCTAAGTTTTATTTATTCTACTGCTGAAGTGCATTTGTGCAGTTTCCAGATTGAGGCTATTACAAATAGTGTTCCAATGGACATTCTATTACCTGCTTTTATTGAACATATATGTAGATAGATACACATTTCTCATCCCTTTTGCACAGTGGAATTATTTTGTATATATTTACTAAGCCTGTGTGAAAGGGATTTTCTTCCTTTAATGTATCACTTCTTGTTTAGAATAAGAGAATAATTCATTTGGAATTATTCTTGATAATGAATTTTAAAAAATCCTTTGTCATAGACTCATTAAATCTCACACTTAGAAGAACTGCAGAGTCATCTCCAGGATTAATTTGATGGATGTGTCTCTTCTCTAATATTCTCAACAAAGAGGCAACTATCTTCAGTTTATTTACCTTTATGATAAAGAAACTCACTTTCTGAAAAGGAAGCTACTTCAATTTTCACAATGCTCAAATATTTAGAAAGTTATTTCTTATATTAAGCTGAAATCCAGTTTAGTAAACCTTTTGATACTAGATCTACTCTCAATAGTCCTACAGATTTGAGCTTAATTTCTCTTCTGTATGATGATCTTATACATATTGAAAGACAGCCATTGTACCTTTCAAAAAAAAAAAGCCATTTTTCTTCTTTTTTTGTATTGGTTAATTGTTTCTATATTCTTCACAATTATATGAAAATTACATCAATGTAGTCTAGTCTGTCACCATCTCTTTTAAATATTGATGCCCATTTTAAAAAAGAGAGAGAGAAAGGGAGAGAGACTGGAAAGCTGATGCAAAAATAATTAATAAATGTTATTTCTGTAAGCTAGGACAGCAGATAACTTAAATTTTTTTTTTTTTTTGGTTTATATTTTCCTTAGCACAAATCCAGTGTAGAATAGAACACAGCTATTTTCCTTCTTGTACTGAACTAATTTTTCTATGAACATAGGTTAATTATGTCAGTTATTTTTGGCAAACACATTTAATTATCATACCATACGTGAGGCATAATCAATGAAACACTTGCGGTGACTTTCACTTTTTCATTCAATGTTAGTAAATATCTACTGACCAAATAGCATGAGTTATCTGAGTCCCTGTTCTTAAGGCACATGCAGCTGGTGAAGGAGGTAGATGCTTGTACATCCCAGTATAAAACTATGATAATAGTTGCCACATGGATGACCACAAAGTAGCACATAAAACAAGCATGCAACCCATTTCAAAGACTTTCATGGAATACTGAGCCTTGGAGTAAAGTAAAGTAAAGCCCCAGGCCTCCAGAGATTAAAAATAAACAATAAACGTACAAAGTGCCCAGAAGGGAGGAGTGTGGATGTGATGGGATCCTGGAAGAGGGTTTGAAAGGTGGGGTGAGTGGAGTTTAGAGAGGAGGCTGAAGGGTCAACCAAAGATCATATCCTTAAAGGCTTTCTGAAAGGTATCCTGAATTCAGTGGGACATCAGTAAAACATTTAAACACAGAAGTGACACGATCAGACTGGCTGTATCCCAAAACTCATTATGCCTGCATGCTACTCCACTGTAAGTCAGTTTTACAGGAGTATATATTTATTCTTAATAATTTCAATTTAGATGGAAATTTCATCATTGAATAAATATCATTTCTGTAGTCAATATGTAGTTAACTTTAAATGATCTGAGAGAAAACTAATGAAAAAGATATTTTTTTTCCTAAACCAGATTTGAAATTTTCATTTTTCCTGGCTCCCTCATAGATGTTAACTTCAGACTTCAAATATTTATTTAATTTCACTGGTGTTGGTGGATTTACTATCTTTGAAAACCAAGTGTGACATAACTTTATTTCACATTAATAATGCTGTCTGAGCTTGGTTTCTGTGACTCTCGGATACATTTGGAGTATAAAGACGATCTTCTGGAAGCGGAACAAGATCTTTGCAGCTATGCTTGTGTTAAGCAGTTTCAGTCCAAAAATAATCATGCTCTTATATTACCATAGGGCACTGGTCTTTCTTTTGTGTTCAGCATTGATTTGGATCTGTAAAATTTAGCATGCCAAGTTCGTCATCAAATCCTCGGAACTCACGAGAGACAATGGAGTTAGAGGTTAGTTTACAGAAACAGAACTTTTTATTAATATTGGAAAATAGCCATGCTGATTGAAGGAAGGATGGAAAAGCATTACTGTGTCTCTTTCAGTTTGAAACAACATGCAATCTCTTGCTAAGTGCTTTACTCCAAAGACCTGAAAATGTACAGCATTGGGCTGCTTGAAAATCAGCACTAGATGGAAGGAGGAATAATTGAATAATGCCTTTCCTCCAAAAAATGTCAAGGTCTTTGCCTGAGCAGACTCATTTGCCCACTGCTCTTTGGCATCCATCAAATCCAGCTCTTTAATGTTAGTCAGCATGTCTAGGTGATAAGCACAGAACTCGTTCTAGCCAATGGCTCTGTGCCTACATTTTCCCATTCGGCTTGGTTGGCCTGGGTTCTGTCAGCAGGCTCTCTGGAGTGAGTAAAGGGAGAGATTGTGCCCTCACAGAAACTTGTGTTAAAAATTATCTTCCTCTTCCAAACGAGTTCAAGCTACCTGTGCGCTAGGCTGTCGGTGCTTGAAAAAAGAGAACCTTGGATTACCAAGCTCCTCCCTGCAAAATTCCTGCCTGGTTTGTGCCTTTCTTTTACTGATTCTATTACTCTGTGTTATGGGTTGAATTGTGCACCTTCTCCCCAAATAAAAAAGTGCTGAAGTCCTAACCTTCACCACCTCAGTGCTGAAGTCCAACCCCAACTCCCTCAAGATACGACCTTACTTGAAAATAAGTGTTGTTACACATGTGATTAGTTAAGATGAGGTCACACTGGAGTAGGGTGGGCCCACCATCTAATGTGACTGTGTCCTTATAAAAGGGAGAAGTTTGGATACAGAGATACACACACAGGGAGAACTCCATGAGAAGATTGGAGTCACACTGTCACGAGCCAAAGAACTACCATAAGCTAAGAGACACCTGAAGCAGATCCTCCCCTAATGCCTTGAGAGGAAGCATGGTCCTGCTGAGGCTTTGACCCCAGACTTCTAGCTTCCAGAACGGTGAGACTGCAAGTTCTAGTTGTTGAAGACACTCAGTTTGTACTACTTTGTTATGTCAGCCTTTGCAAATGAACATACTCTGTTTACTCAACTCTCTCTTGCTCTCTCTTTTTAAACTTTGTGTCATGTGCATACCCACTGGGCTAAAGGTAAACTTCACACCTTGGTACCCTGGCCTGGAGAGCAGTCTGGACTTCTCCAGGTTTTTCTGCTTTGAGTTGTCCTAATACAATCACTTTACTTAGTCAGATTTGAGACTAACACCCAGGCTCATTGTCAACCAGCTAAGTGGCAGCTGTGCCCAGTTTACCCTGGATGCCCTGTGGGAGTAACTGTACACCCTCCACAGTCCAGCAGGAGACCACAGTG